>NC_138381.1:78133946-78154821 GCF_054177405.1 Leptonychotes weddellii
TTCAAGTGCCCAGCAGCTGTGTGTGGCCGGTGGTGACTTTGTTCGCACAGATACAGAATATTCTGTCACTGAAGGCAGACCCTCTTCTCTGACAGATGAGTGAACAGCACCCTTGGACTTCTTCCCACTTCCTCTGCTTAGATATTTATTAGTTTTACATATATTTTTACGCTTTTGAATTTCATCACATTTGTGTTCCGTTACAGAACCTGATGTCTCACTTTGACATTCGTCCATTCTTCACATCCTCTGTGAAGCACCCCGCTTACTTCATCAGTCCCCACCACGGTTCCAGAAAGGACTGGTCTGATTTTTGATCACCAAAGGCCCCTTTTTGTTGAAGGCTTTCCACTTTTTTATTCCTTTAGTCTCATTTTAATGAGGTCCCTGGGGAGGGGGGAGAAGTGAGATAAACCAAGTGGTCAGCCTGTGTGTTGGACTGGAAGTCCCGAAATGCTTGGTGGGCTGTGGAAGGATCTCAGGGACAGGTGGCCCATCATTCTTTCCACACACCTGACAGAGGGCCTGCGTGCCAGTCTCCAGGGTGGGAGCCAGGACGGATGAGGGAGCCTCAGTTCTAGGCATCGGTGATGGCAATAGGGGCTTCCACCCAGGGACAGAATTCTCCTGCTTTTGGGGGACGTTTCTTTAGTGGAGGAAGAAATATCCTGTCCTACAATTAGAGACCAAGTAAAACCACTGACATCCTGGGGCGGAGTAGTCATGCCTTCATTTCTTTATCGAGACCCAGCTGGAGAAGCTGCTGGTTCTTTCCTGAGAGAAGGAGCCAGGCCTTTAGAGAAGAGCCAGGGAGGGGGCGCCGTGGGCCTCACAGGGGATCTGCCACCTCGCTCCGTTTCCCCCTTGAACTCCCGCTCTCCCCGCATGGAGAGCTTCCGTAGTGAGCGCTGCCCTTGTGGCCCGTAGTGATTGGGTTTAAGCCTGTTGTGTAATAATGTTTTTATCTGAAAGAAAGACCCTGGCATCAGGGGATAAGGTGTTAGTGATGGAGCCCAGAGAGGAAAAATCCCAGTAGGGCAAACAGAAACCTAAAACAGGATCTCAAGGAGAGATCTGCACTCCCACATTCATTACGGCATTATTCACAAGAACCAAGATTGGGAACAACCTAGATGTCCCTCCACAGATGAATAGGTGTAGAAAATCTGATCTGATTTATGCTTCAGAAATACCCGGGAAGCCTGGCTGCTGTGTGGGAAACGGATTGAGGACCGAGGATGGCAAGATCGGGAGTTACTGCAAAGGTCCAGGCAGGATGGGCCAGGGGCCAGGGCAGGAAGCAGGCTGCAGCAGTACCTGGTGGAAGTGGCGGGGTCCCTCGTGCCGGGGAGCCCCCAGCCAGTTCCTTGAGCTGCCCCGAGAGAAAAGAATTGGGGGGTCCCGATTTCATTATGAATTAGGAAGAAAGTATGGATCATCAGCTACAATTATTGCCACCAGAAACCCCCTTTGAAAGTTGCCCTCAGGCAACAGGAGATGGTTGGCCCCGAGGAAGCTTCTAAGAACAAATGACTGGATACCATCTCCCTTTGCAAATGTCCTGGCATAGGACAGGCGTTATCAGCACTTGTGAAGTATTGTTTATCATCGCGGAGCTAAATTATGCTTGTTGAGATGGCAAGCCGTGGGTTGGAGCAGCTGCCCGGCATTTATCAGGTTGATCGCCTGGATTTCATGAAGGCCAAGATTCTCGGTGGGTCCGCCTCGCCGGCTCTGTGGGCCCCACTCCCACTCTGAGGTCCAGGGAAGCACCGTCCCTCTCAGACCCTGCTGTGGAGTCAGGGGGCTGGTGGGGAGGTTGCTTATCCACAGCAGAGGCACAGAGGGTGGGAGCTAATTGTCCTCGTTCTGCGGGTTGGGGGAGAAGGTGGGAAAGGCGCCCGCCAAATCCCCTCCTTGACAATGAATTTCAGCTCTCTCTGCTCGAAGGGGATACAGCTTCTGATCATCCTTCACGCACACGGGAAGCAGGTAGGATGCAAGGTCTTCAGCACTGGCCCGGGAGACACATCGTATTTACCATATTTCCGGGTTCGTTCCTATTTTGCTGTGTGATGTTACGCACATTACTTCACTCCTCTGTTTTCACTTCCTGTTTTTTGAAAATTCAGATTCTGCAAAAATAAACTGTTTTAACTACTTGACAGTGCTTTTCAGATAGGTTAGTGGTTCAGTACTCCTGGACTGAGAACACCCAGCGTAGGGAGAGAACACTGGGAATGGTGTCGTAGGGCACGAAGGGACGTTCTCGGACCTTCAGGAACATTGAATGAGCACTGTGCCCGTTGTCTGCTTGTTACAACTCCGCCCTTCTGTCCCCGCTTTGTGACCTTGGAGCTGGACCCTGCAAACCTCTCTCCTCTGTCAGCCCGTGGGAGGAGGGGCTCTCCATGGGGGCTGCTGGGTGGACAGGGCAAGGCACCCCCCTCCTCAGTGAATGAGGGAATAATTTCCTTCAAGCTCGTTAGGAAACTACATGTACTTCAGAGTGGTAACACCATCTCTTTGGGAACTCTTGAGAATTCAGACTGGAGGTTCCCAGGCTAGCTTTAGAATCTCTAGGGGGATTCTTAGGCCTCACACCCAGATGCTGAGTTATTCTGATTTCACATCATTAAATGGCCTCTCTGTACATATTTTGAACACGTAGCCCTTAAAACAAATCTTTTAAGTGCCTGGACCTCCTTTCACTGCTCTGTGGCTCAGAGAGGTGTCCTGTGGGCAGATTGGGGGTGGGGGGTGGGGGCTCCTGATCCCAGATGGCGTTTCCTTCCCACCAAACTGCTTTTCTAGCATCAAATGAAACCTCTTCTGTTTCTCCCGTACAAGTGGTGAGGAAACTGAGTCAGGCAAATAATTTCATTTTTCATATATTTTTTCCCATTGTAGAAAATTTGTGAAACACATTTATAAAGAAGAAAATAAAAATCATCTTTCCTTCCACTGCCTAGAGACACATTTTGACACATCTATTTCCACTTTCTTTGCTCCACATCGATCTTGTTTTTAACAAGACGATGATCATATTTTACTTCTGCCCTTTTCATTTTATAGTTGGGTTGGTTTGCTGCCGGTGCATAATAACGCATCCTAGAATTCAGTGGCTGGAAACAGCCGATGTTTGTGGTCACTCATGCGGCGACCGGGCAGCCAGGGCGGCTGGGCCAGGGGCCTTCATCCCGGGCGGTCGGCTGGGACGCCTCAGGGCCCGGAGTGCAGCCCCGCGTGTCCTTGGCATAGCCGTGGTGGGGACGCGAGAGGAAAAGCAGGAACGCGTGCAGCCTGGGCGGAGAGCAGGAACAGTGTTTCTCTTCCCTACTTGCCACAAGAGGACAAAGGCTTTCTTTCTTGCCTCTTTCAAAGAAGAAATAATCTCTCAATTTCTCCTGAACTCCCGTCACCCTGCACTATATGCGAGTGCTCAAGCTCATTTAAGACACCTTCCGATAACATAACCTGTGCAATTTTTTCCGCAGATGACTATAAGGAGAAAATTAGGACTACGTGATTAGATCATGGGACTGTATTGGATGCTTTAGCTTCCCCCAGAAAGGGAAGAGAATAGGGCTCGTGTTCTTTCCCGGGGTTGATGTGGACATGGTGTCCCTGCAGGTCGCTGCCCTCTGGCGATTGGCTGGATTTCTTCTCAGCAGAGCCAGAGCGGGGAGACCTCTGCTCTGAGGCTGGGTGAGGGCGAAGGCTGCACTGTGCTTTGCCTTGCTCTGTTTTTTTTTTTTAACTGCTTCGCGTGGTAGCATGTTTGAGAGCCATACTCCAGACGAAACAAGGCAGTTGAGACCCAGAGAATTCTTGTGTGAGGTAATCGCATGGAAGGAGGACACTCCTGGACCACCTCCTCACTCTCCCAGGCCCCCCGGGCTCCCTCCCTTTTCTCAAAATGCCACTGCTTGATTCTCTGGAATATTCCTTGTGTCTGGTTTTTGGACTATGGCTTAACCTCACAGTATGCATAAACATCTAGATCAGTAGTTTCGTTGCTTTATTATTTTCTTAATTTAACAATTTAAAAACTTTATTTGAATCCCTTTCTTTCTGTGGTTTCAGAGTCTGAAATGTATCCGTAGATGAAGCCACTCTGGACAGCGCATGGGGGATGAGGGGTACACGATATTCTAGGCCAGCTACAGTGGAGGATTCAGGCTCCACTCCCCCAAGCAGCCACCCAGTTTAAGCATGTCTGGACACACTCGAGACACACTCGAGACTGCTGGGTAAGGCTGTGCAGGATGTGCATGCACATGGGCACACCCACGGCGATATCATTCATAGCCTAGACACTGTAGATCGGGGAACTTAGTAGGACCGTCGTATAGTAGATGGCAGTCAAGTGCCTTATTCTAACCAGTTATGACATATTGGCATATTATGACAATTTTCTGGGGGATGGAGGAGGCACTGTCTTCTCATTTGCATAGGGCTCCCTGTGGACTAACGATAGCCTTTTGGCGGGAACATTTTTAGGGAATGTATTATTTCCTGCAGTATTCCAGAGTGGTAATTCATTCAACAACACTCCACAAATACATGATGAGTGCTGATTATAGGCCAGACTCAAGGCTAGGCCCGTGGGAGAGCAAGAGGACCAAGGAGCTACATTCAAACAGGGAAGACCAACATGGAGCAATCAAGGACACACGTGGTTATGTTGTTGCCATCGCAGCAGGTGCTCTAATGGGCAAGAGGGGGTGTCATGAAAGCATACAGTGGGGGCGTGAGCAGATCTGCCGCAGGCCCAAGGGAGGCTCTGCCGGGGACCGTGGTGGCCGGCGAGGGCAGACAGTGTGCGAGGTAGAGTCTGTAGGAGAAGAGAGAGCCGAGAAGGCTGAGGGTGTCCGGGGTGCAGGAGACAGATCCCACACGCATGATGAGTTTACACAGGGCACAAAACTGTGTTAAATAAAACTGAATTACGTAAAGAGAAAATTACTTCCTTTTAATTCTCTTTGCACCTTTTTGATTAGGTCAAGAACAGAGTCTCACTTGGATTCTACTGTCTTTTTTAACAACTCTCTAGTATTTGCTAATTTCCATTTTTAATAGAGAAATAGTGGGCCTTTTGTCAAAGCCTTGGACAGGCGACAGTCTCCAAATGTAATTTAATAATCCTGCTTTG
Source organism: Leptonychotes weddellii (assembly GCF_054177405.1). Classification (NCBI taxonomy): domain Eukaryota; kingdom Metazoa; phylum Chordata; class Mammalia; order Carnivora; family Phocidae; genus Leptonychotes; species Leptonychotes weddellii. The sequence continues at coordinate 78,139,102 of NC_138381.1, forward strand.
TTTGAATTACAATCAGCCCTCGCTTTGCATGGCAGCATGGGGTCACAGCAACGACTGGGAGCTGAAACCCAGCAAAACCCAGGCTGAAAGTCCAAATAATCAGTGGGGAAAATTGTGCTTGTTCTGTGAACTTCAAAAGGTTTTGTCTGAACGTTAAAAACTCTCTTACTGTTGATGATAAATGTATAGGGGAATGAAAAAACTTGTAAATTCAATATTTATTTAGAACATTGTAGCCTAAACATTAGCAACACTGAGAGCTGCAGTGTTTTATTTCTTGGTGGGAAACTTACCAGCCATTGTGTGAACAGCCTGCACCTTCTTACTGTGTAACTCACTAGATGTTCTGTATACGTGGAGTCCATTCCCACCTTTTATTATTCTTCGTACCTTCAGTGCAGTGAGATTTCTCCAAGGATTCCTTTCGTGTGATGTTGTTTGGCTGGAGTCACTTCCTCTGGGACACCTCTGATCTCTCCATCATGACCACTTGCCCCCTGTGTGTTGATCAGTCCCCGCTGGTGCAGCGAGGGTCTCCTGATCTGTGGTGTCCCATAGTGTCAGCAGCTCCTCGGTCAGCTGGTTCTCGAACCACTCCATCCACATTTAATCCTCATTTTGCTTCCAGCATCATCACTTGTCATTTCTTCCTGTATTTTCAGCTCTGCTGGCCAGCTCCCACTGTTGATGATCTGTTGTTACCAGGCGGTTTTATCCCTGGGAGACAAAGGGACAACACGATTCCACACTTTGCTGAGTGTGAACTGAATAGTAGAACACAGTTATCCGCCACCGACAGATGGGGAAGTCATTGATGTGATTGGTCACTCAGCATGATGTGCATCTGTTTATTTATGCACTAATTTGTGGGCTGAAGAGCTAGCTGGAAATTTGTACTTGACGCACTTACAGATAACACGGTATACCTTGGTGACTGAAAATTGAACCCTGTTGTAGGGAGACCGGTATTATTTAACTAAATGGTGGTAAGTGAAATCTGTTCAGAATGGAGCCTTGCAAAGGGAGGACTGCCTGTATGTTTAGTTTTAGGGTTCCTTTTATTTGTGGTGAGTAATACCTTTCCATTTATGTTATGGAAAATTTCTTTTAAAAAATATGTAGGGGCGCCTTGGTGGCTCAGTTGGTTAAGCGTCTGCCTTTGGCTCAGGTCCTGATCCCAGGGTCTTAGGATTGAGTCCCACATCGGGCTCCTTGCTCTGGAGGGAGCCTGCTTCTCCCTCTCCCTCTGCCCCAAACCCCAAGCTTGTGCTCTCTCTCTCTCTTTCTCTGTCTCTCAAATAAATAAAATCTTGAAAAAATATATATTTAAGCAGCTAAGTAAAATCCTAAAAAATGTGAATTGATTCAAAGAAATAATCAATTATGGCAACAATTTCGAGAACTGTGTATGACCGCAGCTGGGGAAATGTTGCTTGGGAACCAGCTCCTGACCACAGGGGGCGTTGTGTTCCTAAAGGTAATGTCTGCTTGTGAAATACAGATGACTTTCTCTGAGTTCTTCCCAAAGTATCACTGCAGGGCTGTGCCAGCCAAGTCTAGTACTGGTTTCCAACATCCCTTCCTCCAAGTTGCATGAACTCAGGACAGAGCTGCATGGGGACAGGCAGGAGTATTCTGTGCACATTTCTTTGTAACATCGTGACATATCTCTAGGTCAATGTGTATGTAGACCCAAAACATTTTTCCTTAATAGCCATATAATATTTCATAGTAATCAATTCTCTTCTGTTAGCCATTTAGATTGTTTCCTTTTTTTGTTTCTTTCTCTCTTCCTTTCATTTTTGCACTATAAACACTAAGGCAACAAATAAACTATAGAGATTGGTTAGTATAATTGTTAAAACTGTATTGTATAATTGAAATTTGCTAAGAGATTAGAATTCAAATGTTTCCATCAAAAAAACCCCCACACCTGAGTATGTAATTAACTTATTGGGGTGAAACCTACCACAATGTGTATGTATATCAAACAATTACTTTTACACTTTAAATATCTTACAGTTTTTTCAGTTCTATCTCCTCAATGCTGAAAAAAGAAAGAGAAAAACATTAAAAAATACAGAATGGTTATATTTACATCAGAATGATGTGTTAATAGGTCAAAGAGTATTAGCAGTGATTATAAAATACAATTTATAATGATAAAGGAGTCAGTTCATCAAGAAAACATAACAGTCCTGAATCTGTACACACTCGATAACAAAGCTTCAAAATACAAGAAGCAAAAATTTACATAACTGAAAGGAGAAATAAATATAAATTGACAGTTGTAGTTGGAGGTTTACACTCTTCTCCCTGATAGAACAAACAAGTCAGCAGAAATTTGGTAAGTTGGGTCTTTGAGAAACTAAGTCATTTACCCAAGTCCACTCCGTGAGTGGAAGATCCAGGATTCTGGATCAAGAATGACCCCAAAGTGCCCCCTGCACTATACTGCAGGTATGGTGTCTGAAAACAAAGGGCATAAATTCTTATTAAAATAAGTAATAGCAAAAATACCTCCCTAAAGGTAGAAGACATGGGTTCTTGCCCAGGGAAGATTTTGTGACCAGCTCTGAGACCTCGGGCAGGCCAAGTACCCTCTCTTGAGTCTGTCTTCCTCCTCTGCATGATGGTAATTGTCGTACCTTCCCTGATTACCTGCCAGGGATGTTGAGAATCTCCTGATGTAAGGTGTGAATGGCATGGTGTGCTATGGAAGTGAAGTCATGTGACTTGGTTACTTGCAGAGGAGAGAGGAGAGTGGCAGGTGTGATGAAGAGAAGATTGGTTGGAGCCCATTGGGCACACCGTGAGGTGGCCTCAGGGCTCTGCTAAGCACAGGAGCGTTAGTTTGGTCTATAATTGAGACTGATGATTCCTCTCTAAATTAGACAGTAGCTGGATTTGGCCCAGTACTCACTAAGAGTGTGTCTGAGTCTACCTGAAGATCAGATGAGAGATGGAAGCATGTGGTTGGTTCCGGCTAGCCACTGAAAATGACCCGGGGCTAGCCAGTCCTAAGTGGGGATACCAGCCCTGCCAGCTTCTTCTTTTTTGGGGGGGGTGGGGAGGAGGGGGAGAGAGAGAATCTTAAGCAGGCTCCACGCCCAGTGCAGAGCCCAGTGTGGGGCTTGATCTCACAACCCTGAGATCATGACCTGAGCCTAAATCAAGAGTCAGATGCTTAACCAACTGAGCCACCCAAGCGCCCTAGCCCTGCCAGCTTCTTAACCACCATATGAGAAAGTCAGTCCCAAGGCAGAGGCACTTGGTGAGGGTTAGCGCTGAGTCTGGATCAGCCGGAAGGCCATGGTTTGCAAGTTACAGAAAGCCCAATCTGATTGGATCAGCTGGGAGTACCTGCCAGCCATGTAACCGGTCACAGGTCTGAGGGATGCCCGACGCTGACTGGCTGTAGGCCTGGGTGCCAGGATGCATCTCTGGAGCTGGGGGTGGGGTCAGCTTTTGCGGGAAGAGTCTGGTTTGAGGGAGTCAGGGGTCAAGTTCCCCAGGGCTAGAGAGAATCTGAGCAGATTTGGGGCCAGACTAAAGGAGTCCGGGCATGGGCAGTGTCCTTCGTTCTCAAGTAGTAAGTCACTCTGTTCTCTCACTTTTTGGGGTTTTGATGACCCTTCAAAAATAATCTCCAAACCCACCGTGACATATAAATGTAGAAATTAGGTTAACTCGGGGCATCAGGGCACATTACACCATCTAAATTACTGGGTTCAGTGACTGTCTCTTTGTTTCAGTCATGCTTCACCTGTCTTCCCAGCATCAAAAACATCTCCTAACTGAAGTTATCACATGAAGGCATAGATACTTCTTTTCTTTGCTAGTAATAGGATTAGCTCAAACTAAATATCCAGAACTGCTTACCTGGGACCCACCCCCGTTTCAAAAAGGGTTGAGAGGAGTGTAGGTCTGGTAGCAGCAAACCTGAAGGAAATTGCTCCTGTGTAGCCCCAAGTATCTTCATTTTCCTTCTCCTGAGGAGGCTGGCAGAGTGGAGCCATCAGGCCCCCCACCATCCCCGCTACTCACGCATGGCCCGACCTGGGGGTTATTCAGCAGCTGTCTCATAGACCTTGTGTCCCAGCCCGTGGCATCGCTGGAGAGGAGAGAAGGACTTTTTGAGGACAGAGAGGTTAACACTCCGTGTCTTTTGGAAATGGCCAAGCATTGCTTTCTGGTCATTTCATCAAGCTCATATTCAGTTCATCATTCTTTGAAAGAAAAATGGAAACCTTATGATCTTCCAGACGGTGTAGATTACAGAGTATGATGATTTCTATTTCTATTGGGTAAGGAAGTCCAGACAGTAGGCAATTGCTTGTTTTGCAACGTGAATTTATTATGAAAATGGAAAAAAAAACCCCATCCCCACTGGTTTCTCCAAAGTGGTGAGGGATTTGTTTGTTAAAGAATAGAAGGGTCAAACTTTTCTCTCAATATAGGTGAGAGCCATAGGGTTTTGTTGTTGTTTGTTTTGTTTTGTTTTCTGATGACATAGGTCAGGACTGGTCCCTTTGTGCCTTCCTTTATACAATCTTAGAAAATAAGCTCTCTAGTGGGTTGAATAGCGCCCCCCCCCCCCAATATGTCACAGGTTCTAATCCTAGTGTCTGTGAATGTGACCTTGTTTGGAAATAGGTCCTTTGCAGTTGTAATTAAGTTAAGGATCTTAAGAAGAAAACATCCTGGATTTCTGGTGGCCCCTAAGTCCAGTAACTAGTGTCTTTATGAGAAGAAAAGAGAGGGAGATTTAAGACACACAGATACTGAGGAGAAGGCCATGTGATGATGGAGGCAGGGATAGCCTGGAGCCCCCGGAGCTGGAAGATGTGAGGAAGGATCCTCCTCTAGAGCCTCTGGAAGGAGTGTGACCCACTGACACCCTGATTGCAGGTTTCTGACCACGAAATCTGTGAGAGAATAGAGCTCTGCTCTTTGCGGTCATTTGTTTTGGTGGCTCTGGAAACCTAGTAAGTCCCCTGTGTGCTTAAAGATTCAGGCGAGGAAAGGAGGCAGTTGGATTTGATGTAACAGAGCTGGGAAGACAAAAAGAGACTTGCAGGCAGTGGTCTCATTGCTTTGAATCCTGAGACACCATTCAAAAATGCTGGGGTGACACCACAGAGTTACTCTGAATTACAATAATGATACTAGATAAACCGCTTACTTTATAATCTTAATGCTGAGGCACGTTAAGGAAAAGATGGTGAATAATTTATCGGACAGATTGGAAGGATGGCTTCAGCGTGACCTCACGCCTTTCCTCTTGGCAGGGTCAGTGTGGATCAAGTAGAGAGTAGGATGTGGTCTTCTGGCTGCCTTCTTCCAGCCGCTCCTAAGATAGAAACTCTAAAATGCTTTGAGTGAGAAAAGTGTCATTTTTGGTCAGGTTTGCCTGTGGGGACACACAGCCACCTTTTCTTTGCAGATAAACTTTGTGAGAGTTTCTTCATCAGAAAGCTGTTGTGCGGTGAGTTTTCATTCTTGAGGGAAATACGATAGGCTCAGGATCAAAGGCTCCGCATGACCTTTCGGATTTAGTCTTTCCAAGGATGTGACTTCCTGCTCTGCCCTCCCCGAGTCACCTGCCCTTGATACCACGCCGTGTAGACTATGTGAGTTGTGGTACACACCAGATATATGGGTATTTACTCATCTCTTCAGACCTCCTAATGACTCCAGGTGTGTGCTAGACTCTGAGCATTCCATAGCCCATCCGAGAAGCAGCGTGTGAGCTCTGATGCCATGTGGTAGAAGGAGGCATTTAGAAACCCCATGGGGACATATGTGAGGAAGCCGTTAATTCTGACTAGAGACGTCATCTGGGAAGGCTTCACGTAGGCGAGAACACTTTAGTAGAATTTTGAAGGATGCATGGAGGTTTTCCACGAAACAAATGTGGGAGCAGAGAAACTGGTAAGAGACCTTCATTGAGCACCTACTATGGGCCGGGCAGTGATCCCAGTGCTTTCAATGCCTCACCTTAGTCAAGCCTCGTGACTTCTTTATGAGGCAGATGTGCCGTTACTGACCATCTCTGACAGGTAAGGAATCTGAATCAGAGTGCGTTTCAGTGACCTTCCCGAGTGACACAGGGACGATGGGGACCGGGGGATCCGGCCCCTGAGCCTGGCCCTGCACCCCCCCACCACACACCACACTCCGGCTCCTCTCGGCGGCAGGAGCATCGGAAGGAGAGGGAGACATTTGTAGCCCATGAGCAGGTAAGGAAAGTGCAGGCATCTCATCCCCCCCGAGCGATACGTGATGCTTCTGAACTTCGGTTTCTTCTCAAAGTAGGATCAGTAGTGGACCTGTCATTGGTGACGGACCCACCTGTACCCCTCTGTCCTTCCTTCTCTGCTGCTTCATCCTTTCATGGCGTCCCTCTCCTCTCCTTTTCTTCTGACCCAATATTTATTGAATGGAAGACTCAGGGGTGCAGGAATAGGAACAATCAGAAATGGGGTCTTGTTTTGCGCTATGTTTACTGAGGTATAATTGACACGCCATAAAATTCACCTGTTTTGCAGTTTGATGAGATATATGGGGAGTTCCCTCACCAGCACCACCACAATAAAGAGATGGCACATTTCCATCATCCCCACAAGTTCCTTCTTGCCTCTGCTTAGCCAGTCCTTTCTCCCCTGCCAACCTCTGACAACTACTCATCTAATCTTTGTCACGCTCATTCTGCCTTTTGTAGAATCTCACACTAGTGGACTCATACAGTATGTGCTCCAGCTTCTTTCACTGAGCATAACTGCTTTCGGGTTCACCCAAGTTTTTACAAATTATGAGTAGTTTGCTGAATGATACCTCATTGTGTGGGCATGCCGTACTTTGTTTATTCATTCACCAGTGGCCGTGTGGATTATTTCCAGTGTTTGGCTAGTATGAGTAAACATTCTGGGTTCTTATCTGGCCATTTGTTTTCATTTCTTTGGGGTGAGCACATAGGAATCATTCTGTTGTCTTTTAGACTGAATATTTCCTGTCTAGACATATTTTTTCCCCCTTTACACACAATTCCATCATCTGTAGCATTTCTGGGTCTGTTTCTATTGCTTGATTTTTCTCCTGGTTACCCGGTCATGTCAGATTGGCTCCTGTCCATTGTGAATTTTATCTTGTTGAGTGCCAGGTTTTGCTGTATTCTTCTAATCAGTGTTGACTTTGTTCTGGCTTGTGGATCAGTGTGATTCTTTTGAGGTGGCCTTTAAGCTTCTTCAGGGCAGGTCCAGAGCAGCCTTTATTGGAGCTACTTTAGTTCCACTATTATGGCGACCCTCTGAGCATTCTGTCCAGCGTCCCCCATCTTGCAACGTTTCTCCAGTCTGGTTAATTGGAACACAGACTCTGTCCAGCCCTGGGTGCATTCCAGAATCGTTCAGCTTTACTGCTTCTGGAGATTCTCTCCTCGGCCTTGCACGCACAGCTGAGTACTGAGTCAGAGACCCCAGAGGACCCTCTGCTTTTGGGTTAGGATACTTTCCCCACACATCACTCCTTTCTCTCAGATAAACTATCTCCAAATTCTAGCTGCCTTCACCTCCCTGAACCCTGACCTCCATCGTCTGATCTCAACAAGAGGGTGGAGTTTTATTTGAATTTACTCTTCCTATAGTAACCAAGGGACTCACCTTCATGTTTATTTCTACCTGTTTTCATTGTGTCTGAAAATGATTCTTTCATGTATTTTTTCTGATTTTTCTAGTTAAAGCAGGTGGGACATTTCTGGGTAATGAATGGAAGGAGAAGTCCAAGCATTAATTTTTGGTGGGTGAGGCTGATCAAAAGCAAGTAAATAAGTTAGGTAATTTCCAAATTGTGGTGATTTCTATGACATAAAATAGGGTAGTGTGTAAAAACAGTACAGGAATGAGACTAGTCAAAAAAGACCCTCCCTCTGGGGATTAATGAGAGAACCTAGAAAGGGCTTAGTGTTCTATCTGGCACAGAGTGTTTTGTGATTTTCATGTATTGATGTTATATTCTTCTTAACAAGCAGAATAGCATGGTGGCTATGGGCACAGACTCTGGAGTAAGACTTTCTGGGTTTTAGTTCTGGATCCAGCGTTCAGTAATAAAATCCTGGGCGAGTTTTTGTGCCTCCATTTTCTCATCTGTAAAATGGGGATGACTAGGGTTTCTCCTCATAGATTTATTATGAGAATTGTATGAATAAAAACACGAAGGTATAAACAGTGCCCACATATCATAACTATGCCATAGAATCTTCTGGGTTTTGTTATTTTTCCCCTTACTTGTACGCCCAGCCATGCCCCGAGCAGGTGCCAAACAAATGATTTTGCTCTACTGGGTTCCATAGGGAAGTCCCCAGGGACGTGACCATGTTGAGAATCCCTGGCAGGCACACCCCACTTTCAGGGGCGCTTTGCCAGGGTCCTGGTGTGTGAGGGTGATCCTCGGTGCCGCGGCTGAGCCCCGGGGCCTCAGCTACAGGCACAGGCTACAAGAGGCAGGGCTGGACCAGGACAGGCGAGCCCCGTGGCCAACAGAGGCACTGGTTGTACAGAAAGCCCTGTGGCTTGGGTGTGAGGTCTGGGGGCTTCCTGTTCTCTTTGTTGCTGGCTCTGCCATCTTCCTGCTGATCACAGTCTGCCTTGACTTCACTGGCTCGCTAGCTCCCTGTCTTTCTCTGCTTGTCTCCGTCATTTGTCTCTGTCCCTCTGCCCCTTCCCACTCTGCCTAGGTTGGTCTGTCTTTGTATATCTCCCTGTCTGTCTGTTTGTCCCCCTCCCTCTTTAGGACTGGATGTTCTCAGTCCTTCTGTCTACCTTTTTCTTTCTCTTTTGGACCCTAAGTTCTTCCTCCCTCCCATCCCCTCTCTTCCGCCCCTCCCCTGCTCCTGTCCTTGTCCCTCCCTCCCTCCCTCCTTCTCCATCCATCCTCACTTGGAAGGAGCCTTATTGAGGGACTGAGAATCAGCCCAAGCCAGCAGCCCAGGCTCCGCAGCTCACTGCAGTCACGGGGGCGCCAGCCAGTCCACGGTAACTGTACGGGGAAGGGGGGGCTTGTTCAGGTTAGAACCGAGTTCTCCTTGTGGGCTCAGGTTTTAGAGGTGCTAAGCGTAACCTCAGGATCATTTCTCTCCGAGGCGCCATCGGATCTGGTTTAGCTTTTCATTGGAAACCGATGTCATCTGCTTGCTGGTCCTCCGGCAGCCGAAGTTGGGTTAAATTTCGACTCGCGCTGGTTCCTCCCCCCCAGGCAACAAAGAAGCACTGCATACAGGTTATAGTTGTACGGAGGAAGTGCTAATCGTGAAGCAGAGGAAGGATGTAAGAGAAAACACGTGTAATTGTCATCCAGAGCCGGGATGCAGGAGCACAGGACCCGCCCGAGCTGGGGGTGGCCCACCCGTAACCCCGCAGGTGTTCGGAGTGTGTCCCTGTGACTCGCACATGGTGTCTGCGACGCCGCCTTTCTCTTCCCTGAGCTTCGGGGTGTACCTTCCTCTCTGCCCCCGTGTTTGCTGCATCTGTCTAGCTTTTTGAAAACGCCTGTGTCTTTTTCTCTCTGTCTCTCTGTGTTTGACTTAAGCTTGTGTGTTGTCTGTGAGTCTCTCTAGCTTTCAGTCTGGCCCTTATGTCACCGTGGGACGCTTTGGCTGCGGTCGGCAGCTGAGACGTTGACAACCCCCCACCCCAGGCAGTGTGGGAGGCAGTGGTCCCTGTCTCCACCGAGCTTCCAGGCTCCTGGCCATCACTGGCTCTGATCCACCCCTTGCAGACCTTCGGGATGCACAGAGAGGTGTCAGGACTCAGCCGTGTGCATCCTGCTGTGTGCGGTGGACAGAAACGTGGCTGTGAGGCCCACTGGGCAACCACCTTCCCAGTGTGTGACCCCTAGCCTCATCCGTTAGGTGGCTCTTACCACCTCGCTGCTCCTAGTCACCGGTGTAGGTGAGCTTGCCGGCACCCTGAGGGGCCACTGGTCACATGTCCTTCCACACGGCTTTGGTCTTTTCCCTCCATGCTGCCACCCAGGAGATATCTGGACCAAACTTCCATGGAGACACATCGTATCAGCTCCTTCTGAGAGCCATCCTGTTCGAAATAACTTTCTCCATGTTATTCGGGGACTCATAAAGAGCTGAATTTTGAAATCACTTACTGCTTTGTGGATAATAAATTATTAGAATCCCAAAATAACTATCACGTGGAGGGAACTAGGCTGATTTCAGAGTTATATAATACACAACAGCGGGATTGAAAATCATTGTTTCAGTTGGAGCCAGCGTCCTTGTTTATCTCTGAGTGAAGCTTACATCTGTCTTGCAGCTTTAGAAATCAGAAGTCGGGGTGTCTGAGATCAAAACAGGGTCAGAGTTAGATTCCCATTCAGGGGCTGACAGCCCTGGGCCTTGCGGACTGTGGTCCGGACCCTCCCACACTGGGGGAAGGGCTGGAATGGAACCTGCTAGAAGCCACATGTGGTCATGGCGTGGGGCTTCAGGGCTACTTGGCTGTTTCTACTAAACCTTAAGTTTTGCATTTGTAAAATATCTTCTTACAAGGTGTTAAAATCAAAGCTTGTACAGTTCTGTCTTTTATCCTTACAGCTTTTGAGTTAGGCAAAGAAATGGAGTGTTGGCTTTGTTTTACAGGTGGGGAGCTGAGAGGAGAAGTAGGGTGGCCAGGATGATGGGCTTTGGCGTCTGTGTGCTTTTGTTCACATCCTGCTTGGCTGCTTAGCAGAAGTGGGATTCCGGCCAATTAAAGGACCCTTTTCAGCCCTGGTTCCCTCATTTGCACAATGAGGATGAAAATAGTAATCCTTCAGTAGGGACATTTGAGGATTGAGTCAGATATTAATATGACTGGTTAATGTTTATCGAGTACTTATGATGTAGCAGGCTGTTCTTTAGTGTGATTTTTACTTTTAGATGTCAATGCATATTATACTGTATTATAAATATGCATCATTATTGGCAGATAATGCACGTATATCACTTAGCATAGTGCCTGGCACTTACCTAAATATTTAAGGAAAGTTAGTTGTCATAAACGATGCTCATTAGGCATTAACCATGTCCTGTATCTTTATGCATTTATTCACTGATTTGATTCTTCATATTATTTTAAAATTTCCTAAGAGTCTGAATAAATGCATTTCCCAAATACCTTCAGCAAAATTCCCCAGAGGGCAACATCCTCTCTCTCTCTCTCTCTCTCTCTCCACGAACACACAGTATTGCTGTTTTTATGAAATGTTTGAGTCCCACCCAAGATGATCCTTTATCTGCAGATGCTTCACTGTGAATTTCCCCAACACTCTTGCACAGGTAGAGTGAGATTATCAAAATCTGGAGGTTAATAATTGATACAAAGATTTACCTTGGCCCCAGACCTTACTCAGATTTCTTTGAGTGTCCCACTTGCACTCATTATAGCAAAAGAAATATACCTCTTTTTCTGTTGGAGGAGCTGGTCTGGGATCACGCATACATTTCTTATGTCTGTCTGTCCTCTTCAGTCTGGGTGTTTTTCAGTCTTTGAGTTTCAGACTGTGATGCCTTTGAAAGGTACAGACTAGTTATTTCATAAAATGTGCCCCAAAATGTGACTTTGATGTTTCCTCATTGTCAGATTCACTCTTTTTGGAAATGCTTCAGAAGTGATGTTAAGTCCTTTTTCAGGACTTCGGATGTCGGGTTTATCCTGCTAAGTGGTGTTATCTTTGATCACGTGGATGACGCAATGTATGCTGGGTTTTGGTGCCATGTAGTTACTGCTTTTCTCTTTGAAGTTAATAGGTCTTGTGCGCAGAGATACATTGGCACTATATGAATATCCTGTTTCTGATCGTACTTTTAATTACTAGTAGTGTTCATGCTGACTCTTGCCTGAAACAGTTACGGTAATAAAGGGTGGTTGCCAGATGGTGGTATTTCAATTTCATCATTAGTTTTTTCATTTGTTAGTTGGAATTCTACCCTAAGGATGTTTCCTTTCTCCCCTGTCTGTTTATATCACTATGGACTCAGAAGCTTTTATATATTATATATGTTATGTAATATGTTATATTATTATAATTACCTATTACAGTTATTTATAGTGTGGTAAGATTGTCCCCGGATTGGCCAGGGGGAGTCCTTTCAAGCCGTCTCCTGGGTCCTTTTGACATTTGTTCGAGCACTCACTCTGTTCCCTTCTGGCTCTACAGAGTATTGTAGGCTCATTATCTTGTGCTTTCTGTCCTTCAGCCCTAGAATCAACCGTTTCTCTGAGGACCTCTGTTTCCCTTTTCTTGGAGAAGATATTTAGAACTAAAATCTGGGTCTAGGTGTGCTGATTGCTGAAGTGTAATTGCATCAAAGCCTGCTGAGTGAAGAGAACTAGGGAAAATGATATAAATCCACACCTGTATTTGCACACCCACAAAGACACACACACACACACGTGTCATCCCCCATGAGTTCATGGCTATACCCCTACTTCCAATTCATGACCAGAGCTCACTCTTACCCTTTCTTTTTTCCATTAAAAAATTTATTTATTTTAGAGACAGAAAGAGAGAAAACATGAGTGGGAGGGGCAGAGGGAGAGCGAGAATCCCAAGCAGACTCTGCACTGAGTGTAGAGCCCGACCTGGGGCTCGACATGGGGCTCCATCTCACAACCTTGAGATCACGACCTGAGCCGAAACCAAGAGTCGGACGTCTAAGTGACTGCGCCACCCAGTTGCCCCTCTTTTTTCCATTTTAAATTCACTTCTCTAGCAGTGAGATACCTGGCTCTCATTACTACCAACCTATCTTATTTGCTCAGTCCTGGAATGCCCTAAAGTAGTTTTGGAATTGCTAACCCATATTGTTGTGGAAAACACACCTAACTAGAATTCAGTATATGTTTACACATATTTTTTTCTTTGGCCCGAGAGCATATAGTCAAAATAGTATGCTGAAAGTTATATGCAACTCCTAGATCTTCATAGCTTAAAACAACGATGGTTTATTCTTGCTCACACTGCAGGTCCGACACACATCAGCTGGGGGCTTTGCACTGCATTATCCTTTCTCTGGACCCAGGTTGACAGAGGAACAACCCAATGTCCATCATCTAATGAATGGGTAAATAAAATGTGGGTCTGTGCATACAATGGAATATTACTCAGCCATAAAAAGGAAGGAAGTGCTGACACAGACTACAAATAGCCTTGAAAACATCACCCTTTGTAAATTAAGCCAGACACAAAAGGGCATGTATAATATGATTCCATTTATATGAAACGTGCAGAGTAAGCAAATGCAGATGGGTGGTTGTGAGGGGCTGGGAGGGTAAGGAGAGGTGGGGAGTGACTAGCACATGCACGTGGTGTAAAATATTATGCAGCAGGTCAAACAATGAATTGGATCCATATATTGGTTAACAGTTGTGTGGTGTGCTTCAGTTTCCTTACCTGTAAAGTGAGAATTTTTTCAAAGGATTTAAAAGGATGACAGACAGGGGCCCCTGGGTGGCTCAGTCAGTCAAGCATCCGGCTCTTGGTTTTGGCTCAGGTCATGATCTCAGGGTCATGAGATCGAGCCCTGCATCGGCCTCTGCACTCAGCATGGAGTCTGCTGGAGATTCTCTCTCTCTGCCCCTCTGCCCCTCTGTGCATTTGTGAGTGTGCATTCTCTCTCTCGCTCTCAAATAAATAAATAAATAAATAAATAAATAAATAAAATCTTTTAAAAAAAGAAAAAAGGGATGAGAGACAAATAAGACATGCCCACCAGTTCTCTTTTTGGACACTTTGGCTGGATTTCACTGTCTACTTGAACGTAGGTAAGGGCAATGAAACTTGTGTGGAATGATGAGCTCAGGTCCAGTCAGAAGCTCTAAGAACACAAGACCCCTTGCTCTTTCTTTCTCTGTCCCAGCAACAGTGCCTATTCTGTCACCCTGGTCCAGAGTAAGGTAATGCCATGCAGAGTCATGAAGATTTACACCTATGTCTTATTCTAAGAGTTTTATAGCTCTTTTTTTTTTTTTAAAGATTTTATTATTGTTTGACAGAGAGAGAGAGAGAGTGAGAGCAGGAACACAAGCAGGGGGAGTGGGAGAGGGAGAAGCAGGCTTCCCACGGAGCAGGGAGCCCGATGTGGGGCTCAATCCCAGGACCCTGAGATCATGACCTGAGCCGAAGGCAGATGCTTAACGACTGAGCCACCCAGGCACCCCGAGTTTTATAGCTCTTACATTTGTGTTTTTGATCGATTTTTAGTTAATTTTTGTACACGGTGTGAGGTAGGGGTCCAGCTTTTTTTTTTTTTTTTTTTTTCATGTGGATATTCAGTTATTCCAGCATCTTTTGTTGAAAAGACTGTTCTTTGAAACCTTTGAATTGTCTTGGCACCCTTGTCAAAAATCAATTGGCTGGAAATGGAAAATGTGAAGCTTTGTTTCTGGAAAGTCAATTATATTCAGAAAAGGGTGAGTCCTCCAGCTTTGTTCTTTTTAAAGATCATTTTGAGTATTGGAGCCCTTCACTTCCATATGGATTTTGAAATCAATTTGTCAATTTCTGTAAAAAAGCAGCTGGAAATTTCATGGTGATTGCATCAACTACATAAATCACTTTGAGGAGTATTGTCATCTTAACATTATTAAGTATTTCAATCTATGAACCTAAGACGTTTTTGCATTTATTTAGGTATTCTTTAGTTCCTTGCAATGATATTTTGTAGTGTTCAGTGTACATTCTTACACTTTGGTTAAATTTATTTTAAGTAATTTGTTATTGTTGCTATTGTACACAATAACTTACTTTTGCTTTAATTTCACTGATTTCTTATATTGTTTTATCTTCCTTCCATTATTCTTTTCCACTCTAGTCTTCATTTGTAAAATTCTGTCACAGATGCTATCATAAACCAACAATACACTGAGAAAGAATTTTTCCAAGAAACAATTTCAGTGGCTCTAATACACAAAGAACTCTAAGAAATTCATTTAAAAAATACAAACAGGTAAATAGATGAAAGAATAATTAGAAAAATAACATAACCAAACAATTCACAGGAAAGCAGAGGCAAATAGACAATAAAAGTATGAAACAAATGTTCAACTTCCTTTTGAGTTCAGAGAAATATTAAAGTAGCAACAAAATGCCATTTTTTTTACCTTTCAATACTGACAAAAATTAAACAGATTGATCCCATAAAATGGTGGCAAGGATATGGAGCCACAGTCTCATGTATTACTGATAGATGTGGAAACTGCTATTATATTACTGAAAAACAATCTGGCAGTACTTATTAAAATGAAAAATGTGCATGCCCTCTGGGGTTTTGTTTTTGTTTTAAAAGTTTATGCATTATGGTATGTTTACCGCAAGTAGAGCTACCTTCTGTCATGGTCTGTTGCTATTACAGCATCACAGAACTCTTCCTTATGCTGTGCCTTTTATTCCTGTGATGTCTTCATCCACTCTATTCTTTATTCCTTTCTTCTTTCTGCTTCTTTTGGGTTTAGTTTGCTTTTCTTTTTCTAAGTCTTTAAGGTAGAAGCCTAGGTTATTGGTTTGAGATTTTTTTTTCTTTTTTATAAGGCAGGCATTTATAGCCATAAATTTATCTCTAAGTACTACTTTCCCTGCATCTGATAAGTTTTGGTATGTTGTGTTTTTGTTTTCACTCATCTCAAAGCATTTTTCCAACTTCCCTTGTGATTTCTTTTTTTTTTTTTT
>NC_138381.1:78155321-78170528 GCF_054177405.1 Leptonychotes weddellii
CCGTGGAGACAATAGCCCTCTTGTCCGCTCTGTGAGGCTGCAGGGCAAGAGACAAGCCGGCCACCAGCTGCACGCCCAGGTCGGCGATGGTGACGCGGTCATCCAACACGATCACTGTCTTCTCAGCCAGGATGGAGTCGGACAGAGGTGAGAGCACCTTCAAAGGAAGCGAGCAAGCTCCAGTCTCTGCTGCACACAAGTGTGGGAACCTCCTAACTGACATTTCCACCAGTGCGTTCCCTCAGGTCTCTGCTGGAGGCGTGCACCCGTGGGAACCGCGTGGGTACGTGGTATGCTGTGATCCAATGGCACACTCGCCATTGAAGGAGGAGTATGACACATACCACGCTGGTCCATCTTCTTTCCTCTGATTCAGGCCATGACAATACTAGTGTATTTCCCAGGAAGAGCGCAATTTAACTGCGAGCCAATAGCTAAAGATTGCCCACCTTGGCACCAGGCACTCAGAGGGCGACCGTCTCCCAGCCACTAATATTTAGATGTGAAAGTGGCAGGACTGTGGGAAAGCGCCTACAGGGCTCTGCCACCTTCTCCTGCCGCTATCCCTCCAGGGGGCAGTGAGCTGTTCACCACGGGACAGCAGCGACAACGGCGTGGGCTGCTGTGTCACGCTGGAGAGACCATGTAAGCAAGTTACCTTCTAGTTTGCAACCAGGGGAGACTAACAAATGGAGAGGAATATCCAGTTGGCACAATTTCTAAAACTGTCCCCCCTCCTCCCAAGGATGTCCTCCACTAATCTCTCAAGCCTGGGAATGTGATGAGAAGTCACTTGGGACGATGTCACGTTTACACGGCGGGTTCGCTTATCCTGGATCACGCAGGTGGGGCCAGCGGCATCACGTGAAGCCCGTAAAAGCAGAGAGCCTTCCCTGGCTGGTGGCAGAAGGGAAAGTCACAGAGACTCAAAGTGGGAGAGGGACTTGACCCAGCCGTCACATGAGAAGTGGCGCAGGTGTCCTCCCAGGGGAGAGTGACTGGCCCTAGTTGACAATCCACGAGGAAACAGACCGCTCGGTCCCACACCCGTGAGGAAGTGCGTTCTGCCAACAGCCTGAATGAGCCGAGAAGGGACCCTTTCCCCCACGCCCCCCCGTGAGCCCCGCCCAGCCACCACCTTCATCTCGGCCTTGCGATGCCCCGAGGGCAGAACGCAGCCGAGCTCCCGTGGACTCCTGACCTACAACAGAAGGGAATCACTACACTGGTGCTGGTTTTCGCTGCTCAGTCTGTGAGGAGGTGCTACACGGCAACAGAGAAGTCATACAAAATAGAGCATGTTCAATCCAGCTCCATCAAAATCAGCTTGGGCACCACCTAAAATACGACTTAATCAACTATCAGCAGCAATGCTTTACATTTTTTACTAAAAAACATGCTGCAGCATTTCTGCATAATTACTCCATTAAAACTGACCAGAAAAATAGCTTTACCATTGTTCTAATAAAATACAGAGCATGTAATTAGTGGATTTAAAAATTATTTTTAGTACAAATACAGGCTATTTAAAAATTTTCTGTCCACTGTTCAAAGTGTAATATATAGCTAAGTGGTTAACCCTCAAGGTGGGAAAAATAAAACTAGTTCTCTCAGGTTTGACCACCTTCTGTTAGTGATATATGAGGAGTAAATTACGTGGGGGGAAAGGCTGCTTCCACTGTGCATTTAATTTAGCTTTGACTGGTGAAAGAAATTAGGTATTTTTTTCTCAGCCCTCCCAAAAATGCAAAAATTAATCTACCTTAGATTACTAAAATCGATGAATTCTCTTTTTGCTGCTCACGAGCCTCTTATTCACGTGCGCATGCGCACACGCACACCCACGCGCGCTTCGGGACAGACTGGGGGTGGGGCGGGGCACGGCGCGCATGCCCCGTACCTGCACGGTGGTTATCCCCGGCTCCCGGCCCACCAGGGTCCTGCCGCCCTGGAGCTGCGCGATCCTCGGCTCCTCCACCGTCATGAAATCGGCCACGAGGTCGGTGATGTCGAACTGCCAGTCGGGGCCCAGCATGTAGCTCAGCTGACCCAAGTCGGGCGCCTCGGCCACGAACTGGGTGAGGACGCGCACCGTGGCGTGCTGATACTGCAGGGAGCAGCCCCTGCCCTTCTTCTCCTCGTCCTCCTCGTCCTCGCTCTCTCGGGTGGGCCTGGGGCACAAACAAACCAGGACGAGCGTCATGGTTGATAAGGGGCTTTGCACACTCGTCTTCCAAATCCAGTGTGGCTTCTAAGGAACACATGACATGGTGTTTCTCCCCACCGGACCCGCCCACCAGCGGTTCCCTCGCTGACTGCTCGTCGGTGGCCCCGTGCGCCCCGTGTGCTGCCACCTACTCGGAGCATGGAAGGCAAGCACCACCCCGCCTTCAGGGCCCAGCGCGGCCGGACACTCTGCCCCCCATAGGCAGAGGCTGGGCCCCGTCCTGTGTTCCGGAGCTCTGCAGTCTGAAACTGTCCCCGCTGCGGGGGACGTGAGGTCCCAGGTGAGAAGAGCTGCTGGGACCGGTTTCCATTCCTCCAGCCCCGCACAGGCCTGGGCATATCTCCTTCGGGAGTGACCCCCAGAATGCTGCCCTTCTGCTCCCTCCAGGTGTGTGTGAGGGTCACCGTGGTCAAGGTGCGAGCAGGCAAGGACAGCCCCTGGGGGACGGGAAGACTGTCATGATCCACTGGCGTGGGACAGCTTGGCACTGGCTCTGGGCTGGCCAAGGCCCTCTGCTCCGGACAGGGTGGCTTCCTCTGAGCTCTCAGAGGCCGGGGGGGCCCTTTCCCACCTCCCACCACCCAGTTCCGCAGTGCTCAGCACAGAGCAGCTGTGGAGTCCTGCAGGAGTCGGGGGCACCCTGGCCCACGGGTCCTCGCCTGCCTCTCCCCTCCTCCCGTGGGCCCAGCCCCTCCTCTCAACCGGCCTGTGCACAGCCCCCCGGAGAAACCCTCACAGGCTCTGCTATTCCAGAACCTTCCCCTCAAGATGAACCTGTCCTGAGTGTTCTGTGAGAGGACCTTGTTTGGTGACCAGTCGACAACCATCAGGTGTCAGGAGCGACAGTGCAGAGATTCACACGCTGAGTCACACCTACTATGTGCTGGGTCCAGCTCGATGCACTCATGTGACCACGAGAGCTGACACACGTGGACCGCATCCCACACGCCAACCACATACATTTGACTCCTTTAATCACCACCCCAAGGAGGGAGGGTGTTTTACTATCCTGATCTTACAGTGGGAAGCCAAGGCACAGAGAGGAGAGGCCACTCGGCCCCGGCCACCCAGTTAGCCATCTAGAGGCGGGATCCACACCCAGGCCACTGTGCCCCTCCGTGCCTCTTCCTCTTTATAGCGAACTCTGTTCATCTTCAAAACAGCCACGAAACATGTCCCTATTTCTACATGAAGATGCCAGGGCTCAGACTGGTTAGTACATGGTCTAGACAGCTGCAGAGCAGTGAATTTACAGACTTCCATTTGACTTCTGAAACCCACTTTCTTTAAAATAGATCCTTCTGCCTCCCTGAAAGGTCCCATTGGGAAAATAATAGGAAGCATTTTGGGTTTCCCAAAGTGAGGGGTGAATATCTCTGCGGTAGGCAGGATGGTTTTGTGTGGTGAAGGGACATAGGATCAAAACCTTGGAATGACATTCGGAAAAGTTATTCCCGTTTACTTTTCAGTCCTTCTGATTACATCACAGGGAATGAAGGTCTCTGGTGCTGGGGGGTCTCTAAAGCTTATCTGACACCTGCTAGTCGACTTACTAGAGACCAGCTCACACGGACAAACAGCAGTATCTACACAGAATGTAATCCTGACGCTTTCTTTTCTTTGCATTAGTTTTTACCAGTTGGCCAGTTTTGAAAGCAAGGTGAAATGTCCCTTAATTACAGGAATAACACTGAAAAAAGAGCAAAATTAAGTATATATTACGGAAGGGGCAGTATCATAAACGTGGTGAATGAATAAATGAAGTTACAGAAATACCATATTAATGAAACAGTTCTGTTCTTTTAGGACAGCATTCTATTATTTAAAAAAAAAAACTTTAAATTCTGAATTAGAAATTCACAGTAAGTTAGAAAACAACGTACAGGGAGGCCCCGAAAGCTCTGCACCACTCCTGTTGAGTTAACATCTCCCATAATCACAGTCCAATGCCAAGATCCAGAAGCGGATGCTGGTACAAACCACAGAGTTTATTCAGATTTCAACAGTTTAACCAGGACACGTGTGTGCGTGCACGTGTGTGTGCATGCGTGTGTGTGCTTCTATGCAATTCTGTCACCTGAGGACTCATGTAACCATCACAACAGTCAAGGCACAGAACTCGTCCGTCCGCACAGGGGTGCCCGGGGATTCCTCCTTCATACTCCACACCATCCCGAACCCATGGCAACCACCAGTCTGTTGTCCCTTTTCCGCATCTCTGTAAAAGGGACCATACAGGATGTAAGCTCTGAAAATGCTGACAAGGGTGTGGAGTACTAGGTGACCCATTCATCGCTGCTGGGAGCGTGAAATGGGACAACCTCTCTGGAGAATAGTTCAGGAGTTTCTTTTAAAACTAATGCCCTATTCATACGACCCAACAATTACAGTCTTGGGCACTTTCCCCAGAAGACTCATGTGCACACGGAAACTTGTCGCAGCAGCTCTGTCCGTGAGCGTGCCCAGCTGGACACAGCAGGAGTGGCCTCCCGCAGACAGCTGATTCATCACACTGAGAGAGGACACACCACGGATTACCACGCAACACTACAGATAAAGGAACTCTCCATACAGCCAACAACGGCTGTGGATCTCAGGGGATTTATGCTGGATAAAAACATGTCCATTTTAAAAGGTTACACATCGTACAGGACAGCCACCAGCTAGAGAAAACTCTGTTTTCAAGGGGTCAACTGACGGGTCAGGCCCACCTGGATAATCCCACATCTTAAGATTGATGGATTTAGAAGTTTAGTTACACCTGTAAAATCCCAGAAGTAACAGATCAGGGTCTGAATGAATAATCAGGAGATAGGAATCTTGTGGGGTGTCATCTTTAGAATTCTGTCTACTCCACAACGTGTCACTTCATACTCAGGACAGCTCTCTTCAGTAATATTATCATCTCCATTTACAGATGAAGACACTGAGGAACAGAGAGGTTCATTAACTGGCCGAGGTCACACAGCTCTATATGGGGAAGCCAGGGTAAAAACTCTGGCTTCATTCTAGAGCCCACAACTTAACCACCATGCCACGCTCCACAGGTGAAGGCTGACATTTACAAGCAGGGACCTGAGAACGAACAACACAGGGAGGAACAACGGAAAAATAGGGAATAAAAAAATAACTGTACCCCATGCTAGGTGCTTCTTATGCAGTGCAACATAATCCTGAATTCCAGCAACTACTCCCTGAGGTGGATAGTATTCACAGGTCCAGGATGATTTCCTTGTCAAAAGGCTAGTAAGTACCCAAGTCAGATCCATCTGAACCCCAAACCCAGACCACTGTGACCCACTGCAGAAGCTGCTTCCCTGGGGCCTGGGCCCCGAAGGGCCGTCTGCCTCCCACAGTGATCCTGGTCCCTGGAGCCTGAGACCCCCCGGCCCTCTGCGGGACTCACCCCTCCCTCGGCTCCTCACCTTCTGTTGGAGGCCACGGGGATCCTCCAGCCCTTGATCTGGCTCAGCTCTGTGTCTGAGATCTCAATCTGCAGGGGGAGTCTAGGCGCCCAGACGGTGACCTCTAGCTGGGAGGTGAAGTGCTGGTGCGTGAAGTTCACGGTCGTGTCCACTTTGCTCTTCATTTCCTTCCCGTTCACAAAAATGGAATCGCAGTGGTTGGAGACCTTTGGGAGAGGCAGAATCTCAAGATGCATCAGCAGGAAAACACGGGACACAAGGAGCAGCGAAAGTTCGTGAACTCTGATTTATTAGACACCAAGACAACCAGAAGAACATGACCTGAACAAAAGGTAATTTGTAGGCACTAATTAGTGACAAACACTGATAAACAGACTCCAGGAAAACCATTTCGTATTACAAAATACTGACAAGCAAAACCATAAACATAATTTAATGGAGTTCTATAACCTTTGTTGCCTCTTTTGTGTGTTTTTTTCTTTACCTCACCTTTTTTATGTACTCAAACTGCCACTAATCAAACCCCAGGTGGAACATAGTTCACTCTTGCACCGTATTTGAAGATGCATAAAAGGTAGCCATATGTTGCTTAAAAAAACCCACTTTATTCAAGCCATAAAGAGGACCTTTTCCAAAAAACCAAGGAAGCTTTGCACTAGATGCAAATCTTTGTAGGAAAATACTCACAAAACGTGGATATAATTATCTGTGCTGGAATTCCAGAGGCAGCATGTTGTTACGGGGTTTTGGCTCAGCACGCGGGGCTGCCCTTTCACATGCCCGTGTTAGCAGGCTATGCATCACACAATTCCAGCCTCCATCTAGCTTCCCTCTTCTGGATAAACCAGTAAAATGTGGGTGACGTCTCTCCTGGGCCATCAGAAAAGTGTCATTTAGGTACGGGGGGAGGGGGAGGGGACGAGGGTCACTTTGGGTGCAGAGGACGCACCAACCAACAGTTCATCACTGAATCACAACTGTCAGGGGCCCACGACCTCATAGTCCAGGTGAAGAGCCAGGGACCAGCGATGTGACAAAACGGGCTCAGGTCCCACACTGCTTTTAGGGATACAAGCTACAAACGAGGACTTACTCTTGATCTCTTCCTCGCCAGGGTTGGTACCCACAGCCCAGGCCTCCCCTACGAGCCCCAGACACTCACGTCCAGAGCAAGATCAGAAATGCCAACTTCCAAACTCCAAGAGCAAACCTCCTTGTTGTTTGAGACAAATTATCATCCCCCACCACCCCACCCCAGCACTCAACCCGAGAAAAAGAGTCCTTGTGCATGAATGTGCCCCCAGGAGGAGAAGGAAGAGATGCGCCCAGTTCACTTAGAGGGAAATCGAAGACCAAGAGGAAAATGAGCAGCAGGATGCTGAGCCCTCTCCTCGAGCCTCCAGGCCTCTGGCCACATCCACCTGTTCATGTCCCCATGTCTTCAGGCATCTTTAAGTAGAACTGACCAAGGTCACTAACAGGAACATGGGCTGAAATCCCAGTGACACTGACTGGGTAACCCAGGGCCTCAGAGCAATGAACAGGGTGCTGGAGGGCGACCGCGTCGGGCTGGCTCCATGCATGGGGCCCCCTGCCCATCCTGTGAGGACTGAGCCACCTGCAGTCCATGCCCTTCAGCAACAGGGAGAAGAAACACGATGAACCAAGCAAATCAGCTGTCTTCCGGGGTGTGCCCGAGGAATGTAAGTCTACATGATTGTGCCCAGAATTGTGAAGAGAGCAATCAAAACAAAATCTTCAATTAGAGCAGAAATGGAATAGGGGACCACGTTCTTATTTTAAAATCCTGTGATGCTGACATGGTGTCGGGCCCAGCTGCCCTTCCTTCAGGTACTCGGAAAGGGGTGGGAGCCCCACTGGAGCGCTCACTGGGAGACAGACCCTAAGACCCCTGACTGCCGCTGGGCTCAGCGGCAACTGCAGACCTCCCTCAAGAGAACGGGGCTCCTCACCGACGGCCATGCTGCCTTCTCCCCGGCTCAGCTGGTCTGCACCGGCCCTAGAACGTTCGTGATCCCACCTCCTGCAGTATAGACCTCAACTCTCCTGCATTTATGGAAAATCCTGGTTTCTCCTTGTATATTGCTCTACCTCCCCACACACTCCCACTTTAAATCACCTTGAAACACATCCCACCAGCAGGAACACACCTGTTTTGGAAACCGCGAGGCCCTTTCTGTGCGTAGGAAATTTCGGAGCTTGTGCAGACTGAAACCCACCTCATCTTTCAGGCGATGAGGGATGGCCGAAGTGGAAAAACTTAAATTAAGAATGTAACAAAGTCAGAGGCCTTAGAAATTCATTTGATTTCTTTCTCCTGGGACATGCATATCCTTGAAAGAAAGTACATGTTGCCTTAACTAATTCGATTAAAACACCTCAAATGAGGTCAGTCCTGTT
The DNA here is from genome assembly GCF_054177405.1 of Leptonychotes weddellii. Lineage (NCBI taxonomy): Eukaryota > Metazoa > Chordata > Mammalia > Carnivora > Phocidae > Leptonychotes > Leptonychotes weddellii. Next base: position 78,163,395 of record NC_138381.1, read on the forward strand.
GAATGCTAAGCCCTGAGGTGCACCACATTGTATACAACTTATATCAGATATATGGACTGTATGTTTGTGTCCCCCGGAAATTTTTATGTTGAAACCCTAATCCCCAATGTATCTGGAGATGGGACCGTAGGGTCATGAGCGCGGAGCCCCATGGTGCATCAAATCCAGGGTAGAAAAGAGAGTTCCACTTGCCCGGGGCTCTGGGGCTCTGTGTGCAAGGATGTGAGCCCTCGGCCCCCAGGATGGCTGGCCCCCGGCCCAGGGCTCCCTCATCCTCCTGCTCACGTCAGGCCTCTCCAGCCACTTCCTGTCCACACTGGGTAAAATCCAAACTCCCGATATGGCGTACAGGCCTAACGACCCGGACCTCCTCCTTCTCCATCCGGGACATCCCGCCCCCGGCACAGGCTCCCTCCTCGGGGTCCTCCTTCTCTCCCTGGAGCTCTCCTGGCCTCGCCCCCCTCCCAGGGCCCTGCCCGGACCTGCCCATGCCTGAGACCTGCCTCTTGTCCAGGTCTGCGGAAACAGTATCTGGCTGCCTACTGGCCATCCAACCACACGCCAGCACTTCTGCCCCAACATACGCACACCTTCTTCCTTTCCAAGAGGACTAGGATTTAACTCGGAAAACCCACGGCCCCCCATCCACCATGGGCCCCGCCAAGCCAGTCATTCTACCCCACTCTCCTTGCCAGTGACTGGCTTAGGGAAGACCGTGTGACTCAGTTCCGGCCAATGAGGTTCATTCTACCCCACTCTTCTTGCCAGTGATTGGCTTAGGGAAGACCGTGTGACCCAATTCCAGCCAATGAGGTGTGAGAAGCTCACGGGGACGCCTAGAAGAGTCTCCTTGCTCCGAGATGCACAGGAAGCTGCCTTCCTTCTCCTACTGGATGTTGTCACCCCACAGATGACACGAGGGACTGCAGCAGTGACCTCAGAGCCGTGAGGGAGCTGGCCACGGACCAGGCTGACGCTGCGAGCATGGAAAGCACAGAAGGGCAGAAGCAACCACATCCTCGGGCCGGGATGGACCACAGGACCAGCCCACCTGTAACCAGCCAGCCGCCCGCCTTCTTATCCAGGTGATTTACTTTCTCTCGTTGTTACAGCCATTTGGTCCATGGTTTTCTGTTACTTGCCACCCAGAGCAGCATAAATCTTATAGGACAGCTGGGACGTCACTCCGCCGAAGGCATTCCCTGAGTCATCTCTAACGTACACTTGGCACTCCCTCACCTGGTCACTCTGCACCTTCAGCACACTGTTTTCCTCGGATTTACTGGGTGTGCTCCTGTGCAGACTATATTCACAATATGTCCGCATTGTCTACAGCGTATCACTTACAACATTGCTGTCGCGCGGGTCACATGGCTTACCCCGTATTGATTACACCGGATCACTCTACCTATGCAACGCTACACCATTTACCTTTCATTACTTAGCACCATCTGAATGCCCCTGCTTGTTTTCTTGTTCTTATCTCTTCCCCCATCTGGAAGGACAACATGAACCTGTCCCCTCTTAACTGCTGGGTCTCCACATCTAGCGGGGCACATGGCCCCCTGAGGTGCTCAACAGATAGACACTCAATGGGAAGAGGTCTCAATGGTTTCCTCTGGGTGCCCCTACGAGAAGCACGCCTGGGTAAGAAGGGGAGGAGGAGCCTTAGACAAGGTCATCATGTCAATAGCATTCAGACAAAAGAGGAGACAGACCAGGAGGAGAAACAAAGAGCAAAGCTCAGGAAGTCACAGGCCAAAGAGCTGATACATTGGATTCGTAGTATGAATGTGGCCTTTTGGCTAGGAACTGAGATCTCCGTGTCATGTCACACACACGTGTGTGTGTGTGTTTGGAGGGGACAGGAAGACCGACAGCAAAGAAAAGATCAGTCAGCCTCCCACCTCTCATCTAAGTGATACCTTCAGGGCTCTCTGAGCCCCAAAAGGAGCACTGAACACGAAATGCTGTGAATCCTAATATGAGAATAGCCCAGGACAGGAACGTGGACGTTGGAAGCAGATGACCCCTGCCATGTTAGCGTGTGAGCATGTGCGAGATGGCTTGTAAGTGTCACCTTGGGAAGCTTGCCTTCAGAGGTTAATGTTTCACTGTCTAATTATACTTATAGGGCGCCTGGGTGGCTCAGTCAGTTAAGCGACTGCCTTCGGCTCAGGTCATGATCCTGGAGTCCCGGGATCGAGTCCCGCATCGGGCTCCCTGCTCAGCGGGGAGTCTGCTTCTCCCTCTGACCCTCCTCCCTCTCGTGCTCTCTGTCTCTCATTCTCTCTCTCGCAAATAAATAAATAAAATCTTTAAAAAAAAAATACTTATAATAGAGGAAAATACAGGCTCTCCAGATGAAAACAAAAGTTTCCTTGGGGGTCCTGTAAGATAAATCATTTACTTCATTTTCTGTTTAAAAAAGAAGAATTGAGTCTGTGTATCAGCTGCCCTCTGAGTTTGCCATGCCCATGATTCGTCTGTCTGTCCCGAGAGAAAGTGGACTGCACGTAAGGCTCCTCTTGAGACCCCTGCCCCACCCCAAGAAAGTGCTAGAAAGGAAAAAACTACATGGTCAGATAGTGTGTTTCCCACAATTCTCACACACACACACACACACACACACACACAAATGATGAAGTCCCATATTAAGATCAGTGAAAGAAACTAAGAAAAAACCTTTGATATTTGTCATCCAGATCAAACAATTTGTATTTATCACCATGTTTAGCAAAATGCACTGTGTGTGAGCAGTGGGTTCTCACAAAATGTTTATTTTGCCTTGAGTTTGAACACTTCCAAGAAATACAAAAGGAGTAATAACTATCATGTGCTTACTATGCATTTACCATGCATTGTTTTAAAACTATATATAGAAGTATACCCATTAAATCCTCCAAATGCTCCATGTTAGGTGTTTTGTCCCCATAGGATGGACGGGGAAATTGAGGCCCAGGAGAGGCTGCTTGTCCAGGGATCAGAGCTGGTGAAGGGCAGGGCAGGGGTTCGCACTCGGCCCCTCTGAATCAGGGGGCTTCTCAGAACTGTCATCACTTCAGTGCAACCTGCACAAGGAGAGACACAGTCCTGCCCCCAAAGGACTTGACTGGGAAAAGCAAGACCTAAATACACACGCCGGGATTTTGTATCCACCTTACTGAGGTCTACTTTATGTTCTGTGTCTGTGTGAACGCACACTTGGTGGAGTCTGCAGTGCACACACCCGTGAAACCACGACCACACTCAGACACAGGACATTCCCATCGTCCCAGAAGACCCCTTGCGCCTCTTTTTGTCCACTGCTCCCCCTGCCCCTGCATCAGGTACCATGGATGCGCTCTGCGTCACTAAGCATTAGGTATGGATTAGTTCAGACTAGCTTGATCCTTTGTCCTCAAGGCCAGGGACAGGGAACAAGAGTAACACTTGGTGTCCCAGACTGGGGTCCAGAGACCAGGGTCCTCGATCAAAAGCTTCCCTCATGATGTTTGAACATCACTCCCCATCCTGCGGGGCCAGACTCTGCACCTGTGACCCAGGGGGCACTAAGCCTTCCAGCTCAGACAGTCACTGCTCTGTCATTTAGGGAACACAGAGACAAGCTCAGGGCCGTGGTGTATTCTGATGTAACATAACTTTTCTCTGCCTGAGATCCCTCATCTGTAAAATAAGAATAAGTCATCCATTCATTTAACAAGTGTTCCGTTAATGTCATTTGAGACCCAAGAACTGTCCTGGGTGCTGGGAGGGAAAGACGGACAAGCTGAGCACCATGCAGAGAGGGCACATCAAGTTGCTAGGTGGGTTTGAGAGGAAGCTAGAGCAGGTGTGAGCACAGGCAGTGGTGATGGAGGGGCCCTCTCAGAACGCACAGGGAGGGCCCCCCCTGGACAGGTAGTATCTGAGCAGAGACCTAAATGAGGTGAGGAGTGAGTCACGAGGACACACATATCTCTGAAAGTGGACGAAACAGAGTGCAAAGGCCCCAAGACAGACATTTTTGCCATATTCAGGGACCAAAGAAAGAGGGCAGGTGGGCACAAGGGTAGCTGGGGGAATGGATTTTACCCCATACGTGAGGACAATGAGAAGCTGAGGAGTCTGGAGCAAGGACATGGCACGTTTGGACAGAGTTAACAGGAAAGCTCGGGCAGGATCGCAAGAAGTGGGTACCATGTGGGGTCCACCGAGCTGGTCCGACAGTCACACAAGGGTGGTACTGGTCAGGGTGGGAGGGAGGGAGGCAGTGAGAAGTGGCCCGATTCGGGATGTATTCTGCAGGTAGCCCTGGGCAGGATCGGCTACTGGAAATGAGGCTGGATGCAAGAGAGACAGAGAAGCCATGGGTTTTGGTCTGAGAGCCCAGATGAATGGCACTGCCATCCCCGAGATGAGGGAAGGCTGCAGGAGAGGCAGACCTGGGAAGAGAGAAAGGATCCGGGGGTCTGATTTGAAAATATTAAATCTGAAATGCTTATTAGACATTCAGATGAAGATGCAAAGTGAGAAGTTGGAGACCCGAGTTTAGAGCTCCTGAGAGATCCAGGATGCAGAAATCACAGTATTCAGAGCCAGGAGACTGAGTAATACCACGCATGGAAGCCTTGAGCATGCCAACACTTAGAGGTCACAAATAAAACGACCAAGTAAAGGACACTGAACACACGGGGCCAGTTCGTGACGAAGGAAAGGCACAGGAGAGAAGGGGTCTCAGCTGGTAAGTGACGGAGGTACTTGGAGAAGAGAATGTGACTGATTATCGGTGCTGCCGGGAAGTCAAGTGAGGCGTGGACAGAAGTCTGACCTCTGGCATCAGCCACGCAGGACAACCTGGAGACCTTGACATGGGGCGCTAGGGAGCCGAAGAGGCAAATACCTGATGGGGGTGGGCTCAAGACAGAATGGGATTGGGGGAAGGGACTACAGAAAGCTTTTTAAAGGAGGTCTGCCATAGGGGGCGGACAATGGATGAGAACACCTGTTCTAGGTGTGATATATGATGAACCACAAAATTCACTTAGCCTGGCACGTGGTGGGTGCTCAAAAATAACACAAGTCATCTTAATTTCACTAACAGTAGTGGTAAGAGTAAGTAAATACAGCTGCCACACTGAACTTCACCAGGTCTGATGGCGAGTTGGCTGCAGACTGGCACAGCGGTCAGACAGCGAGTGTCTGTGAGTCCCGACCGTCTGTCCAGCTCAGATGGCCAGTTTTCCCAGCATTCCCAGCTTGAACTGAACAGCCCCTCAGCCCCACACCAAACCTACCAAATACCCACTATGAGTGTGGATACTGAGGTCAGAGAAGAAATTCATTGCCTGACAACCTGGAGCTCACGGCTAAAAACAAGCGAACAGAATCAACATGTCCCGAGTGAGCACCAAATATAAGTTGCTGATAGAACACTGCATTGTCGTAAGGCTCCCATACCCCTGACTAGTACCTGTCGTGTAGCAAGAAGAAAACAAGACCTCGTCAGGGAGGCTTTTCAATCCAGTCACCCAAATAGGAAACAGGACAAAATCACAGACAGAAGTACAAGTTAATAGTTGGCCAACTGGTGGCAACACAGAGCGAAGCCTTTTTCAGAAGAAAAAAGAGTAGTTTCCCAGTCCAGAGGTGGGGATCCGTGAGGACTTCCCTTACACGTGTATGACCTCTCTCGCCCCCCCAGCTGCATGGTGGGTAGGTAGGAGGGAGGAAGACAGGAAAAGCAGGGGGAAGCAGGGGTGGTACTTCTTTAAAGATGAAACCTAACAATACTGCATTTTACAATGTATAAAACACTATGGCATCTGAGATTCTCAGTTGTCACGTGTGGCAGATTTCAAGACTGTTCCCAGCACTGTACCCTTATCCTTTGCCCTCTTGGTGTTTGCAACCCTGATGAGCTGAACCCCAGCAGACCGGAAGACCCACAAATAATAACAAACTGCTTGTGGTGGGCTGCAGTTGAGATATGGGGGCTGTTTGTTACGTAGGAATAACTAACTGATGTACTCAATGATGATGTATTGTGAATAACACCCACTGTAGAAAATACATTTAGCTTACATTATGATCAACACACAAGAAGTATGGACAGAAAGTACGGACAGAAGCTAAAGTTTCATGAAAAACTACTTACCCTCACCACGTCACCAAGTCACTCTGAATTTTCTATCCTGTTCTGTTCCATCCAATTCTATTCACTTCTCTCAATGCCAATCCACTCTGAGCCATCCCATGCCATCACTTTTTACAAAATGCTGGTGAGGGCCCATAAAAAGTGGCCCTTAATTTGAAAAACCCTGCACTTGAGCATTGTGGGAAAGTTATTCTTTATCCCATTTTACAGATGAGGAAACTAAGGCTTAGGTCACCAGGTTAGTCGTGGAGAGGGAGAGCCAGCGTTCCAAGCTGTGTGCTGCCCCAGTAGTCTCCTGTTTTATTGGTTAAATAGTGGCTGTGCTAACCTCTGATCCTCTCTCTCTATTTAGTTTGTTCTTGGTTTTCACTTAAAGTATTCTTAAAATAAGAGGCCTGGGTTATTCCCTGCTGAATAAAAATCAGAGACAGAATCAAGTCAGCCAGGTCCCAGTTTCAATCCAGAGATGTAGAAGGCAGCAAAGAGCATTCCTCCCACTCTTATCAAACTTGCAGAGTTAAAGCGTCTAAACCCAGCACAGAACTGAGCTGTGGGGCTCCAGACAACCCTGGAATCTGGAGAAAGACACATGCCCACAGGGAGAAAGGGAGACTGAGCATGCACTTCCCTGGGGCAGATACTGCTGGATGCCACATAAGCCAGTAAAAGGAATCCGGGTGAAAATTTTTACGGACTTGCCAAAGACCAAGTACGGGCTGCTGCGAGTGGAGGGGAAGGCCCTTGGGTCTGTAAATGTAGGAGAGTCTGTATCCCCTGTGAGCTCTGAGTCCCACCAGGCACTTGGGACGGAAGATGGGAGAATGGCCGGAGACAGCTTCCCTCGGGGGCCACTCTGCACAGTGCCCTACCAACAAGGCTCTTCTGTTCAGGAAGAAGCATGATAACACTGCCACTTTGCATACTAGTGGAATCCACTGCATCTAAAGGAAGCAGTTTGCATTCAATTTAAGCTGCTTCATTAAAAAGTCCTGCATTAC
>NC_138381.1:78171028-78192292 GCF_054177405.1 Leptonychotes weddellii
GGGGCTGGGGGGTCCCCGGGACCTTAGAGACTATATGGAAAGCCTGCAAGACCACATGTGAACTCCTTTCTTACGTTTGTATTCACCTTTATGCCTTCTGTTTTTTGAACGGTGGAGCAGTGAGTTTGTTCAGCAATAGGGGATGATTTAACAAAGCTTCATTTGGGGCGGTCTGGGGCGGGGAATCCCTTTCTGAGCAGGTGTCAGAGGCCTGGAGAGCTATAGCAGCTGGGTTATAAGCCGGGAAATGTCTCGAAAGCAGCCGCCTGTAGATCCTGGAGAAATTCTAAGACGACAGTTCTATCTGCTACCTGGTACTAGCTCAGTTCAAACATACTAAACCTGACCCCACAGACATTGTTAGTCATCTCGCAACAAACGGCCACATGGAATTAGAAAAGGCTCGGGTGTTGATTTTTCTATTCCTAGAACTTTTAAAGCACAGTGGACATTCCTTGCCCTTGGCCTGAGATTGGATGTACGTGAAAGATGCTGAATGTAGCCGCCCTTATTTGTTACGAGGCTGCTCATTATTTTTATACACATTTGCACCTGCACCTGGTTCATTTGGCCTCTGGAATTCTTTTTGAAACATGAAGAAGAGCAATCGCGGTCTCCTCTCTCTGAGATGTTTGATTTTCACATGAGTTTTAGTCGCTGACGTTCGCCACATCCGTGTCGGACGGCAGGTGCTCTCCGTTGCCCACGTTCCTTACCTAAGGGGCAATGTCTGAGAAGCTTATCCTCACGCTGTCCTCCCTTCTCTTTGTTGTGGAACTTCCTTGTATCAGACTGGGACATGGGATTTTACATAAAATATTAATATACTGCAAGGGAGGGCCATCTTTACAGTTTTCTATACAGCGCTTACAGACTTTGGTGACCACTTGTCAACCACATTTGTTTTTATCTTCTGCTTGTGGAACATTCGTGGGGGACTCCTGGAGTGTATTTCTGAGGGCAGAAAGACCCTGAGAGAGTCGTATTTATACTGGTGCTTTCCGGTCAACACAATTTGTTATCCAAGCTGAAATCAAAATTTTAAACTACTATTACACAGAAAGGAAATTGCGTAGGAGATATGTTCAGGTGGTACTTCCATTTTACCAGAGCAAAAAAAAAAAAAAAAATTGAAAGTAAGTAGAATGATGTTTCAACTTAGCAATATGTAAAAATCCATCCATATAATGACATCCCCCCCCCAAAAAAAATCATCAGTCATGACTCTGGCAGAGCTCAAACCTACGCAGGGTATGCACTGATGGAGAAAAGAATGGGTTTGCTCCCAAGTTTCATAAAATAAATGACTGTTGGAGAGTTTCAGAAGCAGGTAGGTAGAAAAACCATAGCTGTTGGAAAGTCAGAGTGGCAACAGGAAAAAAACATAAGCGTGACCCCCCCTGCATAATTTTTTAATAAAAAATGTCTTTCAAAGAATAGTAGGAATGGTTTCAAGCAGAGCAAGAATTTCAGATTAGCGGAGCAGAACAACATTTGATTACGGTGGGTTAGCTGGGAAAACGGGCACGGGACTAGCCCACCTATTCCAGGATTTCTGGTGCCATCTGCATCGCTGAGAAGTAGAAATGTGAAGGCCAGAGTTGCGAAGACCTGCAGGAGGGGCAAGGAAGTGGTCGGCTGACTCCACACAGTGGAGGAGCGAGCTGTTGGAACAAGAGGTTGTGAGCTTTCTGTGTGCGGGAGCACGACCACCCGCCTCCTCCAACGGACGGCGTCCTACCCGTGTCTCTCGCCCACGGGACTGCAGCGGGTTTGTAAACAGTGCATAAATCCGCAGGCTTGTGGGCCTGATCTCTAGAGGCCAGTGTCCAGCCGATCTTGTGTCTCAGATGGGGGTTAAGGGCTGAAGCCGGTGAAGTTTCAAAAATCTTCCAACCTGATGGGTGAAGGAAGCCAGGAGACCCGGGCCTTGGCTTCGGAGGGAGTTTGCACAGAGAAGGCTGATGCCTGGCAGCAAGAGCACCCTGGGCACCCAGAGGAGGCTGAGGCCGCTCACCGAGGGTTCGGTGCAGAGGGAGCTCGGCCCGCCGGGGAGGCCCTGGGGAAGTTCACACGCTAATGCCACGTAGCTCTCCTATCGAGTCCCACTCCTGTGCCGTGTTCTCAGTGTTCTCTGCCTTTGGATCTTCAGCATTCCAACATAACGGGAACTTCGAGTCTGAAACTGAGGAAGCTCAGCTGGTATGGGGGTGAGTCTCTCACACACGCGCACACGGACAGCAGGCTGCCCCCGCTGCTACAGTGAGGCCCTGGGTCAGGGGGTGATCTGGGAAGGGACAAGGGACGTTACCATTGCCGTGGGGAGCATTACTGAGAAGCTTGCAAATCAGAGCCTTTCCTGGGGTCTGAGCACTTGCTGGGGGCAGAGCGCAGACTAGGCAGCATCAGAAGGGAGAACGTGCCGCTGGGTTCTCAGGAGCGGGAAACTGACCGCTGTCCTGAAGATGCCTCCCGGGGGGTGAGCCACAGTCCCCCAGTGTGATCTGGGCTCTGTACAGTCACTTTTGCTGGCTTCTGTTCAAACTAAGTTCACTATGAGTCACGTGGAAGGTCACGGGGCAGGGGGTCCCTTTTACCACACAGGGCACACTCACACGGATGCACACATGTATGCACGTGAGTGTGTGAATAGTGAGGAGCCAGGGAATACAGTATTTAGTGGAATCGGCACCGTGGCTTGCTCCCCGACTTGGCGTGGGCACTGTTCCCAGCTCCCCAGGATTTCAGTGAGGTTCTTTCTGTTCTAAATGTTTCCCGCTCACCAGCAACCATGGATTATATCCACTTGTTTTTCAACTAGATCATTTAAAACGAATAGGAACCCCTCAATATCTAAACTAGAATGGGGAAAAGATGTAACTTAGGAAACCTTGAAATCCGTTCCCTGGGGGCCTGCACTCACCTGGAGTTTCCAGGTTTTTACAGCTGGATCGGTGCGATTCGTCACCGGAACAGACCAACAGTGATAAAGCCCTGTCCTTTCCCTAAGAAGGGAATACTTAGGCACCGCCCTCCCCCCAAGGCCAGCACCAGCCAGCCTCCTGAGGGGCCACAGGCTGGGAGCTGTGCGGGTCCCACGGAGGGTAGCTCAGGCGCCCACAGGGACCAGGCCACCTAGAACGGGGAGGGAGAGAGCGGTGTCCCCCACGGCCAGATGTGCTCCCTCCCAGGCCGGGGCGCGGGGCGCCACATGACGGAGGTAGAGCTTAAATGCACAGAGTCGCATCTTCAGGAAAGCCAGAAGACCCTGCCAATGTCCCTGAAGAACGCCCCCCAGCAAGCCTCGGGCCACCCCGTGCGCACGGACAGAGGACTGACTGACCTCCCAGCTATTTTGTGTTGCACCCTGGCCAGGGTCAGCTCCCAGACTTCAACTCCAGGCAGAGGGTGTCTGTGTGCACACGTTAATGCAGGGAAAACATGGATTACTTTTTGTCCCATTTGCCACATCCATAGACGAGCACTTTGTACTTCGTTCATTTTTAAGTTTTAGGAAGTCTGCCTTTGTGCATTTTGATCCTTTGCATCCTTTCTTCACCCTTTTGGAAAGGCATCTTCCCGGTGTTGGGGTGTTGGGACCGGTCAAGGCTCTGTGTCTGAGAACTAGCCAGCCCGCCTTCAACAACCACGCAGAGCGGTTGCACCTGCTTCCTACGTGGCTCCGGGACCATTGTCTTTTCTACTCGAATCATCTCAGAAATGGCTTCAATTCTCCATCCTCGTCTCTGTAAGTGACACGATGGATAGTTTATAGACTCAGCAACCATCTCCCCCATCGAAATTCTACACGTGTGATGTACCGCGTATCACCTGTGAGTGAAGGGACAGGACGGGTGGTGGAGGTTACGGGAGGATGCGGCTCGCAGATATTTTTGTATGTAACATACGCAATACCCTGAGGCACCGAGAGGTGTGCTGGAATAAATACATTTTACAGTAAAAGCATGCAATGCTGTAGCTTTTAAATGTACAGACCTCCTGCTCAAAAATATCTAAACCTATGGTGGGGGAAACACTGGGTAGGAACGCGGCCTGGAGAGGGCGCAGCTCGTTGGCGGCATCACTGATGGAACCTGCCAGAATATTTTGATCTTACTCTTCATTGCTTTTGGATTTTTTTTCCTCTTTTTTTTTTTTTCCTGGAAATATTTCAGAAATAAAGTGACTACATTTCCCAGCATAAAGGTATATTCTAACCACAGGGTAACTCATCATTTTTAACATGAAAATAAACATTTAAACACTCTTCCGTGGTTTCATTATTTTACGCACACAGTCCCTTTTCAACTTTGGCCTCTGTATGATTTTGCTAGATATCTATTTTTTTCTTCTTAGCCAGAGATTTTTAATACCTCTGATACAGCAATAAATGGAAACCAAAAGAAAATGTTGCTTAAAAGTTGCCAACAACTTGCACCTTGGAAAGCTCCTCATTTGCTTCCCCAGCTGGGGGACACTTATTCTGGGATGTGTCAGAAGGAGGGCTCGTGGCACCCAGTCCCTGGCCAGGGTCACACCATCTTGGACTCAGCGCTGACATGCAGGATGCAGTGGCCCCTGACCTCGGTCTCCTTTCTGGTCTTTCCTTGTGGATGGCTCACTCAAGTATGTATCTGGGGCATGGGCGTGGGTGCTGAGGACCAGAGCTGTGGAGACATAAGAAAAACACAAGAGCGCCGGGCTCCTGCCTGGGAGGCTGATGGAAGCGTTTCAGCTGACGGCCGGCCAGGTGCTGCGGAGCCCCCACAGGTCCTCTGTTGGCATGAGTGTCCTCCCCAAAACTGCCAGTATCACCTTTGGCATCTTGGCAAAGGCCGCCCCTTGCTTTCAGGAAGAGGCAGTAACTTGAGCTAAGTGGGCTCTGCAGACCTCATTTGAGGCAGCGGGTGTAAACACGGGGGTTTGGGTTTGGCTTGTGGAATCAGATCCGCAGAGTAGCAGGCTGCAGATGAGCCCCCGTGCTCTCCCAGGCGTGGAGGATTTCCCACTGACCACCTCCCCCTCCTCCTCCTTGTCCTCGGAACGTAGGAGGACGGAGCCACGGCCCCTGCACGCTCGCCCCAGGCCCCAGGGTGCACATACATAGTCAGTAAAGTTGGTTTCTAAAAGAGAAAGGAAAAAGAAGCTTGAAAAAAGGTTTGTAAAAGAATGAACCCTTGTTATATTTAGTTTTTGAGTGTGTGCAAAGTGCAAACCCCCACATTTCCAATTTGGGGGGTATTGATTCCTTCATGCCTTTAGTTTCTCTATGGTTTCACACAGCTTAGATTGGCAATGGAGGATTTTTTGTTGTTGTTTGCTTTTAGAAATTGTAAAGAATATGAGAAAGGGCAGGAACATTGTACCCTGGGTCTTCTAGGAGTCTAGGGTGAGCAGGACACTGTCATTCTCCAGAGGGGAAATAACGGTCCAAGTCCAATAGGGCCTTCCTGCCCCAGTCCAAGAAAGTAATCATGTCATCAAAACTGGACAATCTTCATGTTCCATGAGATGCCTTTATGATTTCTTTGGCTTTAATTATTGCCCTTGGTCAGTTCAAGATGAAACCTTTTCATTTGATCTTAAGGATTGAAATCTCGTTAGACACTGCAGAAGCCAAGAGGACAGGCGGTCTTTTTAATGCATCTACCCTGCCTGTTGGAAGAACGCACTTTACAAACAGTGGGATGGATGTTGCTCTGGAATTTGGGGTCCATGTGATACCGACCTCTCGACCCATTTGAAAATAGTACTTCTCTAGGCTTAAGTCACTATTGACCTGACCCTTCTTTCTTTTCTTCCTTTGGCCAAAGAGCATGTAACACTTTCTGGTTCCCATGATAAGGCTGCAGCCAAAAGAATCGCTGCTTGATGATGACCTCCTTTGTAGGAATTTGACTCGCTGAATGAAGTAACACCAACACCAGCGTAGACACTGCCCGGGTAGTGTAGTTTCTTCACTTAGAGATGCTTCCTTGGAGAGTGTGCCTTGTTCTCTTTGTCCTAACCACATAGGATCTCTGTTTTATCTGGGTAAGTTCCCACTTGAGGCAAACACGCTCTAATCCCATGGGTATTGTAGGCTGACAAGGGGCACCCACGAGGCATTGATAAAGCACACCCTCCCAGGTTCTCAGCCCCCGTGTTCCACTCTCCGGGTTATGCGTCTCTCCTGGGTACAGCTGTAAACTTGTGTGGGGCCTTTTACTGTCTCAGTGGCCCTGCCGCTGTAAATCGCTTACACCTGCCAGTTCCCATCCCCAGAGACGCCAAGACTGGCCACAGGAGGGACCAACGTGCTTCCTCTGGGCACACAGACCACCGAGCAAGTGACCTTTCCTTAGTTGTCCTCCACGGGGAGCCTTATTTTGAACATCAATTTAAAATTCAATGCAGATTCCAGGAATGAATCTGTTGCCCGACCCCCCATGACAGTGATGTTCCAGGCATGGTCGTGGGTTTAAGCCAAAGCCTAAAGTATGGAAGGCAGGAGCCGGAGAGTAGAGAATTACGTAATAAGTGAACAACAATGGGTACCACACAGCAGATCCATGCTCTCGGTGGGGGGCCACACGTGTCTCCCCGTGGCCAACGATTCTTACGATGCTGCTTATCTATATAACACGTGTCTGAAGAGCATGCCGTGTGCTCACAATTTAAATCTGTCAGGTTCCCTGGCTCTTCTCAGGCAGGTGGATCTGATCTGGGCTGCCGAGCGCAGTGAACGGCCAAATCCACACAGCCCACTTCCGGCTGGCTTCTGGGCAACAGTGGGGGATATTTGGCCTGGCATTTGAAAAAAAAAACAAAGGTGTTATCCCCTACTTTCTACTTTTCTGAGTTGGGTTCTTGTTGCCTGGTACTCGCCCGATATTATAAACAGAGCATGCTGTGATAACATTGTGCTTCTATATCCTTTTTCGGTTGTATAACGTCTTTCTCATATTACCCACGGTTTTCAGTATGATCTGTTGTATATGTTCTTCGGTATATTTAACATATCTGTAAAGGCACTTCCAAACATTTTGAAAATGAAGAAATAAAACGTGTTGGACGATTCCTTGTTATAGTAAAACAGTCAATTGGTAGGTTCCAGGAAATGACCTCATCTTCAAATACGTGTTCAAAGGAGGATATTAAGAAGAACTTAGGTCCGGCATAGAGGCAGTTGGCCATGTCTTCAGAGTCTTGAGGACAGTTATTGGCCGAGACCTTGAGAATTAGAGAAAAGAATGGTTTACTTAAATATGAGAGCAAGATTCCAAGGGAACGAGGGGAATACTCAGGGGAAGTATTCTGGCTAAACAGCCGGTTGAACTATCTAGGTTAGGAAGGTGCCTTCCAGAAAGAGGACGGTGGTGGTCCATGCATTTCTGTAGGTAAGACATGCAAATTCGGTTCTTGGAGAAAGCCAAGAAAAGTCCATCTTTCCTTAAAGCTTACAAAGTTGAATTTTAATGAAAGAAAAATCTTTATTAAGATTTGTCCCTGCCAACCGGGGGCAAGTCATTGTAAAATTGGAGCCCCAGGAAAACCCATTCAGGCACCAAAAATTCTAGTTCAGATTCATCGTCTTGGGATGTATTGCATTTAACTCCAGAACTGCTAAAACATTTCAATACATTGGGTCTCCACCATTCTGCAAAGTGTAAGCAGGAAAGGGACCCATCACACCACACCCACACACCCTACAGACAGCAGGCTCCAAGGGCTGGGTTCCCTGAACTGAAGTCTGCTGGGCTGACCACACCTCTGTCAAAATGCAGCTTTAGAAAAGCAAGCTCCCTCCCCAGAGCAGTGTCAGGTTGGCTGTCTCAGGCATCTGGGACGACCCTGAGCCAACCAGCCACGCTCCCAGTTCACCGTGATAGTTACAGGGGTCGATTGCGGCTTCATAACCAGGGGTGTGATCAGCACGACTCTAGACGCACAGAGGTCTCTGCAATACTCCCTCCCCTTTCTGCAAAAGGCAGTAGCTATAAAGAGAGAACAGTTGGCGACACACACACTTTCTGAGCCTTGACTCTCCTTCAAAGAACGAGGTGGACCAGAACTTAAGAAGGCAGCATCACCAAGACCTTGGAAGCCACTTTGAGGTGAGCTCAGTCTGCATGAAGGGACAACAGGTGAGTTTCCAGGGCGGATTGGACAGACCTGCATGGGAAGAAGCCTGCTCAGTGTCACAGGTCATTAGGGGTCAGGGCTGGTGAAAGTGGATATTTTTGTATTCTGTTTTTTTCATGCCCTAAAAATAGTTCACATGACCTTGAACACTGTGTATCCAGATATTCTTGTTTTTAACTCTGCAAGATTAATAATGGATGGTATTGGAGTTGGCACCCCTTAATAGCATTATTTTTTCATAAAACATACAGGGGAGCTTGTAGTTCCAATTTTTCTTAATCTACCAAAATGTTAAGACCATCTTTGACCCAGGAGCTTTCCGTGGCCCTTACAGCAGGAATCCGAATGTGTGTTTGGATCGTCCAGGTTGTGAGTGGGCAACGTTCCTGTGCACCCTGGGAAGGCGGTCGGGGTGGCCAGTGAGGGTGGGGGCAGGGAGCAGGATCCCTGTTCGCTGTTTCTCCACGTGGGTCGGATGGGGGGGGGGCTCCTTCCTGCTCAGTTGGGAAATGCTAGCCCTTGAAGCTCCTTTGAGAAACACAAATAAGTTCTAAACATGAAGGTGTGATATATCAGGGATCTCTGAATTAATGAGATCTTTGTCCTGACCTTTCCCTTCTTCTCAGGGAGGCTCTGCCCTTCCTGCCCTTCCTTCTGCAACCTGAAATCCGGGTCTGACCTGGGGACACCTGCACCAGCCCTGGGGCAGCCTTAGCTCCATACATACCCAGACTCTAAAATGCAAAAAGGAAACCACCAAACCCCAAACGGCTACAGAAATACAGTATTATGTCAGCTTTGTTCACTGTTAAGTTTAGAAGCCATAACATTTTCATGGCTTTTGGAAACAATTCACAGATGAGACTTTCTAACTTATCAAAAATTGCTGAATGCATACTGTGATCCCCAAGAGATTGTCGCCAATTATAAATAATGAGTTAGGGAAAGCTAGATATTTTCAGAGGCAAAAGAATTCTATTTCATATTTACATGTGTTGTACTTTAAATGTTCGATATGCCTTGAAGTATGACCTCTAGTTGGAAGGGCATCTGGGGGTCTACAGAGGCCTTGAGAGAGCCCTGATTCCAGGGACCATCTGGAATTTTCCTCATCCTGGTGATGAGGTGTGTGCCTGGAGAAGGCATGAACCACAGGAGACCTATTAGTAAATTATGGAAACACTGATAATATTCACCTTACATGTTATTTGGCTTTTTGTAATCCTGAACCTGTGTTGGAAAATTATGAACTACTTTTCAAAAGCTTCCGTGACCTTAGCTTGCAATGTTCTAGATACTGAAACCACTTAATATGTTTTATTGGACATTAACATAAAATGGGAGAACAAAGCAAGAAACCTCCAGGTTGATTCACACATCGAAAAGAATATTTCTGTTTGTGGGAGATGACAGAGAGACGAAGTGACCACTAACTTCATTAATGTGACAATAAAGGGTCAAACACATCAGCTTTGTCACCAGGTTCATGGATCTGGCAAAAGGATTATAAAACCCCACATGTGCAGGTTCCGAAGATCCCAGGGAGGGAGAAGGCTGGCAACAGTGACTGAGGGGGGGGGTCTTGATGGGCAGGTAAAATCAAGAGTGTTCCAGATCGAGGGAACAGAACATGCCAAGGCAGGAATTTCCGCGTGCTTGAAAAGTCCCATTAGAGCCTGGCTTGGGGTGAGGTGGGGACTATGACATGGGGCGGGGTTGGTGTCCTCCAGCAGAAAAGAGATATGACCTGAGATACAATTTTTTTTCGTAGGAAGAGAGAGAGAGGGTGTGTGAACGGGGGTGGGGAGGGGCAGAGGCAGAGGGAGAGAGAGTCCCGGCAGGCTCCATGCTCAGCACTCATCTTGGAGCCAGACATGGGGCTCGGTCTCACGACCCTGACATCACCTCAGCCAAAATCGAAAGTCAGATGCTCAACCGACTGAGCCACCCAGGTGCCCCCCAGAGGTGCATTTTTAAAATAAGCCAAAGGCACACCAACCACACAGGGCTCTGCACTTGGGACCGGGTGCTGCGATACTCCGTGCTCCAGAGTGTCCACCGTCATGTAGGAGGTGGGGAGCCTGGGCAAACACGGCAAATCCTGGTAAATCCTAAGCAACAGAAAGTGTTTAGAAAGTGTTGCTGGAGGACTTGGGCTAAGCAGGGTACATTCGAGGGCATGTTTGGGTCGCACGGTGGTAGCCTGTCTAGCATGACATTTCTCCAAGTGTGGTATGAGCAGGAAACGTGGCCAGCTCCCTTGGTGAGAAAACAAAAACAAACAAACCCCTGAAAAGGCATTCCGGGAATGCATCCTGCTGTGCGCAATGGTTTTTAATCTTCCCCTTTGAAGGTTTCAGACCGCATTTAGGGGTTTGAGAAGTCTGCCTATAATGAACATTTCAAGCGTTCCTTAACTGCATGTTCCGTGTTATCTAGTTTTCCTTTTTTTTTTCTATTTTAATTAATTATGAATTTATTAGGTGCCTACTTTTGCCTAAAACCTATTAGAACCCTAACGGGCTGCACCACGCATGTTGAGAACTGCTGCTTTATTTTTTTATTTTTTATTTTTTTAAATTTTATTTATTTATTTGTCAGAGAGAGAGAGAGAGAGCGAGCGTGCATGGGAGGGGTGAGCGGCAGGCAGAGGGAGAAGCAGGCTCCCCGCCGGGCAAGGAACCCGACATGGGGCTCGATCCCAGGACCCTGGGATCATGACCGAGCCGAAGGCAGACGCCCAACGACTGAGCGAACTGCCGCTTTAGAGGATTCTCTCAGTACTGCTGAAACGCTGGTTCTGCTCTGCTTTCACCACTGCTGGTGTTTGTGGGAAATAATGGGGATGGGGGCGCTGGGACACAGGAGGAGTCGGCTGACTGACTTTAGGGCGGCAGCCCCCCTTGGGACCTCGGTGATTCCTTACCGCGCTTGAAATCAGGTCTGGGACAGTAAAGCTTTGGGATCTCAGAGAAATCACAAAACCCATCCCAAAGGGAGGGAAGGCAGCCGCTGCTCAGCCCGAGAAGCTCTGGGTCCTGCTCCAGGTAAGCGAAGGAAACAAGGTAAACTCTCATAAAAATCCGTCTTATTAGAACAAATCTGTTTCCACTGGCCCAAACACTAAGAAGACATTCACGCGCGAAGAAGCTGAAACCAGCTTACCTTTCTGTGTTCAAAAGCATGTTCGTTTATAAAAACCTGTTTAGAGAGAAAATTCACATACCACACAATTCACCCATTTAAAGTGCACAAGTCAGTAGCTTTTAGTAGTATTCACACCTTCACCATGATCAGTTTTAGAACAAACTCATCATGCCTTTCAGAAACCCCACCCTCATTTCTGGGTCACTCTCCATTTCTCCCAACCTAACAGCCTAGGAAACTGCTAATCTACTTTACATATGCAGAGTTTTGCCTGCCTGCCTTCCTCTTTCTTTCTTCTTTCTTTCTTTCTTCTTCCTTTTTCTTTTCTTCTTTCTTTCTTTCTTTCTTTTTCTTCTTCTTCTCTTCTTTCTTTCTTCTCCTTCCTTCCTCTTTTTCTTTCTTTCTTTCTTTCTTCTTTCTTCTTTCTTTCTTCTTTCTTTCAATCTTCTTTCTTTTTTGGATATTTCATATAAATGGAATCATTTATCATGGTTTTTGTGACTGGTTTCTTTCACTTAGCATAATGATTTCAAGGTTGAGATGCATCAGTGACCTGAGTGTAAAAACCCAAGTTTACAACTTTTGAAGGAAACACAGGAGAATATTTTCCTTTCATCTTTGGGGTAAGCAAACATTCCTGAATCAAGACACACAATCAGTTACACACAAGCAAAAAATTAATAAATTACAATTTATCAAAACCCTCGGTTCTTCACAAGACACCATTATGAAAATAAATAGGCAATCCACAGAGTGGGAGAAAGTGTTCTCCATGCAAAAGACCCGTATCCAGAATGTAGAAAGAACCACTGCGAGTTAATAAAAAGACACACGGCACAACTGAAAATGGGTAGAAGATCTGAATCAAAGTTTCCCAAAGGAAGAGCCATGAACAGCACAAGAATGAGTGCCTTCCATCATTTGTCATCAGGGAGATGAGAGCCTCAATGATAAGGAAGCGCTCTTACCTTCTGCCCATCGTGGCTGATATCAGAAAGACCAGAACACCCACTGTCCGCAAAGATATGGGGAAGGCAACACTGTCAGATACTGTTGGTGGGACTGTGAAATAATATCCCCACTTTGGAAAACATTGTATCAGTTTCTGGTTAAGTGAAACGTACACGTAACATATTAGCTAAGAATGGCATTCTTTGGTATTTACCCCAGAGCAGTAAGAACACAATTCTACCCGAACAAGGATGTTCATAGTGGTTTCATCCATAATAGACGAAAACCGGAAACAACACAAACAGCCATCCACAGGAGAGTGGATGAACAATAGTCTCTTTTTCAAACAGCGGGGTGTGGCTGAGAAATAAAAAGGAATATGCTACTGATTTACTTCTCGCACCTTATTAATGTAATGCACTGGTTTTTGAAATGTAGTTTATGTATTTAGTGAAATAAAAGACACAAAATCCAAGAGGACACACTATATGATCCCATTAACATGAAATTCAAGAATAGCCCCCCCCCCCCCAAAAAAATCTGGGAATAGAAATCAGGGCAGTGTTTGCCTTTACTGGGAGTGTGTATTGACTGGAAAGGGACATTGACTTGGGTGATGGAAATGTTCTTTGTCTTGACCAAGAACTGCATTACAGTTAACAGAACTAGACACTTAAGACCTGTCCATTTCTTTGTAGGTAAATTATACCTAAGGAATGTCATGAAAATCCCCAAGAATCTCCAAACCCAAAACAAAGAAACCCAAATATTCTCATAGGGATCGTTTTTGCTTCTGTCCCTGCACTTGTGGGCAGATTTTCCCCAATCTTGGGATTGCCACACCTCTCCCTCCCTCAAAAAAGAAGAAAACTGAACAGGAAGACTTGGAGATTTTTGTCAGCTTTGTAGGCAGGATGGGGGTTCAGGGCTGCTGAAGAAAGAGTTTAAATGAAGAAAGGAAGGAGCAGCTGATGGGACCATGGCGCACGCACCTCCCATTGCAGAGGGTCTCACCTTGAGTCCTTGAACTGCAGGTGCAGAGAATGGGCGACTGGCTCCATTTTGATCCTCTTAGTTTTCTGTGGGACCTGTTGTGGTCTGGAGTAGCCAGAGTCACAGGCTGGTCACCTCCAGCTTCGAGCACCCTTACTCATTGCCACCTTATGCTACACAAATGCCTTCATCACCTGTGTGCCTTGACAGATAAAGGTCTGCCCTGCACCCTCAGCCTCCAGGATGGTCTTCCCCGGTGGCCTTGTTCAGGTTCTAAGCAGAGCACCCGACACTCCACGGGGTTCCATGTGGCCTGTTGTGGCTCAGCAGGGCCTGGCAACCAGAGGCGGATCTGCAGGGTCTTTCTGTGCCGACCACCACACCATACCAATCCTAACTCGTCCTGGGGCAGCTGCATAGGACCTGGATGGTGTTGTCTGAAGGCTTGAGACCGGGGTCTGCTTGGGGCTTCCTTGGAGTGTGGTGGCCAATGCTGTTGATTACCTTACTGTAAATACACAAATGATTTTAAGAAGGAAAAAAAATGGTAGCCCAAAGATGTTCTGCACAAATCTGAAAATACTGTATCACAAAATTCTTGATAAGCTTTGCTTGATTACACAGCTTATGGAGACCTCAAGTCACCTTCAGCTGGGGCTATCACCTTGAACAAGTTTGGCAGCAAGCAATAAAAACCTGAAAAGTCCGTTTCTTTGGGGATGAAAGAAATGGAAAAGGAGCCCAGTAAACTTTCTTTCTAACTGTTTATGGCTCATATTCAAGGACAGCTATCATCCCTAGACAAAAACACTCTCCAATCTCAAGGGACTGAAGCCAAAAAAATACTCGAAAGCCCTCTTAGAAGACCTGCAACAACTTCCAATGTCGCCAATGGATGGTTTGGGTGATTTTTAAAAATCCAATTCTCGTAGCTTTTAAATGCCTGTGTATTCTGTTCTTGCCAGAACAGCGGACATGTTGCACAAAACTGAGTCAACTGTTATTTCACGTCTTGGTATGCACACATTCTGCTAATGTCTCTACCTCTGGCTTGCTGATGAATTAGGGAGGGCTGAATGGTTCTATTTCCCCCTTTACATCTATGCCTCCTTTTCAGTATAACTGGATGGCTAAGATAGGAGAGTAACAGTCAAAATGCATGCAATAGGGTTCTTGGGCTATTCATGCTTCTTAGGATGCAACTTTCTTTTGCATTCAAAGCAAGCTCTGGTTCAAAAGGAGAGTGAGGGAGAAAGATGCCTTCACCACCCCTGCCTTTCTGTTGAAGGCAGAGCCGCTTACCCTGCACTCACATGGAGTCTCCCAGACACTCAGGCATCCTAGAGCCTCCTGCGGTATCGTGGATGCCATCGGTGGAGGGGTGGTAAGGAATGGCAGGTGTGCGTGGTGCATGGATATCCCTCTGCTCACATGCATGGTCTGTTGTACCATCTGACTTCTCTGAAAACACAAGCACAAATTGTTAAGAATTTCAAGACGGTGACAGCAAAGCATTAAACCAGCCCCCAGGAGGGAAAGGCACATGCTGACTATGGGATCAGAAAAACGGAACCGTTAACCCAGACATGATCACATAAATGGTGCAGAATGTTTGGACGAGTGACCCAATCTCCCTGATCTGTTTCTCCACCTGTAAAATGGAGAGAGTGGTACCTACCTTGTAGCGTATGGTTGAGAATTAAATGAAATAAGAAAAGAAGGCTGATACTTCACATGTATTATCTTCCTCCTGTACACAATGCCTTGCTAGTAGTTGAGCTCAACACAGAACCATTCCATGATCAAGTTAAGCCTGTCCCATTCTGGAAGGCATGGGCTGGAGATGCACCGCATCGATGCTGTCCTCCTGGTGGGACGCTGGGGCCAGGTCAGGTGTCAGAACACCCTTCACCTCTGGCTGGCTATCCCATCCGGCCACATGTTTATGGATATTTCAAGCTTTGTCTGAACATTTGAAGGAAGAAGGACATTCGGAAGAAATATATTAATCATCCTAAGAGCTGTCAGTCACTGACTTAATTTCATGCTCCCTGCCAAGTTAGATTCTACTTAGCTCCCCATCTTGCAGTTGAGAATATTGAGGCTTGCACCCTAAAACCAACGGACAGAGCTGGGATTTGCATCCAGGCAGCCTAACTCCTACCCCTCACACAGACTGTGCTGTTCTCCAGTTTCAGGAAAACCCACATATCTCAGAGTATGTCAGAGAGGGGGGTAACTTGGGTGCTAGCCGCCTCGCCCGACAACTGCACCAGAGTGTGATTGCACAGAGGGATCTTTTTAAAAGCCGTGGAGAAGAGACACTTTAAACTGAATTGTCAGGCACCTCCACCCATTGAATGCCAAGGAGACACGAAAATAAAAGTACTTGGAAGTCCAAGTGATATCTGCTAGAAAATGTGGCCCATTCTGGCAGTTTCCCCACCAGACTGCCTTGGAGATCACCCGTTTTATCAAGAGAAGCCCACATCTGCATTTTGTGTCCTGGTTTAATCTATTAAGAAATGGATGTCCCGTCATCTCTTCCCCTGACCGTCCCCCCCTCCCCTTGTCACATTGCTGGGCACCTCCTCTGAGCTAGCTGCATGTGGTCAGTTACTCATCCTTGTGGTAAAATGTGAGACACCAAATAGACCAGAAATAAGAGATGAAGATACAAACATGCCCCACCCCCCCAAAAATCCATTAGATTTAACAAACTGACAATTGTGTTTTCCTTGGAGAAAATGCAAGTCTGCAATAAATTACCCAGTAATTTTTGAAATAGAAAACATGGTCATTACCCCAGAATATCAGGGTACAAACATTTGCAGGAAATTTGCAGTCTCATTAATTCTCCATATGGCATGTTTGGCCTCAAAATGGAGTGAAACGTGAAGTGAATTTCGCTGTCTCACTCTAAACTCAATACTACAGGACTAGATGTTCGATTTCATCTGTGATTGATTATGTAATGTGTGTCTATTAGGGGACATTTATTTCATCTGCCTTGGGGTGATTCGTTTTCTATGTAGGGAAGATGTACTACAGTGGGCGCATCGTGGTTGTTCTCACAAACTGTCATTCATCTCAGCGTGTTCACCAACACACTCACACACACACGTGAGTTTATATCTGTCTTGCATCCATGTACAAAATCAAACTGTCACCATCTTCCCAGTCATGGTAATTCCTTATGGCACCTCTGCTCATGAGCTTGATGGAGGGGACTGTCCCGACACATCTCTGTTTCTGCTTCAGTGGTTCCTATGATGACTTCCATCTAAGAAGGATGAAGAGGACAATGATGCACAATGACGATGATGATGATGAAGAGGAGGAGGATGATAATGATGTACAATGATGAGGATGATGATGATGGTGATGATAGTGATGATGGTGATCCTGGTGATCCTGATGATGATGATGTTGGTGATGATGTACAATGAGGAGGAGGATGGTGATGATAGTGATGATGGTGAGGATGATGATGAAGAGGAGGAGGATGACAATGACGGTGATGTTGTACAATGAGGAGGAGGATGGTGATGTACAACAATGAGGATGATGTACAATGAGAATAAGGATGATGGTCATGTACAACAACGATGACGGTGATGATGAGAACAGTGATGGTGATGGTGATAGTGTTGGTGAGGATGAGGATGAGGATGGTCATGTACAACAATGATGAAGATAGCAATGATGTACAACAAGGATGAGGATTATGATGGTCATGATGATGATGATGGGGGTGAAGATGATAGTGATGCTGATGATATACAATGAGGATGAGGATGATGATGGTGATGATGATGATGGGGATGAAGATGATCATGGTGATGGTGATGATGTACAATGAGGATGAAGATGATGATGGTCATGCACAACAGTGATGATGATGAAGATAGCAATGATGTACAACAAGGATGGGGATGATGATGGTGATGATGTTGATGATGGGGATGAAGATGATGATGGTGATGGTGATGATGTACAATGAGGATGAGGACGATGATGGTCATGTACAACAATGATGAGGATGGTGATGAAGACACTGGTGATGAATGGTGGTGGTGGCTGCCAAGGTGGGTTGGAGCATTGGCTCCCTTCCATCAGGCAGCATACACAATCCACTCTGTTGCCTTTCAATTTGGTCATGTGACCTGCTTCAACCCAAGGCATGGCAGCGGAAACGAGGAAGGGCTAATTCCAAGAGGATTCGTTAGGACGCATGGTGGGATTCTGTCTGCAGCCCATGGGTGCCCTGCACCAGGAAAACAGCAGCCCCCAGACTGTTCTCTTCTTTGGGAATGAGAGACCTGTGGAGCTGAGCCGGGTACAAGAGAGCCAGCGGAGATGCTGGGGACCCGTCGCCACACGTTACATGGGCAAGAACGTCACATTGTCACGGGCCACTGAGATCTGGCCCTACTGTTGAGGGAGTACACACTGAGTGATATGGCTGATAATCTCCACTGAGGCCCGGCCGCGGGTCAGGCCCTGAGCTCAACTCCGGGCAGGGACTCTGTGTCCAATCCTCATGAAAGCTTGCTGGAGTAGATGCTATTATTGTCTGCTTTAAAAATAGGGAAACTGAGCCACAGAGAGGCCATGTAATTGGTCAAGGGTCACCAGCTGGTATGTGGGAGCAGCAGGTAGGATAGGGTGCATGGGAAGGGTCAGCCATGACACCGGAACAGGTTCTTCTCCGTCAGTCTCGGGATGCAGGTGGGACAGAGGTTCCCTCCATGGTGCTGAAGAGGGAACAGGTTCAGAGAACGTTAGCTCATCAACTTTACCTGCAACTACAGCTCTGCCCACCTCCTCCTCCTCTGCCCCCGAGTCTGTTGTCAGTGGAGCAGGAATGACCCTATTAAAGCTTAAACAGGATCATGTCTGCCTTCCAAACTTCCATGGCTCCCATCTCTCAGAATAAAAACCAAAGTTCTCCCTGTGACCCACCAGGACTTCCATGTTCCAGCCCCCTCCACAATCTGACCTTATTTGCTGCCCCTCACTAGCTGCTCCAGGCACACGAACCTCCCCGCCCTCACCCCCGCCATGTGACCCTCAAACGCCAGAATCTTTCCTGCCTCAGGGCCTTTGCACTTGTTCTCTCTGCCTGCAGTAATCTACCTGCAGGGAATTGCGTGACTCCCTTCCTCCCCTCCCAGAGGTAAGGCTCAGCTCCCTGCTTCACCTTTTGGAGGCAGTGTGGCCCCCCTCCTGGAGACCATCGCTCTCATCCCTTGTACCCCCACTTCACCCTGCATCTCTCCCCCGGTCTACATGTCTCCAGAGCGCGCATTTCCCCCTTGCTTGCCATTCCGTGCTTTACATGTTTATTCTCAATCTCCCCCTTCTAGAGTCTTAACCTCACGAGGCAGGTACTTGTCTTAGTCATCGCTGTGTCCCCAGCATCTGTGGACAGTGCCTGGCTCCCAGAAGGGCTCAGTCATGTTTGCTGAGTGGGTGGACGGAGGCGAGAGCCAGCAGACCCGCACTGTGGGCTCAGCGCTCTCTGTTCTCAACGCGGCTGGCCAGCAATCCGTGCTCAGAAGGCACCTACCGGCAGACCTGGTCCCATCCTCAGTAGGCACTTAGGCTGCTGAGATTGGCACCGAAGAGCAGGAGCGATGGGAACGGTCATCTACCGAACATCACCACCTGTCAGTCACTGTGTCAGACTCGAGCAATGTGCTAATTAAGTCAGCAGTGCTGACGACCAGCTGCAAACTGGCTTTATCACCCCCACGTATAGACGAGGAAATGGAAGTGGCCAGAGGTCAGGTCTCTGCGGCGAGGCCGCTCAGTGGTGCGGCCAGCACGGAGGACGCCTCACGCTGTCACACTGGAGGTCAGGACCTGCGCTCGGAGGGCAAGACCCG
The DNA here is from genome assembly GCF_054177405.1 of Leptonychotes weddellii. Classification (NCBI taxonomy): domain Eukaryota; kingdom Metazoa; phylum Chordata; class Mammalia; order Carnivora; family Phocidae; genus Leptonychotes; species Leptonychotes weddellii. The sequence goes on from NC_138381.1 coordinate 78,190,135, forward strand.
CCAGCTGCCGCCTCCTTGTTAGCACCACGATGGGTCCTGTTCACGCAGGAGCCTCTCTGTGTTGGCCTCTGAGCTGGGACTGGAAGAGGGGAGAAGGTGGGGTCAGGATGTAGGTGGCCTGCATTTATTTATAGACTTCAAGACATAATGGCTAACACGTGAACAATCAGGTTCTGCATTCAAAACATCGAATTCCCTGCTTCTCAACTCGGCGGAATCAGATCTGGGGAGAGAAGGGGAGGCCAGACCGCCAGCTGGGCTGAGCGTTGGGTTTGTGTGATGGGCATTTACGCACCCTTCCTTCCTTCCTTCCTTCCAGTGCACGCTTACTGAGCACCTACTATGCGACCGTCATTGTTCTAAGCACTGGGGATGCGATGGTAAACAGCACAGAAATTTCTGAGGCAGGAGACAGGTAACAGACAAATACATAAATGCAGAGTAGGTCAGGTGGGGTAAAGAGCTGTGGAGAACAGTGAAGCAGGGCGGGGACCCAGCTGGGGCCGGGGAGGGGGGCGGCGGAGACCGGAGCGGAAAAGGGGACAATGAGCAAAGCGCCATCAACACCCCCTGGGATAGTGGGCGGACAGGAGTGTGCCAGAGAGAGGAACAGCAGTGGCAAAGGCCCCCAGCCGGGGAGCGCATGTGATGTGTTGGAGGGACAGCAAGAGGACCAGGGGGAAGTGATGGGTGATGAGGTCAGGAATGCTGACGGAGGGGCTCCCGATCATGCGGGGTTGGGGAGCCTTGGTGGCTCCGACCTACTGGAAGTGGTAGGCAACCCACCATGGATTTCCCCTGCTCGGAGGGGGCATCCCTTCTGTTCTAGCCCATTGGGCCCTCGGGGCTCATCATACGGCCCCCGTCAAGTGAGGGGTGGAAGGTTATTGTCCTATCCTGTTCGTGGTAGATGAGCAGCCTGGAAATATTTTTGCTGCTTAGTGAGTACTCTTGTTATGGATGTGAGCACAAACCCTATTACTAATAAAAGTGCACACGCAAAACGACTTGGAAGAACCGATGCGGTATTCCAACCGGAGCATTTTACACTCAGGTCATAATCTCCAGCGTTCCTGCTGTGATTGGTGTTGAACTTTGGGGAGTTCTGAAGTGACTTTATCCTATGGACTGACTCGGCATCGGTGAAGTCATAAAACCACACAGGGATCAAGAATGCATCACCAGGGATGGGTGTGACATTCCCACCTTGTCTGGTGGCCCTCCGGTTCTCTGTGCCGCGTGGGTCTCCAACAGCGAGCAAGTTTCGATGCAGAAACATGTAGTACCATTGCTCTCCCCATAACTGGATGCGCTCAGATTCAGAAGTCTAAGCCACCACCATTTCTGCCACAGAGAAACGACAATAGTGGATTCTTCCCACATGCAAATACATTCTGAGCGATGCTTTAGATTTCTAAGATGCTACAAGATAATGAAATTGATATTTTAAATATCGTGCCCTATTTAAGTGACAGTTCAACTTTTGGGTGGATCATTCTGCTGGGTAAATACTCATCAGGCTGTGAAGACACCCCGTAATTAGTGCTTGGGGTGGGGGGAAACTAGGTTTCCTTTGCCACCTGTAGCTCTGTCTGGTTCCTGGTAACCTTGAGGCCAACGGGAAGGAACCCTTCCACTACAGCAGGTAGGCTCCCTGCTGTAGCCAGGAAGGTTTTAGGAGCAGCTGACAACATGCCTGCTTATCTCCTCAGGGTTAAAAGCTAATTCTAGACCCGGAAAATCGGATTAACAGCCAGATCTAATCACTAACAAATAGTGGGATGAGGTTCAGGCCGATTAGCTGTGCGAAGCCATTCTTTGGTTTAATGGAAAGTGCAGAGTTCTTATCATGAGCAGAGTCTGTTCACAGAGCTGGGTGTGTTTACTCACCTGTGTGTGCACGTGTGCCCCAGATGTTCTGTGGGCCACCTGCAGGCTCTCCTTTAATTCTTGCTCCACCTGTATGAGCTGGGCATGCTGATCCCCATTTTAGGGGTGGAGGGGACTGAGATTCAGAGGGAATTCTCTGTCCAAGGTGGCACAGTGAAGGAAAGAGCCGAGATTCAAATTCAGGGATACTTGCCTCCTAGACATCCTGAGGGGTGGTCTTGCAAAGACCGTGGGCCAATGGCAACCCTCTTTCCAACCCAACCCCCCC
>NC_138381.1:78192792-78253508 GCF_054177405.1 Leptonychotes weddellii
GGGTTGCTGGAGTGGGGGTGGGGTGGGAGGGATGGGGTGACTGGGTGATAGACACTGGGGAGGGTATGTGCTCTGGTAAGCGCTGTGAATTGTGCAAGACTGTTGAATCTCAGATCTGTACCTCTGAAACAAATAATGCAATATATGTTAAGAAAAAAAAAAAGAAGAAGAAGAAGGTAGCAGGAGGGGAAGAATGAAGCAGGGGAAATCGGAGGGGTAGACGAACCATGAGAGATGATGGACTCTGAGAACAAACTGAGGGTTCTAGAGGGGAGGGGGGTGGGAGGATGGGGTAGCCTGGTGGTGGGTATTGAGGAGGGCACGTTCTGCATGGAGCACTGGGTGTTATGCACAAACAATGAATCACGGAACACTACATCTAAAACTAATGATGTAATGTATGGGGATTAACATAAGAATAAAAAAATATATATATTAAAAAAAAGAAGATTAACAATTAAAGTGTGTTTTGACAGATAATGTGTACAAAATGGGACTGTATCCCAGACAAGCGTGGAGACTCTGGGGAGGAGAAAAGAGGGCAATCTTCCTGCTGGTGGCCTCCTCCGAGTTCAGCAGGGAGGACTGACCAGTGCTATGCTTTATCTGTTTGTTGGTTTACGTAGGTAGCTTCTCTTCCTGCTTTTCCTGGTAGCAACTCAACTTTCATTCCTAGTCTATGTAGTTACAGTGAGGCAGACCCAAGGTCCCAGATGGATCGTGCATGCCTGTTTCTGGGGTCAGGTCCAGAGGAGGACGTCCACTGTGCCATGCCTCCGTTTCCTCCATGTGTCCCAAGTGGAGGAAGCCTGGGATAGAACATCCACCCTCCTGAGTGGGGAGGTCCTGCAGGCTCACCCCGCGATATGTAGCCTCCTGAGGAAACTTTGAAGCAACACAATCCCACCCCAAAAAAGGGGAGATAAAGTATCCCTCAGAGTCTGGGATGCTCCTGCTTTGGGAGAATCAAAGTTGGTAATCTGTAAGATCTCTTCCCAGTTCTACGATTCTGTAAGTTAAACCAGTTTTTGAACAAGAATCTTCAAGGGGACGTTTGACAAGCCATGTGAGTTTTCAGAGAAAGATGAACTTTACTGAGTCACAGCAAGACCATTTTCGGCCTGGTTTTAGTTTCACTGACTGGCCCCATCAGGTGGTAGGACTCAGAACCACTGGGTACCTGGGTAAGGCAGGTGTCTTGGGCTGTACGGAATAGAATTCTCCAGGAGCTGGCTTGCATTAAACTGGATATCTATTAAAAGGAATGCGAAATGTCTCACGGAAAGCAAGAGGTGTTTTGCACTTGGGTGTCAGAAACCAGGACCTGGGGGGACCCCGGGACTGGTGGGTGCCCTTTCTCCTTGCTTCCCATCCCTCTCCCAGATGGCGTTTGGTAATATCCACATCCACCTGTCTTAGTTCTGGCTGGGTCAGACCTCACTGTGCAAATCCACGCTATATTTAATGTTTTTATTGGTTGCAATGAAGAATATACTAACCACAAAATAGCTTCCAGTTTTGAAGTATAAAGATGTCCTCTGTGTGGAGGCAAGAGTTCTCCGTTATTTAGGTGCTGGGCTAGTGCCCAGGACCCTCTGGGACCCACAGTTCTATTCTAAAGGTCTGCAAATTAGGGATCAAATGATACTTATTAATGGTCATAACAGAATTTTTATAATAACTAAAGCGATGCTCTTTTATTTTCTGCCAAATTGAAACTAACACCTCTATTACGGGACTCCGTGCTGAAGCCTAGGATGTATGATGGACTTGACCACTTCTGACCCAGGAAGGAGAGAGGGAGCTATTTTCAATCTGTTCTCCATCTATTTATGCCACAAGTTAGACTCTTCTCCATGAGGAAGTGAAGAGCGCTGTCTCTTAAAAACAGATTATGTTCTGATGGAGAAGACGCAAACCTCTGTTTTGTTCTACAGTGCATCCACTCAAACAGAACACTTTTTTAAAAAAAAGAGTATTATGGAGGTCATTTAAATTAAAGTACCTTACAAAAGTGTCCCAAATGGTTTGCATTATTTTCTTGGTGATTACTGAAAGGAACCAGATGCTGGGTGAAAAAAAACCCTGCAACATAGATTCAGGTTTTTTGGGGGTGTTTGTGTGTGCGTGTGCATGCGTGCAGGCACATGTGTGTTGGGAATAGTGAGTCTTGCCCTGCGGTGGGTGCTTACCTCCAATTTTCATATATTCTGGGTGGGAGCTAAGTGCTTCCTGACATGGGGAGGAAATGGTGAGCCGAAAGCGTGTATGATCACCGTCCAGTTACCCCAGTAAAGGATGCACATTTGTATGAGCTTTCAGGGATGGTCACAAAGGACTGCAATTTGAGTCTGATGAACTCCAGGAATGACAATGTGGTGCAGAGGAATAGTGAGAAAGGGAGGGGTGGAGGGGAGTGAGAGACGGGGGAGAGGAATTTGGGGATTCATGGAGTAAGATATTTTAAAGGCACAGTAAGTGAATTGCTGGTGAGAGATGAATTCTGCCGGAGAAAGTTTCTCAGCACAGGCTCACGGATGGAGAGAAGTGATCACCTGGATCCTAGGAAAACAGGGCAACGTCGATATGTGACCCACCCCGGAAGCAGCCTTTGTCTTCTGCCAGGGTCCTGGGTGTCCCAGGGAGTCCCCAGGCTAGGGAGGCTGGAGGGTGCCACGGGGGGATGGTCCCTGTTTTATCCAAAAGCAGGACAGACACCCTCTGGTTTCCGCTTCTGTCTCCCGTGTGTGTGCCAGAGTAGGAAAACCCTTTATCCTTTCTCCCCATCCCTCATTTTCTCCTGTGGAGCCACCTGACTGTGCTCCTTAGTATCAGAAGGAGATAAAACCATTCCCGGACGAGCCATGGGCAGAAGCGTGTCTCTGTCGGTCCCCAAATCCAGATAAACATCTGAACTTCCGGACCCTTCTGGAACAGAATCGAACTGGCGATGCTCCGCGGCATCATCTATCATCACATCTAACTTCATAAACCCGAGACCATTATCTTTCCGGTCCAGGCTTCCCGTAATGGCTGCACAATGATTTTTGTTTCTGCATGGCACTGGGAGAGAGACTTTTGAGCAGGTATTATTAAAAGGCTTTTAATCCATGAAAGCCTAACCAGCTCAAATGGGTTGAAAGCACCATCCTTTCTTTATCGAGGATGCACGAGGCATCTTTATCTGATATCCACCATTTGCTGTAATAAAGATTTTGGATCAAAATTAATGAATCAAAATGTGTTTTTTAAGATCTGTTTTTGCCAACAGCTGTAGACATTCATAACGTCTTTTATTGCTTCCCCCCCCTTTGAGAACCAAGGGAAGGATGTTGTGTTACCTCCAAAGTCCCTCCAGCATCAGAGCTCAATTCCCTTCTTTTCCCCTCCACCTGTAAGAATACCTATAGCATCATTCTGGGGAAAGGTTTAGGGGTTTGTGGGAAACAGGTTCTGAGTTCCATTGTGTGTTTGGAAGAAGCCGCTCCAAGGGAAGCTGCCTTTTCACACAGTACATTTTTTTAAAAATCCATTTGTGTCTGGAAAAATGGTATCAAACAATTTTGCACCCATTTTTATTTTCAGGAGAAACCCCTGAAAATGGGTTGATCTCACTCCTGGCTCACTGGCTTCCCAGGAAAGGGGTCCTCTGCATGTCGTCTGAGGAAAGGACCTACTAATAAGGAGAAGAGTGACAGCAGATGCTTGTTGGCCGGCTGGCCTTGCGCCGACAGTTTGCAAATGTTTCCTGATCTCTCCGATTTGTGGCTCATCCTGCTGAGATGATGAACCAGACCCAGAGCAGAGGGCTGCTCCCGCCTTCTGAGCGAGGTTACAGGTGAGGCAGGTGGAGGTCCAGCACTGCGAGCCCAGCACTCCGGGCCCTTCCTCGACGGCCAAGGACACGTCGTAGATCAGATTTAGCAACTGAGATCTCCAAGGGAGGCATTTTTGTGCGAGTGTGAGTCCTCCAGAAAGCACGTGCCCAAAGGGATTCCATGCAGTGGGTTTAATGGGGGAGAGGCCCTCGAGGTGCAAGGAGGCAGGGAATGGCTGCGGTCTGCGGGGCCCGTCTGGGTCCGGGAAAGCTGGTGGGGATGGGAGAGTGGGGCAGGCAGAGACTCCAGCTACGCTGCGGTCCTGGGGAAGGTCTCGGCCGGGCCATCAGCACGGCTCTGAGCCCGGGACGCCCATCAGAGGAAGCCCCCGCCAGGCAGGAATGGACAGCCCGGCCCCGTGCCGCACCCCCAGGGACAGGGGGCGGTCTGGGGGAGGCAGGGCCTCAGATGAAGGCCACAGCGGGGCTCCAGGGGCCACAGGGGGAGCATGCCCACAGCTCTGTCCCACACGGCAGTGTCCTCAGCGGGGAGACATGAGTAGGGCATCTGCGTGGCCACCAAATATATGGTCATGATTGGTCACAAAAGGTGGTGTTATCATTCAACAGTTATGTGACTTACGAGTCACTTTTCAAGGAGCCGTGTCTCATAAATCCGTAGATTCCAGATAAACTTACCATATGCGCTGCTAGACAGAGCAGGTATGTCATGCTAATAGATGAGATTTCTTGCCAAATTTCCTGATAAGATGGCCAGATTTAACAAACACAAACATAAAATGCCTAGCTAAGGTTTGGTTTCAGATAAACACTTTTTAAAAAGTATACATTTGTACCATACAATATTTGGGACATAGTTATACTAAAACAAATGTTGGGGCGCCTGGCTGGCTCAGTTGGTAGAGCACGTGACTCTTGATCTCGGGCTTGTGAGTTCGAGCCCCACGCTGGGCGTAGAGATGACTTAAAAATAAAATCTTTTAAAAATGGTGTTCACCCCCAAATCAAACATACCCAGGCACCTTGTGTTTGTATTTGTTCAATCTGACAATACATCCTGTTTTCACCTGGCAACACTCTCCTCTAACAGGAGGCTTTGTGAGCTTCTCTCTCTCTCCCCATTATCCGCGCTCCTCCTGCCCGCCGCTAACACACGTAGACTGGGGAGTCTCTGCGGCTGCAGCACACGCAGGGAGAGCATTGAGTGTGGGAGGGGGCTCTCTGGGAAGGAATAAAGCAGGACACCCCAGGAGCGGCCGCCATGGGAGGCCACGTCACATTGTCTCGTGCTGAAGGTCTGCCATGCCCTTGGGCTCCCTTTCCACTATTATCTCTTTGCAAAACTTATATTTTGCTTTGATTTCATGCTCTTCGCGTTTGTCCTCTCTTTGCAGGAAGAGCGCTTCGCAACCTGACATGAACAGAAAACGCACCATCAGTTCTGTGAGAAGGCCTGTGGCCATCCATCGCAAGAGTCCGAGCCTTTCCGAAGGGCCAGGTGCTGTTGGAAGGGAGCCTACAGGGGTTAGGTTATTGCCCTTACACCTGGCGTGAATACCTCCTCAGTCCGACTCAGAAATGAAAAGGAAAGCAGGGTGGCCTCCGGGCGGGTTTCGATCAGAGTCTTACTTAATTTCTTGAAACTCTGAGCTGCATTTCTCTTAACTTGACCCTCCTCCTGTTACCTTCATCTTCGGAGTTGCTGTTTCCCGGGGCGCCAGACCGTGGCAGGGAAAAGGGGGAGCCTGGGGTTCTTCCCAGACCGTCTGCATCCAGAACCTCAGCTCAAAACCCGCAGGCCGGACCCCGGCTTCGTCCCCCGTGTGGTGCCCATCAAGAGCCCCTGCCCTCCACAGAGAAGGTATTCGAACAATCTCTCCTGGAGACGGGAGCAGAGAAACACTTTGGCTTGCAGTTATAGGAAAAAATATATTTGAGACTCATGCATATTTATATTAAATCACATATAAGAGTAAATGTCAGATCAATTTTTCCCTTGTTGGCGTAATACACAATAAAATAAATGGCCCATAAAGGAGAAAGAAAGGGTTTCTTTTAACAAGAGAAGGTTTAAATATGCAAACATTTTGATAGCCTACAGGGCAGGTAATAAAAATTGTTTGATGCATTTTCTTCATCGAGGGTTTACAAGGTTTTATAAGAATTTTTGTTAGTGCTTCTATTTAATTTTTATTCTATTACCTTCTGTGACCAGATTGTCTGGTCATCCCCACTATATTAATATTAATGTGCTTATAAATATTAGAGGGTGTTGTGATTAAGAATGAGCACCAGGAACTTTTAAATCTCTTAATGACTGGAAGTTGGAGATAATGGAATTATCCTTTTAATAATTTCTGCCGTTTTTTATTATTTAAAAAATTTTACAGGTAGAAGCTGAATTTCATATTGAAGGCATATTGCTTCTTTAGGGAATATCTCTATCTATTATTCAGGGCTGCCCTGTATCCGTTAAATTAATGCTAGCTTCAGCAACAGATAACCTCCAAATCTTAGCGGCTTGGCCCAATAGATGTGTAGGTTAGTGAAGTTTGCTTCTCACGCAAGTCAAGTGCAATCAGCCAGGGGTCAGAGGAAGGCAGAGGCCGCTACTCAGGGACCCAGGCTCTTTCCATCTGGAGGCCCCTAAGGATGGAGTCCTCTGCTAGCCTCGGCCGGTAGATGGATGAAGAGAGCCAGTGAAGGGCACGAGGTAGGTTTCACAGGTCGTCTTGCTGACCCGTGGCAGAATCTGCTAGAGCTCACCCATATCTGTCTCCCCCTTCTTCTTGGGCACACTACTCTCCTCCCTTGCAATCTGCTGGGACCGTGAGACTATTTCCTGCACAAGAAGTGAGAGCAGAAGTGACATGTGTCACCTCCAGAGGATGCAGCCTGAGCAGACCCGCCTTAGCCATGGTTTTCCCCTTCTTTCTTCCCTTAGCTTGGCTGCGGAGAAGGACGAGGTTTAAGTGGATAGCTGAGCAACAAGACGGCGGGAGCTTGGATCTTGGAATGATCCACAGAGGACAAGCGCCCCACACCGTACCTTAGCAGATGGCTTGCTCTCTAAGTTTAAAAGCCCGCAGGTGCAGGGGATTTTTGCCCCAGGTAGGCCATGCCTCAATTCCCGCCCTTCGCTGATTTAGACACAGTTTGGCACTGAGTGTTGCTGTTGGGATTGTCTACTTGGCCTGTGGAAGGACATACAGTTTGGACTCTTAGGACCTGAACTGTGCCCCTCCCCCTCAAGATATGAAGTCCTAACCCCCAGTGCCTCAGAATGTGACTGTATTAGTCAGAGTTCTCCAGAGACATGATAATATATATATTGGTGTAATTATAAATATGTACTTATATACATTAGCTCTTGTGACCATGGAGGCTGAGAAGTCCCTCCGTCTGCTGTCTACAAGCTGGAGGATCGGGAAAGCTGGTCAAGTACTCAAGTCTGAGTCCAAAGGCTGAGAAGCAGGAACCGGATATCTAAGGGCAAGAGAAGAAGGATGTTCCAGATCAAGCAAATTCACCTTTTCGTTCCATTTGGGGCCACAACAGACCAGATGGTGCCCACCTACATGGGTAAGGGCATCTTCTTAGTGCACCGATTCAAATGCTCATCTCTTCCGGAGACACCTGCATGGATGCACTGGAAATCATGTCTCCTGTTACCTGGGTCCCCCCTCGCCCAGCCAAGGTGACACAAATGGACCCTCACAGTGACCTCATCTGGACGTAGGGTCGTTGGGGAGGTAGCTGGTTAAGATGAGGTCACACGGAAGCAGGGTGGGCCCCAGCTCCCAGGTGACTATTTCCCTTAAAAGAAGTCTGCCCTGTGAGGGCAGCAACATGGGAGCAGAAGTGGGGACAAAGGCGGGGACCGGTGTCCTGCAGCTGGAGGCCCGAGCCTGCCCCAAATTGCTGGGAAATTCCGGAAGCTAGAAAGGGGCGAGGAAAGGGTTCCCTACAGGTTTCAGAAGGAGTGAGGCCCCGCCAACACCTGGATTGAGGGCTTCTGGCCTCCAGGACTGTGGTCCTATCTGGTGGCCCCATCGAAACCAACACAGAATTCTTTCGGATGGTGCCAGAGATTGTGTGAGGGCAGAAGTACAATCGAACCAGAAGTACAATCGGACCCTACACAGGCTGGTCCCCCGAGGGGGTCCCTTCAGCAAGCCAGTCTCATTATAAATTCAGAATCCCAATAGGAGCCGACATTGAGGACTCCAAAAATTTCATGTAAAAATCCGAATCTTTGGGACACCTGGGTGGTTCAGTCGGTGAAGCGTCTGCCTTCGGCTCAGGTCATGATCCCGGGGTCCTGGGATCGAGCCCCGTGTCGGGCTCCCTGCTCGGCGGGGAGCCTGTTTCTCCCTCGCCTGCCACTCCCCCTGCTTGTGCTCTCTCGCTGACAAATAAATGAATAAAATCTTAAAAAAAAAAATCTGAGTCTTTGGTATTTCTTGAAAAATCTGGCGAAGGGTGAGAGCCATCTCACCCCGGTACAGAAATTACCGGCATCTAAGCAGGAGGTGCTTAACACGGGGAAGTGATGACCTGATACACTTACAAACAGTGCCTGACCTCCTTTCCAGATCGGGTATCTGAGTATCAGCCTCTTCAAAAGCGAAGAACACCTCACGTTCCGGATGGCAAAACCTAAGTTTTGTCTTCACAGGGTCCTACGCCCGCTGGTCTACTTTTTGCTGTGTGACCAGAAGGAAACAATGTTCCAGGACCACGAAAGAACATTTTCCTTAACATAATTATCTGTAACATTTCAGCAGCTGGTTTTTCCTCTGCAGGTACGGGAGGTTTCAGGCTCTAGATTGAGCTGTTTATTTGGTTTGGGTTTGTGTGTTCCTGTCTATGCTGTACTTGCCCGTTTCTCAGGAAAAGGGACCTCTGGAGGCTTCACTCATGTGGCTTTTCTAGATCTCCAAAGCCCAGCAAAGACAAGTTTTCAGAGGGAGGCTGTAGCCATCATCCTGGTCTTCTGGGTTTATCTGGGGAGAGTTATCAATATCCTCCAGCTGGGTCCCAAATGAGGCTGCAGGCATGTCATCTAATTCGGTATTAATTGTTTTAGGAATGGTTTTTCTCGTGTATCAGTTTAGAACAGGTTTGTTTATCAAAGTCCACTGGTCTGTGTAACTCACCATCCAACCAAAATTACTGAAATCACTTTCTTTCAAAATAGTACCATTTTTAAAGGTGGTTATTTATTCAGAAAGCACCCACAGGAGAGACACATAAGCCAAATAGAGCATTTTATTTCATGGGTAATACCACGTGGGACACACCACCACAATTCCTTTGTGGAGACTATGAGATCACCAAGTTATACCCTTCCTATTTGTCAGGAAGCTTCCCCCCTCCTGCCCTCCCTCCGGTGTCCACTATGTTCTAGATGTTATTCTACAAAGTAGGAAGACCAAGATTAGCCATACTCAGTCTTAAATTTATGAAATTTATCAGTTTGGCCTCCTGTACAAATAACAGAAAATCCAATTTAAATTGGCTTAAACAAACAAAAAAGTTACATTTTATGTAGCCAAGTAAGTATTCAGGGGTTGGTGGGGCTGCAGATCCAGCTAGATCCAGGAACTCATCAGAATACAGTTCCTCTTAACCTCATTTCTTACTTTCTTCTGTGTGTGTTCTATTGTCAGAAAGGATCTTTCCTCGTGGAGGCAGCACGGACTGCCTGCAGCCTGGGAGGCAGGGAGGATCTTGGCATTGAGCTGATGGCTTCCGTCCACAGAATGGACATAGCATGTCATTGCAAAGCAGCTGGGGGATGTGATGTCCAGTCATCACCGCATTATCTGTGGACAGTGGGTGGGGTGGCATTGCTAATGGGATAACAAATGATGATAGATCCAGGCAAGTTCTCCGGCTGATGACCGTGCTTCGTAAATGCATCAGGTCACCGTTTCAGGGTTGTAGAATGATGTCATTGGGGAAATAAGAAGTCAGTGCACCCTACTCACCAAATGGATGGACCTCAGCATGCAGAGGCAGACATCCCACCAAACCCCCCAGCCGTGGCTATCCTTCCCGTGGCCATCCCTGTGCAAAGCTCTGGCCGCGGGTTGGCTTCTGCATCATTCACATGATCGTTGACTTCAGGGCTGTGTCTAAAAAGGCCCTTGTGCAGATACTCTTTGCTTCCTCTGAGACACGTGCTCCCAGGTGTGGTTTAAATAAGCTGTGAAAAGCTTTACACTGTTTGTATGACTATTTTTATAGTAGCTTCTCCAGAGCATTTTCCAGCATGGGAGGAGACCACTCCCCTTCGTCTTCCATTTGAATCATTTCTGATCATGTTTTTTAAAGCTCAGCTGTTTTAGAATATTGCGTCCCCAAACCGCTTCGAAGCATCTTGTTTGTCCAAATTACCGTACACTTCTTTGAGAACTGACCTGAATCCTTCCCTTTCTGGGCAATTCATCTCGTATCGCGATGGGACAACGTGATGTTTTCGCATTTGCACCCGATGTGTGGTTGGGTTTTCGGTCACACTGTCCTGCTGTCTGCAGATGCCTTAGAGCTCCCTGGGTGATGATCCTTACCTTGCATTCGCTCACGTTACCCACCTGAGCAGAGCAGCAGGTAACAGGAAGACCATGGCTTACGCAGTGGGGTCTCACGCCACGCCTGGCTCAGGGGGTCATGAAGATGGTTTGCCACTCTGTTCTAGAAGACCCTTTTCAGACCGTGGTTTGTTTTGGTCGGGTCAGGTGCTTCCCTTGGGTTTTGCTGCATCGGCCGGACTAGGAGGACAAACCCTTCAAACAAAGATGACCACATCCCTCCTCCCAGGGCTGCTTCTCGTCTCTGCTTGCTTCACTCCTCTTAAAATTCCTTGAGTGCTAGCCTGTTTCACTGGCAACGTTCCCCTCCATTTAAATATGTCCACATCAGGAAGGCCAAGTTGCTCTCCCCGCACGCCCCCAACTAACAGATGCACATGTTACCCCCTGGGGCATTTGTTTAACAACTCCAAGTACGTGCTGACTGACGTTCACGTCCATCTACCCTCAACGTCACGGCTTTTTTTTTTTTTCTTTTCACATTTTAGGGAGGAAGTTGAGAGGCAAATTTTATAATTCTGTTCGTTTCAGTGGAAAAAGAAATTCACCTTTCCTGTTGTTAGTAGTATGATGAGACTGACCCACGTCATCCACACCCTAGCTACCTGATAAAAATGGTCGTGTTTCCACTGCTAGAAGGAAGGCTGTCTTAAACACATTCTCACCTACATCAAATCCCATTGTTTCTTTTGGTCAATGTGATTTTGCAACTTTAGAGATCTTTTTATTCTTTTATTTTTTTCAACTTGACAGACAGCATTTTTATTTTTATTTATTTATTTTTAGAGATCTTTTTAAACTATTAAGGTGTTGAAGATTCCCCAAATGTCCCCTGGTTCCCCCCCACACCGCCCCAAATCTTTGTCCTGGAAATGTGGAGTAACCATCTCAAAAAAGCACTATTATCAAAGGCCTCTGATTATATGTTTCCACCAAAGGATTCTGCTTTTTGTCTTTTCCTATCGGAATTTCATTTTTGGAGACTGGAAAGATCAAACCCTGCCTCAGAATGGCAGGGCTTTTATTTATTTATTTATTTAGAATAGAATGTCAGGGCTTTTTAAAAAAAATACGTTCCCCGACTCGTAAATTCCAAGTTTTCAAAACTGGCATTTATGAAAGGAGGTGAATACGATTTTGCGTCAGGCGTTTGGACATGACGCATGTCCTTGGCGGTTTGATTCCTCGCACCTCAGCTCTCGGAGGGAAATAAAATCGATGCGGTCGGGAATTACTTGAAATATTTCCTCCCGCACCTCACTTTTCTATCAGTCGAGACTTGTGACGATGGAGAAGGGCATGGAGTTAGGTGGGAAGAAGTACTTGGACCCTGCAGAAGCCCCTCCTAGAAAGCAGAGGAGAGTGCTGCTGAGTAGAAAGATCAGATTTACCAGATTAAAGTGCAAGGCCCCAGTTACATTTACACTTGAGATAAACAATCACTTTGATACGAGGATATCCATAGCAAGATGTGGGACATACTTATTCTAAAAACTCATCCTGTGTGTGACATTCAGGCTGAGTTGCTGGCCCCCTGTCCCCCAGCAGCCCTGGCTATGAGGGGCTGACAGTGAGGACAACGTAAGGGAAAGACAAGAAGGAGTTGGCATCCTTCACATCTACAGGGACTCACCAGATGGTGCAAGGAGCACAAAATAGCTTTGTGAGAAGTGAGAATAAGGGGACTATGAAAAAAATAGGGACAGGGAAAATAAAGGAATTAATGTCTCGGGGTGATGGCATTTTCATCCCTGCCTCACCCTTTCTTCCTTGGGACTGTCTCAGAGAGCCTGAGGTTCATGCACATGCCCAGGGGCGCCTACCTTGCCTGGGATACGAGCTGGCAGGTGGCAAGGTACAGAAGGAGGAGGTGTGTTCAGACTCAGGGCTCGGGCTCGTCCTCACTGGTGCCGGCCGCATGCCCTAACTTGTTGGACAAGTTAGCAGCCAGGACCCCTGTCTTGCCTCCTTCCTGGCAACGTTGTAGAAATTAGGCAGCGTGATGGATGGGATGAAAGACTATTTCTGTCTTTTACACCGTAAGCTCTAGAGGATCGGAGACTAGATCTGTCCTGTTTGATGTGGGACACAAAGACAGAAGAGAAAAAATTAAATTTCCTTCCTACCTACAGCCCATCGACGAGTCCTTGAAACAGGCAGAGTGACTTTCCTCTAGGGACTCAGCTGCCTTGATGTTCATACTTTGCTAAGGGCAAAAGGCAATCTTAGCCCAAATCCAAGGATCCTGTAAGTCTACTTTAACATGTAAAAATTCCTTTGGAAACTTCCTTTATCTCTAAACCCCCAAGATATGTGTTGGCAATCACCCCCCAAGCATATGACCCACTGATACACAACTGGAGGGTCTCACGACTCAGGTTTTATTAGGAGGTAATAAATGACCTTTTCCCAACAACAGCTAGCCCCCTCAAGGTCCTGGAAACCTCGCTTCCAAAATTCCTTAGACTTATGCTCTCCCTAACCCCTCCCAACTTGAAAGTATATAATGGGCCACTCCTCAACCATCAGTCTTGCACAAACTGAAGGAATTTTAACCCCTTTGTGCTGTTGATGATCACACTGGCATTTCTTGTATACATGTAAACATTCCTACACCTTGATTTAGCTCAAAGCATGAAAATGACTGGCATGTAATTCATTACCTTTCATCCTGGGACGAAACCTCCACGAGTGAGTCGGTTGTTTGCAAGGGCTGAACATTTCTTTTAATAAAAAAGTGACAAATTCGAGCCTCGTCAAAGCCTGAACACCCAAATTAAGCCTTTAATTTTCGATCTTCTAGCCTTTCCAGCATGAGTGTTCCCTGCTGCAAACAACCCGGGCACAGAGGGAGAGTTGGAGGACTAACAGGGACCATAAACCCCACCAGGGCTGCACATTTTTTTTTTTTAAAGATTTTTATTTATTTGTTTAACACAGAGAGAGAGAGCACAAGTAGGCAGAGCAGCAGAGAGAGGGAGAGGGAGAAGCAGGCTCTCCGCCGAGCAGGGAGCCCGATGCAGGGCTCGATCCCAGGACCCTGGGACCACGACCTGAGCCGAAGGCAGACGCTTAACGACTGAGCCACCCAGGTGCCCCAGGGCTGCACATTTAAGCTGAATGCCTGAGCTGGAAAAATATATATGATTTTGTTCAGTAGGCTTTGTCATGAAGAATAAAGCCCAGAACATGTGCACTTTTCCCTTCTCCATATGGGGTCATTTCACTGTGCATCGGCTTTTTTATCTCCATTTTTAAAAAATTCCAATGTACTCACTTTAAAAACGTGTTCACACACTTTCTCCCATCACAAAGGAAAGTACTCCTTCATTGCAAACGATTTTAATCTCTCAGGGTTTTATGTTCTGTTTCCCGGCACCCATGGCAGGTGCAGGGGATCATTGGGGCTGGACCCACGTCCTGGAATCATCTGTACTTCTCGGGCTGTTTTGTATACCTGCGGTGGGTGCACTCAGGCTGGGGCTCAGACCACATCTGCTCTGCGCACCGTAAGTTTTAACATGAAGAAGCACGATCAAGTCACGGTTGTTTGCGACGTCCCTGGCTTCCTCCATCCGTGTCACTTGGCTTACCCTTGTTATTTGCCTCCTGGCTTTTGTTGTCTCCTTTCCTGTTCGGATACAAAGAATCATTATCTGGAACTGGGCTATTATGCTGGCCTCCTCTCGGAATGTCTCGCCTTCATTTTTTACCTGCCCCAATTCGCCTTATACTTGCCAGCAAATTAATTTCCCATCCTATGAGACATATATCCAGTTCCAGGATGTTTGCATCATCCCGTCCTGAAACTCCGTACCCATTAGACAATAACTCCCCAGGCGTTGAGACCCACAGCCGACTGAGACGGAGAGGCGTTACTGTAACCCCTGGGAATGAGTCACAATCGACTGTGAGTCACAGACGTTGGGATGAAAACGCTTTAACTTATCCGCTCCTTGGACACAGCGTGCTGGTTCCCAGATGGCACCCGGTGGTCGCCTTGAATCACCTGACGTCTGAGAATTAACACATGTTGGGTCCTTAGCATTTGGGTCCTATTTACCCCAGGCCCCCCTCACATTTCATGCATCTCCCATGCCCTGATGAAGGGGGAAGGAGAGGAGGTTGGAGGCCAAGGGTTCATGCTTCAGCTTCATTAGAATCACCTTGCGGGGCTGGTAGGCCACTGGCCCTTGTCTCTTGGATCGCCTTGTGATCCCTGGCGTTCTTTGAAAATTATGGACTCCTGGTTTCCACCCCAGACAACGTGCTTTAATTGCTCTGTGGCAAGACCTGTGCATGAGAGAGAGAGACAGTGGAGGAGAATAGGGAAGCATTTTAGGTGAAAATGAAAAAATTATCATTTTCCAGTTCTGCAGTAAGCCAAAGCTACTGCATTAGGTTAGTGTGGGGTGGGAGTGTACTTAAATTCTTGGGTATATTTTGACGAGAGAAGTGTAAGAATGTTTTTTGGTTTTGCCAGGTTACTATTTTTTTTTTTTAAGATTTTGTTTTTAAGTAATCTCTACCCCCAACATGGGGCTTGACCTCATGACCCCCAGATCAAGAGTCACAGGCTTTACTGACTGAGCCAGCCAGGTGCTCCTCAGGTAACTATTCTTAATGTGGAGGGTCTGCTATTGTGTTCTCTGGTCCCGAGTCCCCAGTGCTCCCTCCAGCCTGTGTCCGTGAATGGTACTGTGCAAGGACCAGCGCTTAAAACAAAACAGGCCCTTCATCCTCGGGAATTCCAGCAAAAGTGCAGACTAACACTGATCTCTAAGAACAGCTATTACTGTTTGAAAATGTTTAATACTTCTAATTAATAAGGACGGCGATCCCCAACCAAGAAGTATACCCAAGAGACAGCAGTGCTCAGAATTACTTTATATCTGGAATCCTATAAATTCTCCCCAACAATCCAATAGACCAGGTACTATCATTTCCTCCGTTTGATGCATGAGGAAATTAGAATTTCTTATTTATTTATTTGAGAGAGAGAGAATGAGAGACAGAGAGCACAAGAGGGAAGAGGGCAGAGGGAGAAGCAGACCCCCTGCTGAGCAGGGAGCCCGATGCGGGACTCGATCCTGGGACTCCAGGATCATGACCTGAGCCGAAGGCAGTCGCTTAACCAACTGAGCCACCCAGGCGCCCGGAAATTAGAATTTCTTAGAAGAGGACTTTTACCTAAGTAAGTATCAGACTCAGGAATGAAGCGCCATCTTCTGTGACCCTAAAGTCAGGCTGGTCCACTACGGAAGACAGATGGAGTCAGGTGGGCTCTGCAGGGGATGGGGAGAGGGGGGTGCCTGCTGGACAGTCTTGCCTGGTCCTTCCCTCCAAGGGCCTCCATGGAAGATCTTTAGCATTGTCTGAAAGGAAGGTTGAGCCACGGCAGAGAAGTCCACTGAAGGATGGGAAGAAGCCTCATGATCATTAGCCGTCTTTAAGCCACATCTCATTACCCCGATGCAAATCTGCAGTTGCTGTAAATTAACATTTCTATAAATGCCACAATTATCTTGTGACTAGTACCATTATATCACAATATTTTTGCATGTTTGACAGTATTTATTTAGAAAATGTCAACATTTACAATACGCCACAGTTTGTCAACTTGTGTTGACATTTCTCCTTAAAAAAGAAAAAAAAAAAAAGAAAGGAAGAATGAGCTGAGTTTCCTTTGTCTGAGGTTGGGTCCCCATCTCGTAAATTAATTGCCACAGGTGTGAAAGAGACGGTCAGTGAGGAGGGCAGTTCTCAGCGCGTGCAGTGACTACGCTTGTGGTCAGAGCTTGTTTATCCAGTTATAATTTTGTCTTCATAATCCGACAAAAAAACACGCAAACCCGGGAGAATGAACAAAATGTCCCTTAAAACCCCAAACGGCATCATCCTCTCTAGAAGATCTGTTTTCTTCTGTCCTGAGGCAGCGTTGCCCTCAGGTGGGGAAAAGAAGTCTCTTTCTCCCAAATTAGAGAGAACAGATGGTTAGAGAGAACAATGGGAGGGAAGAGAACAATGGGAGGGAAGGTGTCACACGTATCCACACAGGTGAGCCCAGCAGCTCGGAGTGAGTGGCAAATGAGCTAGAAAAGGGGCCCATGACCTGAGAAGGCTGCACTCCTAGGGGCGGGTAATGGTACAACTGCCCAACTCTCGTGCCCAGCTTTGAGGCACCTGCTGGACCCCTGTCAGCAAAAACGGCCGACTCTGGCTGTTGGCCCTTGGCAGGTGCTACTGATCCAGAATATGTATTCCAGTGAACCTTTCCGTTATCTCTTACTGCAGAAATTAATACTATCGTGAGTCCCATTTTAGCAAGAAGGGCCCATTTGTCAGGGTGATGATCACCATTTCAAAATAAATACTTTCTACACTTGATCTTAGCCAAAAGGCCGAGAAGCGATTCAAAATAAATATTTTTCTAGAAACATGTTTCGGGAGTATACACTGAGCCTGGATAACGAAAATTTGACTTTTTAACGGCATTATGACTTTTACAGGTTAGGAGGAATTTTAATTCCTAATTCTGCAGAGTGCCTCGTCTAGATTATCCAAGAACTTCCAAGCGTGGAAAGCATTGCAAGAGAATAGTGTTAACAGATTCAGAAGTTTTCCAGGTCATACGTTTTCTGTTTGGGACTATCAAGCTTTCAATCACTTAAGAAATATTATCTCCCCCCAACAAAATGTCCTAGCAGCCCAGATTCTTTCTTCTAAAGGGGAACACTGATTTTGGGGTTAAATGCTTGTCGCCTCCTCTGTGGCTTGAATGAGCAGAAATGGCATCCATAGGCTTGGAAGGCAGAGCCGTTGACCTTGGAGGACGTGCAGCGCCCCCTAGCGGGATATTTGCTGACAGGTGTTCAGCAGGTCCCTCTGGCTGGGGGAGCCACTCCTTCAGTTACTTAACACTCATCTTCTCCAAAGTCACCGCACATGCTTACAGCGTACAGAGCCCCAGACACACCTACCTGGAGACCCAAAATAAACTTAAATTCCTCTTGAAAATGTTTTCGTTGCTCAAGTCACCCGTTGCCACAATTAAAGAACCGAAACTCACATATTTCTGCTGAAATAGGCAGCATCTGTCCCCCTTATAGCTTTCTATGTTTGCAACGCACATTTTTGTTATCTTCCTAGCTCGCTGTTTCTCTCAGCGTCACATTGCCTTCCCCATATTAAAACTGTCCCTTGCTATTCCAGGGCAGCACCCCGAAATTAGCTGAATCAAATCTTATCATTAAAAGGAAATCATCTTTTACTCAAACAAACTTGCACTTGACAGGATTTAATACCTTGTTGTATTTAAATCAATAATAACTGTGAATTATTGATCACTTGCAAGAGGCAAAGGAAAATTAGCTACCGGGCCTGTTTCCAGAGTTTGGGTAAATTTATAACAAATGAGATATTGACTAATAATATTTTAAAAGCCTTTAAAATTTTTCAGCACTTTTGGTTACAAGGAATTTATTAGGCCAAATACTGTAAAATGTAATGAAATAGATTAGTTCTCTTTTTGAAATACGAGTAGACAATATATGAGGTAACAGTAAACATAAAGCTTCTCCTTTATGTGTATTTCTACTTTAAATTATGGATGGGTGCTTTCAAGTTTCCATGCCAAGAAGCACCCAGAACATCCCAAATTAAAAGAATAGCTCTCGGATAGTTCATAAAAAGTAAACATCCAGATGCTAAATTAAAGTTTATGTCTCCATTCCTTGAGTCTTTGCAAAGCTGTATCTTGAACTTACTTGAGAGTGAGCACACACAGAAATCACCTAGTAGAGACCAGGAGTGGTTTTATTTATATGAAATGTGGGTTTGTTTCTGTCCAAGTTGGTGTGGTTTTTCCTTTCAATGTTAAAACAGTGTGTTGAGAAATTATTCTTACTCTTCGTTAATGTCAAGCGTCAAAGACCAAATATCCTATGGTGGATCCATGATCCCCTAAATTTGTGGTGTTATGGGCACTCTTCACTTTATTCATTATTTACGGCGTTTCCTTGCTCTGCAGACAGACGTTCATTAACGGAGGAGAAAAAGCTACAGGTTTCATTTTACAAAGGACAAGCTGAGGAAGACATACATTAGCATCACCACCAGAGGTCCTGGGACAGCTCTCTACTGATCTCTTCTACTTTTTCTAACTAGCTCCTTAAATATGGCGTTGTAGGGGGGAACTCTGTCAGTATGAATAAACAAATCCTAACAGAAACCCCAGTCATGTTGCCAGTATTTTTATTAACAATGATTTTTCTTCCCAGAAATCTACATTTTAATGACCATCAACAGGCCATCAGAAGAAACACAAAGATTTGTTTATGCGGGATTTTGTCTCATTTTTCACCTTATCACACATACCCGGGCCCACAGCCTGGGAAGCTGCAAAACTTATCATTCCAGAAACTTATCTCTTGCTCATGCTTTGAAAAAAGATTTTTTAGCTCGACTCCCAACAGACAAAAAAATTCATGTTGTCAAGACGATGGAGAGCGATGGTGTGCTCAAAGGGGAAGTGCTTGTTCTTCTCAGCCTCTTGCCTCCAAAAAAGGAGAACTTCCATTTCTCTTTTGTTAGAGCAAAAAAAGAAAAATATGGGCTGTTCCCAAACTGAATCAGAAACAAACACATGTGGGTCACAGAATATATCTCAGGTATGAGTAAAGTTGTCCCTCCGTGGAAGGGAAGGCAAAGCCAACCATCTTCCCTGGGGCAAAGCAAGAACCCAGAAGTTGGTGACTCCCTGCTCACACCTCCATCACCTGGACCTTGAATGAGATACCACCAGCTCCCTGAGCCTTGACGGCTCCAATTACAAGAGGGCTACAATCATGCTGCTGCCTGTGTAGGAGGCATGGTCAGGATGGGTGGGAGGAGGGAGATACTTCATTGCCAGTGATGTTGTTTGATGCTGAGACCTTGCTCCCCGCTCAGGGCTTTGAGGCTCTCTTCTGCACCGAGGGAGGCCGACTCTTCTAAATCAGAGCTTTGCTAGTGAGGAGATCCTGGAATCTTACCTCTTTTCTTAGGAATTTTACTTTGTTATACTTCCAAAATCGATGTCCCCGAGGCTCCACCATATCAAGAATTCTGGATATAAAGTCTGAGTTCCAGTACTGACCTCCCCATCTGCTTGCTGTGTGATTTAAAGCCACTAATTTCTAACCTTGACAGTTTTCACGTGGGATTATTACTATGTGCTTCATCTAGTGTGGAAATAGATAATCAATTTTTGTTTATTTGAGTCACTGGAAACACTATGTATTCATTAAGAAATAAGCATGGAAGGGTATTTTTTAAATGAAAAGTGCTAATACATCCTCAGGGACAGTCTTCTCTAATTTCCTGTTTTCTTTCTTTCTTTTTTTTTTTAAAGATTTTATTTATTTATTTATTTGAGAGAGAGAGAGAGGGAGAAACAGCATGAGAGGGGAGAGGGTCAGAGGGAGAAGCAGGCTCCCCGCTGAGCCGGGAGCCCAATGTGGGACTCGATCCCAGGACTCTGGGACCATGACCTGAGCCGAAGGCAGTCGCTTAACCAACTGAGCCACCCAGGCGCCCTAATTTCCTGTTTTCTTAAAAAAAAAAAAAAAAGGAAACCAGTATCCCAGAGAAAGCAAATGCCTGTCTGAGATGCTCACCTTCTACCCATGGAGTCTTAACTTCCAATACCTCAGACGGTGACCTTACTTGGAAATAGGGTAATTGTAAGTATACTTGGTTAAGATGGGGTCATACTGGAGTATGGTGGGATCCTAATCCATTAGGATCGGTGACCTTACAAGAAGGGGAATTTGAACATAGACATCGTTCAGGGAGAATGTGCCATGATAGTTGGGAGGTACACTGCTGTAAGAGGGGATCTACCAGCAGCGGGCAGAGAGCCCTGGATGTACCCATCCTTAGAGCCTTCGGGAGAGCACAGTCCTGCTGACACCTTAACCTCAGGCTGCTGCTGGCCTCCAGAGCTGTGAGGCAAGACATTCTGTTGTTCTGAGCCCCCCTGCCCCCCAGTGTATGTGCTTCGTTGTGGCAGCTCTGGGAAACTTGGGCACCTGTCTGTTCTGGATGATCTCCACTCTTCTGGCCCTGCTCATCTGATTTCATCTGTGACCATGGATTTCCTTTATAACACATTTCTCCAGGAGCCCAGCTGTTGGTGGCCCATGAGAGAATATGTTTGTTGTAATCCCTGCTGTGCAGGAGGCAAATGAGAACACGGGCTTGGAGTCCAGGGACTCGGATTTGATCTCTGGGGGCTACTTACTACTACCGTGTGACTTGGGGAAAGCAATTTATCCCCTCTAGGCCCCAGCTTCCTCTTCTGTAAAATGGGGCAGGAGTACCTACCTCAGGGGATTGTGGTGAGGATGAGATGGAATCATGCTGAGAAACACTTTAGCAGAGAGCCTGGCACATAAAATAATCTGAGAGCAGGTGGTAGTTATTATTACACTTGAAAAACTTGAGTTTTGAAGAATGTGTGTGTGTGTGTGTGTGTGTATGCGTGTGTGTGTGTTACTACTGCTCTATTACATTAATGACAATGTTTGTTTACTTCTTCTCAAGTAAGACTGGTGTGGTAGCTGTCATTAATCATCAATGAAGTGTCCTAATCCTAATCCTAAAGTCACGAGGGACCCAGGCTCTTTCTGTCTTATTGCTCAGCATTCCTGGGGTGTTATCATCTGTTTGGTCCAGAGAGTTCATTGCTGCATCCCAGGACAGCCAACAGGGAAGGGATATGGGAAAACAGGAACATTTCCTAGAAGAGACCCACTTTCCATTGGCTAGAACTTGGACTTGTGGCCACATCAGGCTGCAGTGTAGCCTTGATCCTGAGCGGCCAATGCAAAATGGGTGTTCAATGCAGAGAAGTAGAGGGTGGAACTTGGGTGAACTGGCTGTCTCAATCCCAAACATACATCAGCACCTAGATGGTGGCCAACAAAATATGGTTAATGCATTATTATTTTTGTTACTATTATAATGATGATTAATATCTGACACTGGCAGACTGTCTCCTGTCTTAAGCAAAGAGAACAATTTCCATACCATTGTAGGGGAGGGAAAACTTTTATGTACCTTTCAAGATTCTTCTAGCTGCTCTAAGAATTAAATGGACACGGGACAGATTAACAGGAGAAATTAAAATTAATTGCGTACATACTGGGAACCCATATAAACATTAGAGATTCCAAAAGCGGGCAACATGATGTGTATGAGTCATTCCAGACTAAGGAGAAGGGGCTAGGGGCCTGAGGCTTCGAAGGGAAGGAAGGCAATTCATGGGAAGAATGGAAAGAGTACATGTTTGGTGAACAAATGTTTACTGGGCCATCCGGAGACAATGGAACACAGACAGGACTTTAAACAAACAGGCTTCGCTAGTGTTGAAGAGGAAAAATGTTTCTCTACCTTTCAAGATTCCTCTAGCTGGTCTAAGAATTAAATTTACATGAGATGGATTAATAACAGAAAAACTAAAGTTTAATTATGTGTGCACAGAGGCCCAATAATGAAATTGAGACCTAAAGAAATGACCAAAGCAGGCAGTTTTTATGCTTTTTAGACAAAGAGTCGATAAATCTGTGAGGAATTGACAGGACATAGAAAACTTAACTTTGTGAGTTGTAAGGAATTTTAAACAGACTGTGTCCCGGGGTTGTAAATCAGTAAAAGTACAAGATTTATTTATACAGCCTACTTGGCTCTGAATTCCCCTCTCTAATGATAACTTTTCTCTTTACCCCCTGGGGCAGGCAGAGTACCTTTCACGTGGGAGTTTTATTTCCTGGAAACAAGAGGTGGGGCGGTTCAGAGTGTTCTTCTTGTATTGGCTGTTTCTCAATTAACTTTTAATTCGAAATAATCACGTATACCCAAGTGGCACATTTTGGGGTGGCCCGCCCATGGCCCTTCACTAGCCTCCTCCCTGTCTACCATAGCTAGCTCATACCTTAATGTAGTTATCTATGGTGATAGCTCCCTTCTGGGGACAGTTTCTCTAGCTTTAGGTATTGGGGATGGAAAAAAGAAAAACTTCTCGAATCTTCTGCTTCTTAAAAATAATCAGCCTGAAATAATCTACATACCAAAGAGACACATTTTGGGGTGGCAAATTTTGCTCCCTTATACCATCAATTAAAGATTTCCTAGGACCATTGTATTTTTAATAAGGTTCACCTCTTTGCATTAGAATTTGTTTTACAACTATGGGTCCATTATTACCCCTGGCTCCTAGATGGTCCTGCCATGGTTCCTAGTATTAGGGCATTGGTCAGTGCTATGAGATACCCTTCCATCACCCAGCACAACACAGGAAACTTAGAAAGGAGTCATGCCTCTCTCCATGCAATCACTTCTCCACACTGTGGCTATCGGCAATGCTGTGTTCTATAATTTAAAAATGATTAAATTTAAGGAAGCAGCTTAGTAGTACTGAACCTGATTATTGGACATTTTTTTCCCCTCCCCCAAATAGTGAAGTTATAAGACAGGAGAAAGTTAAACATGAGGGATGATGCCTGGCAGACAGAAGTAGCAGCTGAGAGCATTCTGAGCCTTTCACGTGACTCCCCTCAACGCGGTTTCTTAAATGACCAGAAAAGCTGCTTTCTGGAAAAAAAAAAAATGTGTGTTTGAGAAATGAGTCATTGTTCCCATATGATACATAGTGACTTTTATTTTTATCATCAATGCAAAATCTGATTTGTATGCTAAATTATTAATAGTTTTCTCTCTATATTTTGAAAAACATTTTAATTTTAAAGATGAAAAAGCACCATTTAAATGGGGGAATAAATTACTGAATATGAGAATATCTGTAACTAGGGAACGGAATTGCTTATCTGCCAAAGACATGTGTCAAAAATAAGGAAACATATCAAAACAGCTAATTCACCTGTCAGATTAATATTTTTGATAGGCTGCATATTGCTAATGGAAAAAATAAAAGAGCATTTTTTTTAGCTTTGGGTGAGTTTGTGAGTTTAATTTCCCTACTTCTTTGGAAACATGATTTTCCTCTGTGCAATTGCATAGTTGTTCAATCGCTTCTAGAGATGAGTTAAAGCAGCTCATAGCAGCAGAGATGGGAGAGAAGGAGTTGCTTCTTCACTCCTCTGATGGCGGGTCAAAGCTGTGTGAATCTCGGGGACCTATTACAACAGAGTCAGCAGGAGGAATGTTGGTCTGGGGATATTTGAAAAGAGGGCATCTGGCTGGAGCAAGAATCCCACGATGAGGAAGGCTGTGCTGTTATTCTATCTGGGGCAGAAGCTTGGAATGTAGAAGCACCCAGTGGGGAAAGTGACACTTGGCACCAAGGAGATTGAGCGTGGGTAGGAAGAGCAGAGGGGTCTCTGGGGAATCGTGCAGGCATCCATAAGAAAAGGAGTCGGCTTTCAATACCTGTCAGGTCCAGGGGTTGTAAAGCCACCTTACCATAATGTTTAACCAGGAAGAATACGCTTACTCCGTATCCCTCCCTGGGGGATAAAAGCCTTTGCTAGGAGGAGAAGGGGCAATGCTCAACGGGAACAGATACAGATCTAATCAGGGAAAACATCTTATTCATGCCAAGTTTTTATTTATACAATTAATATAATTATTTTCAAATTATACATTGAGGCTGTATTATCTTAAAGATAAGACCGAGTATATAAGAGTGTATTAGAGTAATAGTAACAAACATAAGAAGTAAACCTTCTGATCTCAGTGCATTGACATAAGAGAATTCTTCCCCTCCTACTCCTGGCTCTCGGAGGTCCTTCCAGGTCGGTATCAAGAACCTGGTTCCTTCCATTTTCTGTATGTGTTGACAGGAAAGAGAAAGCATAAAGTAGACACTCCCACTTCTTGCACATGTCGGCCCAGAAGGGACACATCCCTGCTGCTCACACTCGGTTGGTGACAACTAGTTGCACATCCCCATCTAGATGCCAGTGGGTGGCAAATGCCATCCCAGGCTGGACAGCTGCTTCTCTGTGACAACTCACATGTTGGAAGAGGCAGTACGCATTTTTGGCGGAGAGCAACCTCTCTACATCAGAAAGTGTGAGCTCTAAACCCATGGGACTTTCCTAGTCCGTCAGCAGGAGAAGGAGACAAGCTCATCCCTCTGAGCAGAAAGAAAGGGAGGGGAAGAGACAGAGAAGAATCACTTCTCAGGTCACTTCCTTTAAGTCCCAGTGGCCCAGCGTGGCAGGTGCACATGACAGAGGGGCTCTGGAGGGGACACGACAGGTTCCCACGGGAAGCCACATGAGGGGATCGACACAAAGGAATGTTGTCTGAGGAGAGGATTCTGAGTTGAAGAGAGGCTAGCCAGACATCTAGGCAAACACGACACCCGTGGAGAAGCCCCAGAGGTAGGAGAGAGCATGATGCATTCTGGGGTCGGTGTGTTACCAAGTGATGATGGACCTTGTTACCCTACCAGCCTCCAGGGCTTTAGCCTGAGGGCAATAAGGAGCCACTGGAATGGTGGTGGCATAATTAGATTTGCATTTCTGGGAGACCCCAGGAGCTGCAGGGAGAAGGGCCTGGAGAAGGCAGGACTGATGGGCGGCCCCCTCGGGTCACAAGGCTCCAATCCCCCAGCCCCGCAGCAGGAGCCAGCTGGAGCTCACTGTCTCTCTCTGCTGGCTGGTGTTCCACCTTGGTAGTAGTTGAGCTTGTGTAGATGTTATCACTACGTCTCCTTCTCAGTTCAAAGCTCAGAAACGGTTAACTTGCCATTACTATGGATTTGCCATAAACTGTTTTTCACCGTGGGCTTCGGTAGACCCCACACAGATTAAGTCAATTGTTAGCAGGAGCTACGATCAAGTTTCAGCCACTGAAGGACGCATCACAGAAATGGAATTCAGTTACAGGGGACTCTCTCCACACACGCAAATTTAGAGCCCTACATTTATATGCATAGAGAGAAGCTGGAGAGAAGGAATGATATACCAGGTGTGAAAAAATGTACACGTATCAAGTGAGAAAGGGATTAACTGATTTTCTTGTCCCTGCAACGACTTAAAAAAAAATATATATATATATATATTTTTTCAGGCATCTCTATGCCCAACGTGGGGCTCAAACTCATGACCCTGAGATCAAGAGTCGCATGCCCCTCCGACTGGGCCAGCAGGGCGCCCCCCTGCAATGTCTTTTTTCAAAAGGGTTCAGCATGGAAGCAAGAGGGGCCAGCCATCTTTCTTCAGGCCCCACGCATGCAGGGGCTGGCCCCACACAGTGGGCCATGCGATGCATGAGATAGTCAACGACCAAAGCAGGACTGTAATTGAACGGATCTGTCAGTGAAGCCCAACTCTTCTGTAAAGTCACCAGAGATCTTATCTTTAATTGAAATGTCCACATCGAAGGCAGCGGCTATAAGAACATCATGCTGCACCCCACCTTTTCCAGCTGGAAGGCCCGATTCCTGAGCACGTGGGACCAGCTGTTCATGGCTTCCTTCACTGTAGTCTGTGCCTCACAGGACACGCCCACATCTGGGGGCAGCAGGGGTGCTCTGTGTGGGCACCCCTCTCCGAGGGATCTGAAGGACAGATGTTGAGCCCCATGGACTGGAAGACGCAAAAGTCTCTAGGACAACTGCCATTGTGTGAGTGTCAAATTGGGATCATTAAATATTGTAACCCATATTGTACGTGTTAGTTTTGCCTCGTGTCATTGGAAAAGAAAAGCCTGTTACTGCGGCCATATGTGTGTATTTATATTCGTGCACATGCTGTGTTTTACACATTATGTACTTATGATGAAATTAATTTTATTTATTTATTTATTTATTTATTTATTTGAGAGAGAGAATGAGATAGAGAGCATGAGAGGAGGGAGGTTCAGAGAGAGAAGCAGACTCCCTGCCGAGCAGGGAGCCCGATGCGGGACTCGATCCAGGGACTCCAGGATCATGACCTGAGCCAAAGGCAGTCGCTTAACCGACTGAGCCACCCAGGCGCCCATGATGAAATTAATTTTAACTTGAGGCATTATGATATATAAATATTCGTAACTATGATTGGTTGGTGGGTTAAAGACCTAAATTTGGTGGTAAGAAAAATAAAACAACTTTGAGATTCTTGTGCAAGAAGGAGGAGTCTGGCCATCGGGTAAGCCACTTAGCAAATATTGAAAATTTGGCCCCAAGGAAGTCAACCTCGTCAGAGGTCCCTTCAGCCAGCTTCGCCATTTGGAAGCATGATGGAGAGAATCCTGTAAGATTCTCTCTCAACGAACCATATTTCTAAGTGATCCATTCCCTGAAAATGTCCTTTATTCTGCTCCCTCCAAGGTTGAATAGGGCCCGACACCCCATGAGACATGAAGCTGGAATCCCCCAACTGAGCCCATTTCCCTCATTCTCCAGTCTTTGAGGGCATGGCAGAGCGTGATGGCTTCATCAGAGAACGACTCTCCTTCCTTCCTTCCTTCCTTCATTCAGTCAAAAAATCTTTGCCGGACATTGAATATATCGAAGCCTGATTTTGTATTCTGAGTAGACAGACATGCATAACACTATCCCTGTTCTCGAGAAGCTTTAGTCTACTGGAAAAGATCGGAGTTTGTGCTGTACTGACCTTGAGAAGTGTTGCATGGTCAGATAATAACAGCACCTACTCCGATACCAAACCCTGCACTGGCTGTGTGATCTTAGGCCAATCACTTAACCTCTCTGGGCATCAGTTTTCTTATGTGTAAGCCATGTGCACTAACAATAGCTTACATCCTAGGATTGTGGTAGAGGTTCAATGAGGTGATGTATGTACAGCAGAGTGGGCCTCATAGTGAGTGTTTGGTGAACATTATAATTTCTATTCCTCTGGAGTACATAGAGCCTCAATTCATGATTCACAAAGGGGTAGGGGGCAGACAAAACTCTAGAGGAGGAGTCATATATGTCTTAGCAATTCACTTGACTATTACAAAATAGTTAAATAATAAGGCACATTTAGTAAAACCTTGTTTTTATAATACAATCTAGAGAAGGTACAAGTCTATATATGCTTTGTGGGAACATGTAGAATATAGCAAGAGTTCCCAGAGGAAAAGGATGTAAGAAGAGGGAGCCTCTCCACCTCTGCCCGAAGCTGGATGGAGGAGGAAGAATAGAACATCAGGGCATTTGTGTGTTTTGGCAAAGAAGTGCACCGGTTAAATAAAAAGTTGGGGAACACCAGCCTAAACCCATTTGGATCAAGGAAATCCTTAGAAATAAAGTTAGTGGCAGAGATTTCAAGCGTTGTTGCTGAACAAAGGAACCAGAATTTGGGGCAGGAGTTATTTGGGTGGTTCTATCCTATGGCAGGGGGTCTTCTGCATGGGGGTAGGGCTGATTTTGAGAAGTAGGGGACACAGTTATCAGGGTAAATGAAACAGCTCCTATCTCTCTCCCTCACCATGCCACACCTCCCGGCAATAGGTCCCCAAGCTTGGGCTGACCGTATCTAGGACTTACCCTTGGCTTCTGTGCGTGGAGTGGAGTGAAGTTTCTTTATTTAGGCTGAGCCTAAAGAATTAATTTTGTTTCAACCAAAATGGTATTTATTACTTGCAATTGCTAGCGCTTGCCCCTAAGAAACAGTCGTGCCATTGTGGACCATGGTGTCCTTGCACAAGATGGTGCACTCACCAAGACACCTGGGATGCATGAGTCTGGCAGCCCTGTCCCTTACCTTTGAAGTCTTTTCTGTAACTTTGAAGATGGCAAAGGCCAAAGAGACCCTTGTGAATAGCCTTGCTTTCCATACTGATTTGTATTCATGGGAATGGCATCTGCAGGTACAGGCTGACATTAACAACAAAAAAATAAGACTTTGAAATATGCATCGCTCTTACGAACTGAAATCCACCTAATGCCGAAACGTTTTTGTGCTCTTGCTTTTGCCTTGATCCAATTAGTGTTTCTCAGCCCAGGCTGCACAATGGAATGAATAATCTTAAGAGCTTTTAAAAATCATCATCCCTGGGACTCATCCCCAAAGATTCTGATTCAGTGGTTGTGAGATGAGATCCAATCGATGATACTACTAAAAAACTTCTTGGGTGATTATAATGGGCAGCCAGAGCCGAGGACCACAGGCTAACTCTTGTGATCTCTGCAAGGAAGATTTATCATTTGAGTTGGAGTATGTGTCTGGGCAGCTTCATGTCCTGACAGGCTCTGGAGGTTTCTCCCATGCCAGAGTGTGTCAATGACAGAACACTTGAGATACACTCCGTCAGGGCCATTTCGTATGAGCATCAACATGCACCTGTCACCTGGGTTATGACCAGTGGCACAAGATCCTTCAGAGTTAAGAACTCGGGGGATGTACTTCTAATGATAAAATAAATGTTCTGGTGTCAAAGTCATGCCATGGAGCAGGAAAGTAAATTATAGCTGTGGGTTAAGTTTAATAATGGGCAAAATAAACCAAAAAGTGAGGGGAGGGGGACGTCGATTTTCCCGTGTGCTGGACTGGAGTAGTTATGTGAGGCTATGGGAAAATAACCAATTCTCGTTAATTAGGATTCTCCCCATCTTAGGGCTCCTCTTATCTCTTGTGGCCAGGATGTACAGAAAAAGCAAGCTCACTAAAAAGGAGTTGTAATGATTTCTAAAAAAATTATGGTGATTGAATAATATTAGGGGCACCCAGGTGGCTCAGTCGGTTAAGTATCCGATTCTTGATTTTGGCTCAGGTTGTGAGATCGAGCCCCACGTCTGGCTCCATGCTCAGCTCGGAGTCTGCTCTTGAGACTCTCTCTCTCTGTACCCCCTGCCCCCGCTCTCGCTCTCAAATAAATAAAATTTAAAAAGTTATGGTGATTTAAAAATATCTATCAGACATACCGTACCCTTAAGTTTAACGACAGCTTTCTTGAGCTACAATTCGCATAACATAAAATTCATCTTTTTAAAGTGCACAACTCAGTTGTTTTTAGTACATTCACAAAATTGTACAACCATCCACCACTGTCTAATTCCAGAATATTTTTATGACCCTATTAGTAGTCACTATTCTTACACCCCAACCGTTGGCCCCTGGCAACTATTACTCAGTCTTTATGGATTTTGCCAATATGGATATTTCAGGTACATGTAATCATAGGATAAAATGGTACAGTGATACCTAAGATGCAATGATAAATGGAATTATGTGACAGCCTTTTGCGTCTGGCTTCTTTCACTTAGCATAATGTTCTCAAGATTCATCATGTTCTAGCCTGTGTCAGCCCTTCACTCCTTTTTATGGCAGAATAATATTCCATTGCATGGATGTGCCATATTTTGTTTATCATACCTCAGTGGAGGGACATTCTGTTTCCATTCTTGGCCATTATGAATAATGATGAATACAGACATTTGCATCCACATTTCTGGGTGGGCATAGGTTTTTGGTTCTGTTGGGCATATATTTAGGAGTGAAATTTCTAGGTGATATGGTCACTTTATGTTTAACTGTTTGAAGAATTGCCAAAATGTCTTCCAAAGCGGCTGCACAATTTTACCTTCCCACCAGCAGTGTGTGAGGGTCCCAGTTTTTCCACATCCTCGTCAATACATATTATTTCCAACCTTTGGATTACAGCCATCCTAGAGGGTTTGAAATGGCATCTCATCGTGGGTTTGATTTTCATTTCCCTAATGACTAATGACGTTGGGCACACTTCCACGTGTTTATTGGCTGTTTTAGTACCTTTTTAAAAAATAGACTAGTCGATTCAAATTCATTGACCATTTTTATTTTTATTTTAAAGATTTTATTTATTTATTTGAGAGAGAGAGTGCGAGAGGGGGAGAGCACAAGCAGGGGAGAGGGAGAAGCATGCTCCCTGCTGAGCAGGGAGCCCAGTGCAGGGCTCGATCCCGGGACCCTGAGACCATGACCTGAGCCGAAGGCAGACACTTAACTGACTGAGCCACCCAGGTGCCCCTCTTTGACCATTTTTAAATTGGGTCGTCTTTTGATTGTTGAGTTGTAAGGGCTATTTATATATTTAGGATACATGTCCCTTGTCAGATACGTGATTTTCAAATATTTTCCCTCATTAGGAGTGTTGTCACATCACTTCTTTATGATGGCTTTTGGTGCACAAAAGTTCGAGTTTTGAGGCAGTCTAACATCGGTTTTTTTCTTCTGTCACCCACGCTTTTGGTGTCATATCTAAGAAACCATTGCTTAATCCAAGATCATGAAGATTTACTTTTTTGCTTTCCTCTAAGAGCTTTCTAGTTTCAGAAAGTTTTCAGAACTTACACTTAAGTCAATGATCCATTTTGAGTAAATTTTTAGGTATGATGTGAATTTTTAGGTATGATGTAAACATATATGCAGGATGGGGTGCCGGTCCTGCCATGTCCCATAAGGTTGAATGAGAAATCTGAGCTTTTAAATATGAAGTCCCTTGCATTTTGAATCTGGGTAATGAATCCATTTTTTTTTTTAACACTACAGGATCAAAAAGTCAAAAACCTATGTGGGTTTGATTTAATAGACCACTTGCCCCCTCAGCTTGTGCCGATGTAAAATGAGAATAATAATGCTTGGCTGGCAGAGCAGAAGGGATTTAAAATTCATAATATGAAATCGTGGCTCTTAGAATATATGAATGTTCAATAAATGTTGGTTTGTCCAGTTGTC
This sequence comes from Leptonychotes weddellii, assembly GCF_054177405.1. Taxonomy (NCBI): domain Eukaryota; kingdom Metazoa; phylum Chordata; class Mammalia; order Carnivora; family Phocidae; genus Leptonychotes; species Leptonychotes weddellii. The sequence continues at coordinate 78,223,881 of NC_138381.1, forward strand.
CCCAATAATTTATTGACTTGCTAATTCTCTCTTGATTCCTTCCCCAGAGAAAGCTGTGCCTAACAGGCAGAAAGTCTATGACCATGCAACTCCAATCAATATTCCAAACAGAAATAACCATTTGAGTTCTAACTAAGTGGCATCTGAAGTTCCGGAAAGGGAAATCTGCAAGCCTGGAGGCCAATTCATCATTCAGGCCAAGCTTTTGAGTTATGGTCTAAGGCATGAGGGTCTTCAAGCAGGTGGTTCCATTTTTAAAGGAGACCCTCCTCTCGGTACATTTGGTGGAATTCCCCGTTATCTCTGTGTCTTCTGTCTTCTCTGTTCACCTTTTATTTTGGGGAGGAAAGTGTGATTAAGGTATTGTGTTTGCCCATTTTTCTTTCTAGACTCCCCTAAGAATTAATCTCCACAAAGGCTGGGGTTCCACCCACTCTGCTCATCGCTATGGTCCTGCTGTCTGTCCAGTAACGGATGCTCAACAAGTAAGAGTTGATTGGCTATAGGAATGAATAAACACCTGGTTTTCAGCGGAGGGTTCCTTCTGCTCCTCACCTGGGAGACGGAGCAGGGTGAGTTGAATAAGGATGAGGTCATTCTGCCTGCATCTCTGGGCCAAGGAGCGGCCCCCTTCACCCGCGGAGGCAGGTGCTCCCGCCCAGGCGTCTGCAGAGAAGACAGGCCCGGCCGAGCCCAGACTGTCTTTCACCTCCCGGTGCTTCCTGCTTCCTCAGGATCCAGGCCTGGCTCGCTGCCAACACCAACACGACTTCGAAACGTCGCGGGTCCCTGGCTTTCGGGGCCTGTGTGCCGGCAGCTGCCGCCCCCTCCCATGTGTGACTCACGTGCCGCTTCCTGAATCGGCCCCAAACCAACCTCCTGCAGGAACTGGGCTTGCTTCTCTAAGTCGATCAGCAGTGTCCACCCCGTCTGCGTGCTCTCTTGGGATCTCAGACCCCATTCCCTGGGGGCGGCTGAAAACAAGACCCCCTTTCTTGGAGGTGGAACGTGGCTTTGCATCCAATCAATAACCTCCGTGACTGTGCACAGTGAGGGGGAGGGTGGGGCGCCCCTGCAGGTGGGAGGGGAGCCGGGGCCCCAGGGCAGCCCTTGGGATTCTTTATATAAATATCCTATATATAAAAACTATTTTTTTGTTTTGTTTTTATCATTTCTTTATTTGGATAACAAGCTGGCGATGCTCACGGCAGAGTATGAAACATCACAGCACAGGACTGGAGCAGGGCGGACAGTGGGGACAATCAAGCCTTTTGCATTCTTCATTCCCTAGCTTATTCTCCCACTGCATTTAGAATAAAACTTACGTACAAAGAATTATATAAAGAATGGGTCAAAGGTACAAACTTGCAGTTATAAGATAAAGTTCTAGGGATGAACCGTGTAGGGTGGTCACCGTAGGGAACAATACTGTATCGTATATTTGGAAGTGGCTAAGAGAGTAGATCCTAAAAGGCCTCTTGACAAGGAAACATTTTTGTGAACATTTATGTGAAGTGATGGATGTTGACTAAACTCATTGTGGTGATCATTTCGCAATATGTACAAATATAAAACCATCATACTGGATGCCCTAAACCACAATGTTATTAATTAAAAAAAATAAATGCTGTTGGAGGCTTTTAAGTGGGAGAAGGGTGTGGTTGATTTAGGATTCAAGAGAGTTGCTTTGGCAGAAACACAAAAGGGGTCAGGGAGGCAGTTAGGGGCCCTTCTAACTGTCCAGATGGGAGGAGATGGCCGTGTGGACCGGGCTGGTGCCAGGTCTGCTGATGGCGAGTGTGGGGACTTTGGCAGCTGTGGTGTCTGTCCTCACTGCTGCTCATGGCTCTGAGTGATAGAGGTGGTGGGACTTTCTTGGTTGAATCTCCTTGGGGAGCCTTCAGTAACCATTTAGCTTTTAGTAAATTGACCCCAAATTTATCATTCTATTTCCTGCTTAGCAGTGCGACTGGGCATGGCTGGGAAGGGGTTCCAGCTCAGGAAAATTGTAGTGTGAGTGGAGGGAACAAAACCTACCCATTATTATGTGTTGATGACTGGGAAATCAAAATGGTAACAGGCTGCCTTGGGGTTACCTAAAGGAGACAGCACCCCAAAACCGTCTTTTAAGAAAGCAAAGGTAACTCTTAAGAGATCTGATAACAGTAATAGCCAGCATTTATAGATTGTCCCCTATGTACCAGGTGCGGTGCTTTTGTGCTTAGGTTGGGAAAAAGTGGTTATTGGGTGATGTAACATCCATTATGTAACCCCCTTCCCCTTGATCGCCTTTTAGTTGTGGTAGCCAAATTTTAGCCAATGAGGTAGAAGTAGTCCTCTTCTGTGGGGTTTTGTAAAAGCATTTGATTTGCTGATAATCACTTCCTTTTCTGTCTTCCCTCTTCTTTTTGTCTTGGACACAGCTGTGATGGCTAAGGCTGCGGCAGCCATTTTGTGACTATGAGTCAAGGGCCAAAACATAAAAACTCCTGGCCCTGACATCACTGGCCCCTGAGCCAATGCTAGAGTCATGTCTTCCTAGACACCTTGCTAGATAAGGAAAATAAAACCTATTTATTATTTAGCCTACAGTGGTCAGGTTGCATTACCTATAACCAAAAGTATTTTTCACTGATACACAGATGTTACATCATTTCATCTTTAAATAGCTCCCCTTGTCACAGAGGAGAAAATTTATGCTATTTATGGTGGTCTGGTGGTAAGAAGTAGATCCATGATCTATTCCCAGATAAGACTATTTCTATTTTGTCTTGTGATTTTACTGGAAAATGTTATTCTCAGAGATTAAGTTCTTAATATAGTACATTGTGGATTATTTATAAAACCAGTCTGAAATAAAATGGAAATTACCCATAATCCTACCTCCCAGAGATAACAACTGTAATTTTGTTGGGGGCATCATTTTCTTTCATATTTTTCTTGTTATTTAAAATCACCTATGTGCTCTAAGCTCTCTTTGCCCTGCCTTACTTCCTATTTTTTTTAAGGGATTTGTCACTTTCTAATATCCCTTATTATTTGCTTACTTGTTATTTATCCTTTTTTTCCCTACCAGAATATAAACTTCACAGGAGAGGGATCTTTGTCTTTAGCACATTCACGCGACCACAGTGATGACTAGCAGCTCGCCTATTCCCACGGCTATACAAAATGTTTCATAAGAACTGTCCCATTTGCTTTCTTGAAATAATTGGATCTCTGAATAATTGAAATGTAATTAATACATGCATAGATCTTAGAGCAGTGCTGTGTCCAGCACACGGTTAGTGTTCACTGAGTGTTAACTATTATTTCTGTGTTATTATAAAATTGGTCCTCTCTCTTTCAAGCAGAGGAACAAAAATCCAGCCCAGAGTCCAGGTGGGAAATACCATGCCACGACCTCCCCATCACTGCTCTGTCTCTCTCCTGTCTCCCCTGCATCCAACCAAACTTTCTCCTCCCCTTACAAAACCAAACCCACAGAACACTCATGTTAGCAGGTGCAATGGTCCCTGTTGTCTGAGGCAGCAGACTAAGGTTGCCTGCACCTACCCCGGCTGAAGCAAGCTCTCAAGGAGAGGATTACTCCAGTGTTATTCTTTATAGTATTATATAAAAGCCATTTTATGGCAGCTATTAAAACAATCTGTGTAAACATAATTTTTATGGTTGAATGATACTCCAGCATATGGCTACGACCATCATTTACTTAACTATTACTCTATTGTTGGGTATTTAGGATGTTTCTTCTTTTTCATTATTATGAGCAGGGTGATGATATTCCTCTTGGAACATAAAAGAGAAAGTCCTCCTTGAGGGGAATCTTGATGATGGCATTAAAAAGACTAAACTCAGCTATAACCGTCTGCAGTAGAATGATTTGCAATATTTGAGATGAAAAGTGCCTTTGCGGGGTAGGAGGTTCACCCAGTCCCTGGGAACAAAGTCCTGGCTCCCCAAGGCCTTTGAGATCTGCAGTCAGATCCGTGGAAAAGACCCGCTGGGCCTGGGGCATGTCATTGGGTGTGCCCAAGAGGTTCATCAATAAGCGGGATGATGGCCCCCCCCACATCATTCATTCATTTACTAATTTTACAAATATTTATTGAGCAACTACTATGTGCCCCCCATTTTTTTTTGAGTAGTGGTTCTCAAAGTGGGGTTCCTAGACCAGCAGCATCAGCAATGCCTGGGAACTTGCTAGAAATGCAGATTCTTGGGTGTCTATTTGGGTGTTTCTAGAAGTGATTAACATCTGAACCAGTAGACTGAGTAAAGATCACCCTCAGTGGTATGTGTGTGTGTGGGGACAGCATCTTTCAATCCTTTGGGGGCCAGAACAGAATAAAAAGGCAGAGAAAGGGTAACTTTTCTCTCTTTCTGAGTGGGACATCCAGCTTCTCGTGCCCTCTGATGTCGGACTCCTGGTTCTCAGGTCCTACGATCTGGACTGCATGTTACCACTGGCTTCCCTGGTTCTTCAGCCTGCAGAGGGCTGTCATGGGACTTCTCACTCTGCACAGTCGTGTGAGCATATCCCTCAAAATACATCTCTTTCTTGATATCTCTAAATATCCTATTGGTTCTGTTTCTCTGGAGAAGAACCTGCGTGGAGGCTATGGACCCAGAGATGAGGGAGCTGTAAGTGCCACCACCGTGGGTAATGTGGAAGGCGTGGGGATCCCAGGAGGAGAGCACAGGAGAGCAGTGTGTGCATGCATGTGTGTGTACATGCACGCACGGGTGTGCATATGTGTGTACATGCATGCATGCATGTGTGTATGTGTATCCACGTGTGCATACATGGGTGCATGTGTTAATGTGTGTGCATGTGTGTCTGCATGCACGTGTGCATGCAGACACATGCATGTACATACATACACACATGTTTGTGCATATGAGTGCATGGGTGCATATGTGTACATGTGTGCATGTGCATGCATGTGTTGCATGTGCCTATGTACATGCATGTGTTTGTGTGTACATATGTATGCATGCATGCATGTGCGGTGTGCACATGCATGTCTACATGCACATGGATGTGCACGTGTGCATGCGCGAGTGTACATACATGTGCACGTGTGTACATGCAGTGTGCGCATGCATGTCTACATGTGCACGGATGTGTGCATGCATGAGTGTACATATATGTGTGCATACATACACGTGTGCATATGTGTACATGTGTGCATGTGTGTGAATGCATGTGTGCAATGGATGTTAATTGACTTTCCCAGAGCTAATATGCATTAGGTCTCTGATCTTAAAATGTCCAAGCCTATCAAAAAAGCATGATGAGCAGATGAGCTTCTCCCTCTTTCCTCCCCTCCTCAGCAACTTCATACAGGATGAGGATGAAGAAGGGAAAGAAAACTTGGAAAAGCCTTTTTTAGCAGGATTAAAATAATTGGTGTGTCTGAAAGAGGACTCCAATTTACATCATCATCAAAGAGCCCAAGATGGCTACTGTCTTTTGCTTGCTGGTGTCAGGCAGGGCAAGGACACTAAAGTTGTCTCTTGCAGAATTGCTTTTCTTCATTCCTGGAAACGCCCATTAACATGGAAATCTGCCCTCTGCATAGGTCAGTTCATGGGCAGTTAGTGATTATCCCAAACATCTTCGCTATGGCCCAGCTCATCTGGGGAATGCAACACAAGGAAAAATGGAGCAGGAGGCGCTGAATGGATATGAATTGATTCCCAAGGGACCAGAAGAAAAGTCCAAGTGACCTCAACTCATTTCTTTGAAGGTCCTATTATTTTGGCTTCCTCGTGCCGTCTTAGTTGGGTTAATATGAATGTGTGTGTGTCCCCAGGTAGCATTTCAAAGAATGACACATCCAAGTACTTGTGTGGCATGTGCATCCCGTGACTTTGCCTGAGTACATGATGAATTCTGACCCATGCATCTGACTCCCCAAGTGGTGGGGAGAACCTCCCACTTCTGTTGACACGTGAGGCAGAACCCAGCAGCAAGCAAGAGTCCTATCTCGCAAGCTTACTGCTGCAGTTAGCCCAGTCCGGATCGATACCTCTGTTTTCCATGAAGGGGAGAACTCTGTGTGTGATCTTATCTTTATATTTGGAGAAAGGGAAAAAAATTCCCTTCATTTAGATATTGAATTTAGTTACTTACATGGGCCTGGGGCAAAACCTGAAAAGTACGACATGTCTCCCGTGAAGCGGCAGCTGGGAAACACCTTGCAGCTGCTGCTAATATAAATAATTCACTGTTAATTGATAGCAGAGGATGCTTCTGAAGTCAGCACGCCACGCTGGATGATAGGGCGATGGTGTCATGAAAACTGATAATGGGATGATTATTTATTCCCTTCCTGACTCTGCAGGTTGGAACCAGAGGAGGCCTGGTCTCCTTCGGATTCATCTATGAATCAATCATGGGCAGATTTTCCAGGAAATAGCGTGCGCCGTGACCTTCACATTCTGAGTCAAGATGTTACAGTTTTCATGTAATCGTGACTTACTCTCTTTTAGGTTCTCGTTTTGATCAGCAATTCTGAAACTCTATTTCTTTGGTGAAAACGACCCAATGTGAGTCATGAAGGCACACGGTAAGACCTCACTTATGATCACTTAACTTTATCTCAATAGATCATTCTATTTGGGAGTATATGCTTGAGAAAACATTAATTTTAAGCTATTATTTTATTTAGTTTTTTAAATTTTATTTATTTAAGTCATCTCCACCCCCAACGTGGGGCTCGAACTCACGACCCTGAGATCAAGAGTCACGAGGTCCTCCAACGGAGCCAGCCAGGAGCCCTAATTTGTAAGCACTTAAAATGTTACATGTTTTTTTGTTAGCTTCCATAAATTGTAATAGACATAGAGACTTGTAATGAGGTCCCGGCCTGGGAGTGACCCAGCCTCTGAGAGATGAGGCTGAATCCTTTCTTCTGGACTTCTCACCTCCTGCAGCCTTCCCTGATGGCCGCAGACCATTCCAGGCCCTCCCTCACTTCGGCAGGTTATTCAGATGGGAAAAGCCTTGGGTCATCTCAGGATGTGAGCTCCACGCTATGAGGGGCCTGCAAGATGATAATGGTATAACTGGGGTTGGTCCTCCAGTTTGAAGTGGCCCCCACAGTCATGCTCATCCAGACCACTCTATAGGCTTTGCTCCAGCTTGTCTCTTCCTGAAATTACTATGTCCATTTCTTTGCTAATTGTTTATGATCATCTCCTTCCCATGATGGGAGAAGATCCAAGAGAGAAAGAATCATCCAAGTCTTAGTGCAATAGCCCTGATGCCAGGCACTGTTCCTGGCTCCCAGTAGGTCCTCAGTAAATATCTGTTCATTGAAAGAAGGAGGTCTTAATTACTATACAAATAATTATTCATCATTTCTACTGAATGGCTAATATTGCCTGTGCAAACGCTTGTTCTGATTACGTTTTCCCGCAAATGACGCAGCAATAAATATTCTTGTGAGTATAAGTTTTGGTCGCTTGTAGAAATATTAATTAGATATATTCCTGAAAGGGTAAGCCTGCTTACATCCCCGTGAGAACAAACAGCATGACTGATGTCATAGGAAATAACAAAGAATCTACAGAAAGCTCTTGAACTTCTAAGTGAGTTTAACATGGTCATAGCATGTAAGATCAATACACAAAAAGCAAGTGTATTTCTTCATTCCAGCAATGGTCATTGGGAACTGAAATTTTAAAATACCTTTTACACCTGCACATCTCATGAAATCCTTAGGTATCAATCTAGGAAACATGAGCAGATGAAAACTCGAAACACGGATGAAAAAAAGACATGAAACCCTACAAAATTGAGGTATATACCATATTCACAGATGGCTTGATGTCAGCTACCCCCACCCCCCCGTGGCCCCCCCGGGTCTATAGATTCCACGCAACACATCCAATACACCAGCAGAATTTTTCTGAGATACTGACAAAATGGATCTAGAGTTTATTTTAAAAGGCAAAAACAATCACTGGAATCACCAAAAATTTTTTTTAAAGCAGGGAGTTGGAGCACTCACAATCTGATTAGAAAATCTGTTACGAAGCTGAATTAATCAAGACAGAGTGGTATTTGCAGGAGCAAGTGCGAGCCGGTCAATGAAGCAAAAGTGAGCGCGCCATGACTCTCACATACGTGGAAAATTGATTTTCGTCAAAGCTGCAAAGGCAATTCAAAGTATAAAGGATGGCCTTTCAACAAATAGTTCTGGAACCATGGGGTATTCACGTCCCTTCAACCCTTACCTTACACCACAGAGAAAACTGAAAATGAATCACAGATCTAAATGTAAAGCCTAGAGCTATTTCTAAGCAAGTGGGTAAAGACGATGGGCAGGGGCAATAAATAACTTGTTTATTCTTCACCATCGCCCTACGGGATGGATGCTGTTGTCATCTCCGTTTATGGATTAGAAAGTCGGGGACAGAGAGGTCAAGTAACTTGCCCCAGCTTGCACAGCTGGGACGTGGCAGAGCCACGTGGCGTGGGACCCGGGTTGGGCTTTAACTTCTGCACTGACTTGTGTCTCGTGTGTGGTGCTGCAGCTGAGCAAAGAAGCCCACAGGACACTCGTGAGACGCTGTCCCGGGGAGGCCCAGGCCCCTGAAACCAGGGGCGTCTGCAGGCTGTGGTGGGCCTGTGGCAGATCCCGAGGACCCTGCTGGGAGCCTCCTCTGAGCCTCCTCTGAGCACCTGAGGTCCAGTGGGAGGCTTGGGTCCCCTGACTATAGGGGAGATTCAGGCCCTTCCTTCCTGCCAGCTGTCCCCAGCCACTTCCCGGTCGGCCTCCTTGTCTGCTGGACCCTTCTCTCTCTCTTTCCAGATGAGTGTTTGGGGATCAGTGCAAAAGAGGTGGTGCTCACAGGCCAGCAGTAATGGGAAGCGTTTTTGTTTTTGTTTTTTTTAAAGATTTTATGTATTTCTTTGTCAGAGAGAGAGAGAGCACAAGCAGGGGGAGCAGCAGAGGGAGAAGCAGGCTCCCCGCCGAGCAGGGAGCCCGATACGGACTCGAATCCAGGACCTTGGGATCATGACCCGAGCCGAAGGCAGATGCTTAACCGACTGAGCCACCCATGCGCCCCAATGGAAAGTGTTTTGCAAACATGCCTGCAGGCCCATGCTGGCCCCGAGACTCTTAAAATTACAAGATGGGGAAGTCAGAAAGGACAACAGGATTGGGCTTCGACTGCCCTTTTTTCTTGAACATGCCTGCCACCCATCCACTGGCGGAGCGGCCGGGTGCCCCTCGGGGTGGAGGTCAGGGTAGCGAGGGCAGTGGGGAGCCGGGGCAAAGGAGGGACGACATTTCGCAGCCCGGCCCCTGCAGCCGGCGGGACACGGCGGCTTCCGTGCTGCTTACATATTGCGTGTAACACTGCGGTGGCCGAAGCGACCAAGGACGCTCGTGCAGCCCCCAGCCCCGTGGGACTCGCCGCCTGTCGGGAGGGCGCAGGGCCTGGGCCCCGGGAGGGGTCCCCTGGTGCATCTACGGGAGCAAGGGAAGGGCAAGCATTTCGTTGGAAGAAGGGCGGAGATGTCACCAGCCCGAAGGCAGCAGAGAACAGAGGGACACTGGCCCAAGAGCGCCCTTCCGCGCTGGTCTCTGGTCTCCCCGTGCTGCTGCATGGCCCCTTCTCAGACAGGCCTTCAGCTGGCGGGGACAACGACCTCGTGGTCATTCCACCAGCAGGAAGGACCTCCATCCTGGGAGCTAAGGAACCAGAGTGAAGACAAAGCATCGCTTCTCCAGCCATCCCAGCGCAAGTCCCACATAGGGCCCACTGGCTCGCGGCCTTGTCCCTGAAGTGACCACTGTGGCCGGCGCGCCCAGCCTCACCACTGTGACAGCGGTGTCTCCCCCGCACTCTGGGGCAGCGCTGGCCCACGGAGCCCAGCGGACAGGGGCCAGGGAAGGGCCGCCTCCCCCAAAGAGCCCCGGTGTCCCGGAGAGGGGAGGTGGCTGACGCCGGGGGGAAGCATCGATCACCCCTCACGTGCCCATGTTGGAAGATGAAATTGGAAAGTAATTTGGGGCCACCTTGTGATCCAAATTGAAATCTGGGGAACATACACTGTAGAGGGAAGAAACAGGCTGTCCAAGGACCAGATAAATAGTTCTCTTTGTAGTGTTTTGCTCTATTGTGAAAGTAAATAAAATGTTGAAGCAATTTAAGAAACAATTTCTTCTCTTTGGAGCAACACTCCCGCCTGGCTCAGAAATACCGCTGTTATTGCCTGCCCGCTGTTCGCAACGCTACAAGAACAGTTTCCAAGAGCGACATTCAAATGAGAGGCAATGTTTTTATTTGTCCCAAAGTTTATAGATGGGAGAAGACTTTGGTGGGTGTGTGGGTCAGAGGGAATTAAGCACACAGTTTAAAAGAAAAACAGAGAAAGGGGGCAGCAACCTCTTCTTCCTCCTTGCGCTCAGACCTCTGGTCCTTGCGGGAACCAGGGTCCGGGTGCCGAGGGGTGGCATCTGAATAGCAGTGATAAAACCGTCCCCAGCCTGGGAGTGGGGGTCACTCCTTAGATAACCCAGTGCTTGGTCAAGGTCTAGGTCAAGTTCTAGGAACTGATGATTTAATTAAGGAAACCCAGTGCTTGGTCAAAAATAAATCTTTAGGTTCTCTCTCCACACCTCGTTCTGAGGCTGGATGGGCAGCTCTGGTTCAGCCTCAGCTCGGGGGTGACAAGGCAGGAAGGAGGCTGGGTGCCCTTGGCTCGCTTGTATTTCACACAAGCCCAGAATAATCCTTTCCTCTGTAGGAAAAGGGGATGGTAAAAAATGTCACTTTCTCTTTAGAAGACACCGTGATTGCTTCATTCTGATGAAGACCAAGAAAAAGGAGAAAATTTTGCCTATTTGACTTATCAGAAAGTCAGCTCCTTTATCTCATGGACTGTGTGTATGTTTTGCTAAGTTTCTTCCCTACGCCAAATTTTAGAGAATTCCCACAATCCAATTATGTCCCCAGAATTAAAAATTCCACTTATTTGACCAGAGATTCATTTATTTTATTTTATTTTATTTTTTAAAGATTTTATTTATTTGTTTGAGAGAGAGAGAATGAGAGACAGCATGAGAGGGAGGAGGGTCAGAGGGAGAAGCAGACTCCCTGTCGAGCAGGGAGCCCGATGCGGGACTCGATCCCGGGACTCCAGGATCATGACCTGAGCCGAAGGCAGTCGCTTAACCAACTGAGCCACCCAGGCGCCCCGACCAGAGATTCATTTAAATAAGAGCAACGTTTCCTGCCATGATTTATTCTTTACCCGGTGTCTACTGTTCTGAAGAGTGTCATTTTCAAGAGGGTAACATGGTTCTGTAATCAGATGGTCAGCTGCTAGCATTTCAGATTAAATCCAAAGTTCACCCACCTTCAATAGCAGTGACTTTATTAAAAATTATATCTTTTCATTCACTTTGATAAGATAAAGTGTTTGGTAAAAACAGGTCTAAAGACCAGCTACTAATATGCTAAATGCAAGTATCAAATATCACTGGGGTGAGACCCTAATGCTCCCTTCCCCCCACCATGATTTCTGTGTCTGGAAGTGAAGTCCTCATTAGCTCTGTCTATTGTCCGCTCTCTGCAGCCACTGGGACCTGTGGAAAGACAGGAGCTGAGGGCTCTCCCCACCAGGGCAATCCGTTACAAGGTGGGCTCGAAGGCTGGGGCAGCCCGCTTTGCCGATGAGCTTCAGGGGATTCCTGAGACTGTTCCGGACTCCAAAGTGAGTTTGAAGACAATTAATTACCTTTACAGACTTACCTCCATGAAAAAGGGTAATTGGTATCTGTTACACCACAGTCCCTAAGGAGTTGAGCTCCAGAAATTGTAGCACTCATGACCGACACGCAGGAGGGGGCTGTCCACCGGTGTCTGTCCATTCCGTGCATTTTCTCCAGTTTCCCGAAGAGTGAGCATGGCTATCATTGGCCCGATGGCCAGTAGCAATGATGACCCGCTGGGAGAGGCACGGTGTTTCTGTGAGACTGGATATCCTGCCACAAGAAAGGACACCGTCCTGGAAGCCTGATCTTGCAGCTGCTGTGTCCCTGTCCCCTCCGTTCTCAGAAGATGCTTTGTCCTCAAGCACCGTCCTCTGCACAAGCAGCTGGGTGGCTGTCCTGGGCTCAGAGAATTCTCCCGCTTCTCTCCCCTGCAGCTCAGAACAGCCATGCCCTGCCGGTCCACTGCAGCCGGGGTACTACGACTGTCTGAGATGCTCACTCTCTGCCGTGGAGGCCGTGCAGGGTCACTGTCAATGGAACCGGAAGACAGGAGGAGTGCTAATACAATAATGGGCAAGTCTTCTGCACAAGAAGGTCTGCTTCTCGCCCTTCCTTCTTCAGTATCTGCACAGCGTTTAGAGCAAATAGGGTCCTGTCTGTACATTTGATACCCAGCACCTTAAAGAAACATACAACATGTGACCACGGGGCTCACGTTCAGCTTTCTGTCCTAATTAAAAATACTTTACCTTTTGACTGACAAAACTTTTAAAGGGATATGGAAGAGAGAGAGAGAGAGATCTGATACCTCTTTAAAAAAATCATTAGCATTATTTAGAGTTGGACCCATAGGAGCCAAGCGGCTACTATACAGACCAGCTCACTGGTTTTTTTTGTCTTCAAGAGACCTCCACATTATTCTGTTTCCTGAGAAGCACCGTGAAGTCTGTCTGTAACTTCATCCCAGCGCCCAGCCCGCCTGGGGCTGTTATTAAATTTGCAACCACTGAGCCCCACGCAGGAAACAGTGTCCTATAGTCCATAAATACTTGACATCTTTTGTTGCAGAGCCAGCCCTGCGGTAATTTGTACAGCTCTGCTTAGGCAGCAAAGCTAAGCAAACACACACCAACATTCTTTCTGCTCTGCTCGAAGTATCGACATATCTTAGCCTGCTTCAGGCTGTGTAAAACTGAGCGTCATTTTTCTCTTTAGAGCATTAGAAACCAAGATGAATGTGAGCTATTTTGTGGGAGGGGTATTTTGACTTCCCTTTAGCATTTATGTCACCCCGAGGAGCGTATCCATGCTTCTGGGAAAATGCTGAGATTGAGCTCTGAGAGGGAAGACACAGCATGTCCTTAATTTGACTGCTTTGGAACCAATTAAGGTCCCCTGCTCTCAGCCAGCAGTGCATCTGGTGAGTCTATAAATGCACACCTTGCTCTGTGACGTGGGATGGTGCAGGTGAGTGACACCTGCCTGAAAATGCAAATTCCCAGGGAGCTGTGAGCACCCTGAACACATAAACTCTGGGCCCCTCGGGAGAGCATTGCTGGAGATCTGGCAGAGATTTTTACAAAGTGGGTAAGCTGGGAAGATGGAAACCCAAGCACTGTGTATTTGTAGATTGCTTCCTCTTTTTCCTTTATATATGTTTCCTTCAAGGGCTTTTACTTTCTGTAGCAAAGCAGAGGATACGAGAATGGATGTTCTGGAGATGCAGAACTATGGGGAAGACTCAAAATAAAGTGATGAGGAAAGAATCGATGGCTCAGGCAGGATGACCAGGGTTTCTGGTAAGAGGGAGCAGTGAGGAATGGATGGGCAGGTTTTTCTGCTCTGATCCACGCAGGATAGATGACATCCGGGCGGTTCTGCTGTCAGCAAAGACTAATAGCTGTGCTGAACAGTATTTTACCAAGAACAATGCCTGCTGTGGTTTAAAGTCAAGAGAAAAATGCCTTTCTGTATTCAGCACCCTTGGTGAGCTAAGGTCTATAATGTGTTGAGAAGCAACCACTTTGGAGATAGTACATTTGGGGATACCTGGGAGAGTCAAACTACGCTCACCTTATAACCCGGCAATTTTGCCCCTAGGCAAACCCCCAAGGGAAAGGGGTGCATATATCAACAGAACATGTGTCCGTGAATCTTCCTAGTAGATTTATTAATAACTCAAACCGGGAACAACACAATGTATATTCAGATGATTGAATAGTACACCGCAAGCAACTAAATAAACAAAATTGGCTGGATTTACCCTCCCACCTGAAACACCACCCACAAAAATAAAATAGACAAAAAATATAGGAAGCAACAGTTTTTCAAGACATTGGGCATTGGGATCTCTTAAAATGGGCTCTTATTTCTTTTTCTTTCCTTCCTTCCTCTCTCTCTTCCTTCCTTCCTCCCTTCCTCCCTTCCTTCCTTCCTCCCTCCCTTCCTATCGCTTCCTTACTTTCTGGCACTTCCAGATGCTCCAGACTCATCATGTATATTTCATGCCCCAATCCTATCATCAGCCTTTTCCCAAAGATCCCTGGTTCCTTTTACTGGAGAATGATATTAAAAACCAAGATCTAGATGCTAGGGGTGCTTATTGCTACAAGGTATTATTTCTTTCAGCTCTTTCAGCTGGCAGGGTAAAGAAATACTTGTGTGCATGTATGTATACATCACACATGTATAAACAACATGTATCGATACATATGTCTATGTTGCCGTCTGTTTCTACATAAAGGTAAACATGAATTCATACTGTGTCTCCAATTCTTACTCATTATCCCATGGATTATGCGAGTCTTCCCCTCCTGCTTGTCTGTACATTGCCGCTCCAACAGTCAGAAATCTGGTTCCCACCATCCGCCATCTGTTTACTGAATTGTTCAATTCTACATGGGTGCTATTTTTAAAAACTTTTGAAATAATTTTAGATTCACATAAAAACTGCAAAAATAGTGCTGAGAGTTCCTGTGTACCCTCCACCCAATGATAACACCTTATGTAACCACAGTGCAATTATTAGAACGGAGAAATGAACATTGTTGCCATTAACTATTGACTGCCCTGTGGACCTTATTTTGGGCTTCCCCAGTGTCTAGATGCACTTTTTTCTTTGCAAATACATCTGTGAAATTTTCTCACATGTATAGATCATATGACCACTGTTATAATCAAGGAACATTCTGTCACCCAAGAAGACTCCCTTTATGTTAGGTCTTCATAGAATCCCCTTTCCAACCCCAGCTCCTATGCTCCATGTAATTTGATCATTTGAACCAGACATTAAGTAACCTTTCCAGATTAGCCTCCCCCCTCCCACTCACACAATCCTCTTATGCTCCATCCAAGTTGTTTTGTGTATCAATAGGTCATCCCTTCTAATGGCTGAGTATTATTCCATTCCTAAGGAAGTGTCTTTCACCCTTTGAAGGACATTTGGATTGTTTCTGGTTTGTAGCTATTACAGCTAAAGCTGCTATGAACATCTTTGTGTAGGTTTCTGTGTGAACACAAGCTTCCTTTTCTCTAGGATAGATACACAGGAGTGGGACTGTTGGGGTACAGATGTGGACACCGAGACACACGGTGGCAAAGGAACATGCCTGAGCTCACTCAGTTTGTGAGAAGCCCCAGATTTGGGCATGAGAAGTCTACCTGCAGATGCTGTGTGTCCACCGCACTATACTGTTCTGTAATGGCCAGAATCGGGATAACACGAATGCCTACATCAACTGAGCATCTGTCACCTCCCTGCCTGGTGTAGGGCTCTGCACTTAACCATCTCTCATACTCATAGCTGCTTGAGGGAGGTCCTGTAATGACCCTTCATGTATTGAGAAGCAACCGAGGTGTCAGGAGGTTAAAGAGTTTATCCAGCATCAGACCAAGAGTCAATGGTAAGAGGTCAGACCCAGAACCAGGGCAACAGCCCCCCTCAGAGCGAAGGGGATCTGACTTCGTCCTTGGCCGTGCAGTGCTCCCCATGTGCATAAAGACAGCTACTCCTGGCTCCATGATGAGACCAGGGACCATGAAGCTTCTAGAATGGGGCATCCCTCTGGGAAGCGGGCGGGGCCAACTCACTCACATTGGTGGCATATGGGAGTCCAATGGGTCCGTGACAATTTTTTTTTTTTTTTGCTTTTCAGGGTTTTAGGGACAGTTTATTAGCACGCTGACAATTCCATTTCATGTAATTCCATGAGAACGTTGGGCCGTGAAATGTCTGACAAACATCTAGGACTGGGAGCTATTTATTTTGACCAGATGAGGGATGTACCTGCTCCATGAGATCTGCTTCTCTGGTCAGGACAACAGATATCATCTCTGGCTATCTGGCAATGAGAAATGTAACTGGAAGAACATCAGGTGGCTGCCAAGAGTGTACCAGAAGACTACAGAATGGGACTCAGGTGAGGAAGTTCTTGGGACGAAGGTACAAGAAAATACCCCCGATTCGCTCCAGACAGTTGTTGCCAAAGGAAGCCCCAGTCCTTTCCAAGCCCTCCGTGCATCAGCCCTGCTCTGAATCTCTGCTCCCAGCGGCTGCTCTGTGAGTGGACACTCAGATTCTCTCTCCAGGGTCCATGTATGGTGTCAGCCTCCTCTCTGCTATGGTTTGAAAGCTCCAGGTTTTCCCGGACCCAACATTTCCTTTTTTCCTCTCCAATCACGGGCAGGTGGGAAGTGGGTTTCTAGGCAGGGAGCCCTTCTTTCGTCTAAAACTCTTGCTACTTAGACCCCTCCCCAGGTCCTGGCATTTAATTACAATATTGGTTTCCCACAGCGGGGACCATGCTTATCCCCGAGGAAGAGGAGGGGGCGGGGGAAGAGAAGTTCCTGCAGAAGTGACCCCAGCACAAGCTCACAAGCTCATGTTGCTGATGCTAAATTGGGCCCTGCTTATCACCCCAGGAAGATGATCACTCTGCTTTTTTTCAAGGGTTGAGACCCATCTTCCGACTCAAAGCCCGCACTGTGGACGCAGCTATCAGTCACGTGGACAGCAGGTGAGCTGCTTTTCTGGATTCTGATGCCAGACCTCCGGTGAGGAGCGGCACCCCACAAGAGCAGAGAAAGAATACCCCAACTTGGGCCACCATCCAGAGGGAGATGTTTATGAGAAAAGCCCACACCCCAGTCACTGGCTTTTCCAGCAACTTCCCCTCCTCACCCCCCATCTCTGAAAACCCATTCCTGCCTCAAAAGCCTCAAGGCCTCCTCCCCCAGAAGAAAGCCTGCTCGGATATCCCTCTACCCGCTGCCTTTCTCTACATTCAAGTCATGGATCTTGATCTTTTCACTGAGAAAAAGGCTGATTTTTCCAGAAGATGTGCATTTCCACCCGTGTCTCCATTGCAGGCAAATGCAGTCCGGAAGGAGGCAGCACTTTGCCCCCAGGAGCTCCACACGGAGTTACCTTTCCCCACCAATACTTCCCTTGTTCTTCTTGAAGAAGGTTGTTGGGCATTTCTTAAAAGGGGGAGGAGAAGGTTGCGGTGTGGGAGAGTTTGTGTCTGCTTATTGAAGTGCTATGTGCTGAACTGACCTATAATGGGGAGAAAGAGATCCTTGTGTTTTCACTGTCTGGACTAAGGTTGGAGTCTCAAAATAGCACTCTCCAGCGGACATTGTGCTTTATATAAAAGCGTACGTGGTGTCCAGTGAGTGGCGGGTGCTCATAGCTGATAATGGCGGTGGGATCTCTCCCTGGAATACAGCTCAGGGCATGTTTCACCCGGCTGCCGGCTCTCTGGAGCTCCATCTTGGGCCCCTCCTCATCTAGCAGGGAGGCAGTGAGGCAGGGATGAGAAGACCGGGCTGGAATCATAGCTGACGTTAATGATGCTCCCAATGTGTTCCATGAACCCTGTTGAGTCCCCCTGTGCATGCTTTTGTAAACTCTTCACGTTGGTCCTTCAAACAGCATCCATGGAGATCGTCCTTGTC
Source organism: Leptonychotes weddellii (assembly GCF_054177405.1). NCBI lineage: Eukaryota > Metazoa > Chordata > Mammalia > Carnivora > Phocidae > Leptonychotes > Leptonychotes weddellii. The sequence goes on from NC_138381.1 coordinate 78,241,577, forward strand.
TGGGTGTGTGTGGATTATGGATGCCATGGCTCATGGCTGAGTCATCAACTCAATTTTTTGGGTCTGATGTTCTCCCCTGTACCTCCCAGGGTCTTTCTGCTACTCTTCTGCCATCTTCAGGGGTCTGCTACTTACAACAGAAGCTACTTCTCTACCGCTACTGTCTGTTGGAGAGTAATTTATCCACTCCTCCTTGGACTTGCTGGACCATGGTGGAAGCCTGTAATATTTCCCCTGGTCTGTCTTCCCAGATCCACCCAGCAGCCATGCCACTCTAGAATCCTGCCCCTTCCCTGGAGTGAGGAGTTGAGGCTGATCCCCTACAGACCTGTCTGAGGTTCGGGACCCATAACGTCCCGTGCTCCTCAGAGATCGCTAATGTCGAGGTCTGCTTCCCAAGTTCCAGAATCCCTGATCAGAAGTTTTATTTGGTTTTGCTTTCTCAGTGGGGTAAGGGAGAGATAAAATGTTTGCTTTGATCCAAGATGCATTTTTTTCCCCAAATTTCTTTCACTATCTTGTTTATCCCTTCCACGGAGAGTTTAGACTTTTCAAATGCAAAAGACAGACGAATACTTTTGTTTTTCTGTTTCTCTGATGTCCTACTTGCCCTGAAGCGATGCACAAAGAGTGTTCTAGCTGCTTCCTAAATGTAAAGAAGAGTCCCAGGACCAAGTTTAATACCTGGGTTCATATTTCAAAAATGCGATTCCACCATTTGCATCATATTTTAAAAGATTTATTCACACGAGTGGAATCGAGGTGCATGCAAAGGAAGCTTGTATGTCTGTCTGACGGATCTCATTACCTGTTTGCTCCTTTTGCATTCTTGCTATTTTGCCACCTTTCAGTGACTCCAGAGTCCACAGACAGTGTTATTTGCCTAAATGAGACACCGTTTCCAAGCCTGTTGCTTTTTCCTTGTGCTGTCACCTACACGCACTCACCCATGTCCCCGATGCTCCCTTCTTCCTTGGCGTCAGCCATATCTGATCTACCCCAATCCGGGACACCTGGTGCTTTTGGGTCTCTCCTCGTCTTTCCATTCTCCTTACTTCCAGTGCTAGGGAGTCTCAAGCCTCGGTCCCAGACCTCTCCTCCTCCACTCCTTCCTGAGGCAACTGCGTTGGGTCTTGTGGCTTTGAACACCATCTGTACACTTGGGCCTCTCAAACGTGTATCTGCAGCCTGAGTCTTCCCTCTGACTCTAGAGCCATACATCCAAGTCTGCACTTTACATCTCCTAATAAATGTGTAAAGCATTTCTCCAATTGAACATACCCCAAATTAATCTCCGTCCCCTCACTATGTCTCTGACCGTTTTCACGATCTCATTGAATGGCGCCATCATTCACGCAGGTGGCTCAGGCCCAAATCCTTGGAATTGACCTTGACACTTCTCTTCTTCTTATACCAGAATATTTCCCTGTTTCTGCTATTACTTTCTCAACAAGAATGTAAGCTCCGTGAAGGCGGAATCTGGGGTTGGTTTGTTTCTGAATCCCGTGTCTAGAAGATCACCTACATGTATCAGGAGTGCAAATGTTTTGGAGGAGTCTTTTCATAGCCTATCGTTTTAAAGTTTTTCCTTTGAGAGGAATAGGATTACTTAAAAAAAAAGATCCCTGCCTACAAGATTCGAGTGTTTGTGTGTTTTAGGACTGACAGTGTTTGGCATTTTGAATTTCCATTTTCCTGATTCTCAGGGACAAGAAGATTTGGAGGGCTTGGTGCACAGTGAATCCTGGGGAATGGGGGATTCATACGAATAATCTATATTTAGACCATCATCCCCTTGTCCACAATCACACACAGAGAAGACTGAGCTCAGGACGTTCTCTAGAAAAAGCTTTCCAAATGGCATAAAATCTAGATCCTCTCAAGTTTACTGTTGTCTCTCAAGGGAGAGTATAGTAGGCTCAGCCCCAAATGCACTGTTCCCTTAAAGCCATTGCCTTCATAAAACATGGTTTAAGAACACACAGGTGCCACATCATATTTTTAGCTCTTGGTTTTGGATGAGGGAAGCAACAAGAGATGATTTATGTGCCTGTCAAACCAGGACAAGATAAAGCATATTCTCCTGGTGCCTCATATATTTTCCTCATATATTTTTAGCTGTGTATTTTGTTCCTGGTGCTGGTGATATGCCCTTCTTTTGCTGTCTGTCTTCTCACTCTTCTCTGATTCATATTAATTACCGGGAGACAAAGATGTCACTGGTATGGATGAGATGAAGAGATATACGCGTGAAGGAGAACATCATTTTCTATGGCGGGGACTTCTCTTTCTCGTACAGTCAGTTCTCAGAACGCAGTCTGTTTATGACAGACATGGAGGTGTACCACGCAGGAAAGGTGGCTGTGCACACACTCAGGGCTTTGGACTCCGGGGCGGTTGAAAGGAAATAGTAGGTGCTGCTCATGATTGACCACTCCCAGTGATTCGGGGCCAGGCAGAGCAGGTGGCTTATCTGGATACCAACCCTCTTGGCACAGCTAAGTGTTTAATTTGCACTATGTCTGAGCTCCTAAGAGCTGCAAAAGATCTCAGCACCCATCGGATAAATCAGACTATGGGTTGATGTTTTTGTTGCTATGGCGATTGATACTGTCACCATTTTAATAACTTCATCAAACTTGAGCATCTGGTAACAGCACAGCACCTCCCCGTAATTCAACAACAAACCATCACACCTTGGGACTCCACTTAGAACAGTCCAGGAAAAAAAATCAAAAGCAGATAGAAATGAATCATCTCAAGCCTGAGATGTGTTACTCTGTGAGCTAGGAGAGTGGACATTCCCTGAGAGAGATTTTATGATGGGAAGTGTAATTCCTGACAAATGGTACAAAACCATGATTGGTTGTGAAGGACATTTTCCACCTTTGCGTCCAGACTTTCAAGTAGACAAAGGGAAACACACACTTGCTAATTATTAGGACAAGTGCTGGGAAGACCTTTTCCCTGGGCTTCAGTGATGTGTTTATATTCACTGAGCACTGGACAATGAAACATTAGTTTTTGGCACAAATATTGGTATTTAAAGATATGATTACTACAGGGGCGCGTGGGTGGCTCAGTCGTTAAGCGTCTGCCTTCGGCTCAGGTCATGATCCCAGGGTCCTGGGATCGAGTTCCGCATCGGGCTCCCTGCTCCGCGGGAAGCCTGCTTCTCCCTCTCCCACTACCCCTGCTTGTGTTCCCTCTCTCGCTGTGTCTCTCTCTGTCAAATAAATAAATAAAATCTTTAAAAAAAAAAAAAAAGATACGATTACTACAGACTGAATCTGTGTGTAAAATATTGCCAGTGGGTTTAATTATTAATGGTGTTAGGCCTGACTGCATGGTTAAATTGTTTTTATTTCTGTTTATATTCTTATATAAAGAAAAAACCCTCAAATGTATCTTAAGAAAACCACATCAGTCTTTTCCTCTAGTGTGTCACTTTTACTGGGATGAATAACATAATTTGTTCATCATACCGACTGTACCCTAATGTACGTGGTGTTTCCCTGGGTCAGAGGGAGGTATGTTTATATAACCCAGGAAAGCCTTGGTCAACATGGGGTTGAAATAAATTTCAGACTTAGGAGACACCGTGCATCAGGCTACTGGTATACCACAAGGACACTTGTAGTTGAATAGGCTATTGATACCCTACTTACAAGTATCATTATCTTGTTTTCAGAGTCAAGTCCAGAAGATGCTGTTGAAATAGTGAGTGAATAGATAAAGCCTTTACAGATATGAGTCTGAACTGTTTTTGCTCTCCATTTTTCCACACTGTTTAATCTTTCGACTCAACCACACTTTAAGCTCTGCCTTGTGTTAGAGTTAGTCATGTGAGTATGTTGCTGTTTCTAGATCCTGAGCCCTTGGAAGAACAGCTTATTTTTTCCACTCTTTTCTCGTCTCCCCAGTAACCTAGCCCAATTCTTTGTTGCGCAAATTTCAGTCAACATTTTTGCAACCACTTATTGAGATTCCAAACCTCTTGGGCTTTCAGAGAGTAATTAAGTGGGGCGTGGTTTCTTTTAAAATTTACTTTATCTTGTTATTACATATGAACTGAACATATTTGCTCTGAGCCATGCTGTGGATGGATGTGATAGAAGAACAGTACATACTTGTCATTTTGTCTTAAAATATTTAACAAGTGAGTATGTCCATGCTCATCAAATTGTTTAAATTTCTAAGAGAAGCATATTAAGTATCTGCCCAATAAATCTTCTGTTATCTCCTCTTCATTAAGAATAAACACCAAGTAGGGCACCTTGGTGGCTCAGTTGGTTAAGCGTCTGCCTTTGGCTTAGGTCGTAATCCCAGGGTCCTTGGATCGAGTCCCACATGGGGCTCTTTGCTCAGTGGGAAGCCTGCTTCTCCCTCTGCCTCTGCCTCTCTCTCTCTCTGTTTCTCATGGATAAATAAATTAAATATTAAGGAAAAGAATAAGCACCAAGTAAGCACACGTTTCTAGAAGTCTGATTAGCCTCTCCCCTCATGTCCATGATACCACCCCCAGATAACCGGCCGGCAGCCAAGCTGGAGTTTAAGCAATGTTTTATCAGAATTTCTGGTGGGGTCTTTGAGTAACGGAAACCCCGTGGACTGGTTTTAAGCTTATCTGGTCTTGAATAGCATTTTGTGCTCACGAAGGGCCTCGTGACTGCGCAGCATAGTTCAAGATGCTGGGGGCGTGGGGTTGTGCATTTGTACGACACTATTTTGAATTACTCCGCTTGCCCCTCTCCCTGGCTGCCTTCAGAGAGTAGGCTGCCTCATGTTTTGCTGAGTAGGTAGTGGGTCTACGGATGCTGGCCTGGTGTCTCGGTGATTAGATCAAAGTGAGCCCCGAGCCCAGAGCTGGGGCAATCAGAACCTCTTTGCTGGGAATCTGAAATGCAGTCTCTTGGATGGTTTCAGGGAAAAGTGTGACAGTCAGGGTTGAGGTGGCCCATGTTTGAGTCATATGTTCAGGGACCAGAGAACGTCCACCTGCATGGAAGGGAGGGGAAAGGGGCAGATAGTGGGAGAGAAACCAAGAAAAGGAGATTAGGAACCTCCAGAAACAAGGATGGAGAGGAACTGTCTTGTTTATCGTGAACAGTTACTTCCTGAATCCAGGCTCTGTTGAGGTTCTGTTGCATCTTAATTTTTCAGAGGTGAGATACACTTTTGTGTCTTTTCAATAAAGGCCCTGGTTGCCACAGCAAGCCAAGCAGAACTCCTTGCACACAAAACAATTTCTGGTCGGGTTGGATCAAGTTCTAAGATAAACTTCTGAGGCATGGCTTTCCCTCCTCAGTGGGCCCCAAGTGGACTCTGATACCCTTCACGGATTCTCTGCGTGTACTGGTTACAACTTCTTTTCAGAAAACTGCAAATGGATAAAAAATAAAGGAAGGCTTACATATTTAAGTAAGAAAGGCTACTTGGAACTCAAACCAGCAGTTGTTCATTTGGGTTTTTTCCTCTGAATTTTCTTGGTTAAAATACAGCATACTATTGGAACAAAATGATCATTATTGTTTTAAGTAAGAAAAAACATACAAAATATTTGTCTTAAGTAGTCACACCTGGCATTATCTAATGATATTATGATTTTTAAATGAAAAAAAATTGGAAACCAGTTTGAAATTGCCTGAAAGTTTCCATCATTTTACTGAGAAAATGCCACTTTTGGTATTTCTAGCATTTCTGCTCAATAATGGCCACATATGTGAAGGTGGATATAAACTGCATATACATGAATGTGCGTATACATGGGTGTGTATGGGTGGGTATATAATACCAATTAATAAGTTACTTTTTGTTTGGCAGTGTTTAATAGAGCAAATAAACTTAAAAAAATCTAAGTACAAAAGAGTTCATTTTTACTAAGGTATAACAGGAGAATTAATGAGAACGCTCACATTTCAGATTGGCCGTGTTCTAGGAGTACCACATGCTGTTATTTTATAAATTAACCCTCCTAAGAGAGCTTCCACTCAAAGGGGCAACCAGCTCCTGTCCCATGAGGGTCCCTGGCTGATCACAACTGGTCAAATATTGAGGCTGAGGAAACAATAATATTTCTGCCATAATAAAAGTGGGGCAGAAACAATTTTCTATCATTAGAACAGCCTTTTTACCACAATGCCTTCAGAAGATCAAAGTTGTGCTTGAGTTTTTACATGTGATATATACATTCAACATTTAGGGATCCAGCCCCCGAGCAGTGTGATCAAAGAGCGCGTGTGTTTAGATATGCTGATGGGAGCGACCCCAAGACAGGGGATGGTTTCAGGTGCAGGGGCCTCGAGAACGGCTGGAACTAGTCCTCTGAACAGATCAGGAGGTGTGCAACCTGGCCTCTAGGTGGAGGAGGCTTTAAATAGGAGCATGGCCAGTTCCCAGACGTCACTGGAGGGCGGCGGCGAATATAGTGACAGAAGCAGAGTGGGTGGGAGCTGGTGGGAAAGCTTGTTGTTTTATATTCTCAGTGAAATGAGAAGAACCATCAGTACATCGTCCATCAGAAAGGTCCCGAGGGGTGTCACCTGTGCTCTCGGGACCCCTTGTCCTGGAGCCTGCGTTCTGCTCTCACACGGGGTGCTGGGGCGAACTTACTCCCCAGGAGGGGAGCAGGTGCACCGATGGTTTCCGAAGCCTACTCCTTCCCGTGCTTCCTGGTGGGGGGGCTCTAGCGGTGTCTGAAGTCTGGTGCATCGCACCTCGCCCTGTCTCCATTTCAACTTCCAGTCCCCTCCTCCCTGACAAGGCGGTGCCTGCAAAAGAGGGGAGGGGGCCCCGTCTGTCCGGGGCGGGGCCGGGTCCCTACTCTGGCGGGGGCACCGCAGATCCGGGCCCAGGGTCTCCAGGATCCACAGTGACCACGTTTTCCTTCTGCATGTCCGCGCCCGCGACCCTTCCCCACTTCTCCAGGCTCCGCCCGATCCGGTGTGGGTCTACACCACAGGGCCCAGCGCGGGTCTACACTGCAGGTCTACACTTCCGGGCCCAGTGGGGTCTACACCCAGAGCGGGTCTACACCGCGGGGCCCACCGGGGTCTACACTTCCGGGCCTAGCGCGGGTTTCTGTCACCAGCAGCTCGCGGGTCTACACCGCCCCACCCCCGGGCCGTTGGCGCATTACTCCTCTGTGCAGCCACGGGTGGCCCACGCGTCGTCCGTGTCCTTTCACGATCCATCTACACTCGCCCCTAGCGGTGGCGCGACTTTGTCTGCGAATACCCGGGCGGGTCCCCGGCTGGCCTGCGGCTGGGCGACGGCGCGGGGGCTGCGCGGCCCCGCCAGGTGTCTGGTTGGGGGACGGGGTCGGACCTCCAGCGCTCCGGGTGGGCCGGGTGACCCGCGCGCAGGCGCAGAGCGGAGGCCGAGGTTGGAGAGTGGCAGGTGGCAGGCAGGTCCCTGGCGTTTGGGGAGAAGGTGGGATGGATCATTCCAAGTTTTGAAAAGTCTCTTTGAACGTTTTGTCTGCAGATGTTGGCATTTGGAAGCATCACATTCCAGAGGAGAAAGAATTCCCTTTCAAAGTGAAAGGTCATCCACCTTTCACTCTAGCAGGGACGCTGCCCAATAGTAACTTGGCCCTAAGGGCCGCAGAGAGAACGGCAGATGCTGTCTGCAAATGGGGCATATTGGCTCTTCCATTCTTTTTTCTGTTCTTTTCAAGTACTTATTGATAAAGTCTCAGGTTAGCCCTCTCTGGGTGTTTTCACCTTTTTGGTAACATCCGACTCTGGGACCCCAGCCCGGAGAGTTTCCAGAGGTTGGGGTGCAGTTGAACCCAGAACATGTCCCCACGCAGGGAGTGGAGAAGCCGTTTTATTGTTGAACAAGCATCAGACCAGCCTGTGATGCGCTAAGAGATGGCAAAGACAGAACCAGTCCGGCTGGGGTATTTACCCAAGCCGACAGGACCTGTAGGAGTGCTTACCACCTGTCACACAGTTCATCCTAACTCCCTGGCCGTTGGGTGGCTCACTGCCTTAGCCAACTGGCTTTATCCAGAGGAGAAACAAACTTCCTATTTTATGACAGAGGGTGGTTTTGCCATTTGGTGAGAAGTGGCCGCCCAAGTTAGATTCTTTCCTGCCATCCCAAAGAAACTGGGAGGAAGGGGTGCTGTCTTCCTCTGCATTTACCTTCCAAAGAGATACTTCTACCACTGGTACCCATTCTACAGATGAGGACAGAGAGGTGAAATTACTTGTCTGAGTTTCACCAATGGTAAATGAGAGATGCCAGGCTTGTCTCAGACTCTGTATCTTTTCTACTACACTTCCCCATGAGCCCCGAAGGGTTGACACAAATCTCCCTGACTTGGGGAGGCTTCCCCAGCTTCTTACAGGAGACTGTGAGCCTCACTCAGCCAGGAACAAAGTGAACACTGCTGCCCTCTGCCCTCCTGGGCACCCCATTTCAGTCCCTCTGCTCTGACAGCAATCCTCATACTAGTCCCGGGAACTCCTGTGGCCGGATCCCTTGTTGGGAAACAGAGGCCATCATGTTTACCAAAATTATCCAAATCACCCTTTGAATTACTGGGGTCCTCATTCCATAGGTGATAAAACTGAGGTCTGGCTTCAATGTCCAGAGGCCTAGAGTGACTTCAGCTCTCTGACAGGAGCGAGGAGTGGATAAATAAGTTAAAGCACTGACTTTTTCTTTTCTTTTCTTTTTTTTTTCAACAGCAAGCTCTGGGTGAGATTCCATGCTCTGCCACTTCCAAGCTTTGCAACCTCAGGCAGTGGCTTAATTTCGGGAAGTCTTCATTTCCTGATCTTCAAAAAGAGGGTAAGAAAAATTCCTGCCCTAAAGGGCTGTTGTAAAAATTAAATGAGGTAAATGGAAGTGTTGGCCAGAGGGACGTGGAGCCCATGAGTTTAGTCACTGTACTCCATCTACATCGTTCTTAGCTGTTCTTACTGGAAGAAGACAGGTAGATTAAGTTTCTGAAATCATTGCTTACGTTCTGTTGTGTCCACCTCAAATGCATCCAAGTGATTTATGTAAGGCCCCATGCTCGTAATGTATATTTGGTATGTGCAAAGGAGTATATGTAAAATATTTTTAGGTGTGAAGTGTAAGAATATAAGCTTGGGGCTTGTCAGTCCGTTTGAGCCACAATTACAGAAATACCATAGACTGGGCGGCTTAACAACACACGTTTATTTCTCACAGTTCTGGAGGCTCAGAAGTCCGAGATCAAGGGGCTGGCAGATAGGGTGTCTGGTAAGGACTCTCCTCCGGGCTTGCAGACTGATGTTTTCATGCTGTGTCCTCGCATGCCTGAGGGTGGGAGGGCGTGGGAGGGAGGGATAAACACTGTCTGGTGTCTCTTTTTATAAGGGCACTAATCCCATTATTAGGACCACATGACCTTAGGGATTTAACAACTTGCCTGGGGGGTCGGGCTGGGGGGAGAGGTACATGCAGTGGTTAACAGTGGGCTGGCCCAGAAGGAAAGATAGGACCTGTGTGAAAAGTCCTGAGGACTATCACATTTGTAGAAAACGGTTCTACCGCGGATGGTAGTCTTGCTCCCCAGGGAACACCCACCATATCTGACTCCTCCCCTGGCTTGGAAGGTGAGCTTGTTACTGGTGACTGATTGCTCATGACAGAGGAGTGGCCGTGGCCACCTGGAACCAGGGTCCCTGGACCTGCCACCCGTGTAGCTGCAATTTGCACATGTGATCACCCCAACCCTATATTCAGTCGAAGATACTGATAATAGCCTCCCAACTGCGGATCCACAAAGCCAGCAGCTGTGAAGGTCAGAAGAAGAGGCTTGCATGGAGCTTGGGTTGCAGGAAGGGGTCAAGGCCCCCACATTGGAGAATGATGCTCATGGCTTGGGGATGGTCACTGGAGGGCTTGAAATACTAATTAGGGAGAGCATCTGGCATCTGTGCATTACAGAGACAAACCTTTGAGCTGCATTTGATGAGGGAAAAAAGGAAATGCCATATCAGCTAAACAGAGCCATTGCTCATGAAGTGAATGCAAATGTGATATTATCCTCTGTACTCATCATCTGATGTTTTACTAATCAGTAATAAAGATTCTGATAAATTGGGCCTGATGCTCTGCTTTAAAATTAAATGGCAAGAAAAGTAAATGGGGAATGTGATCATTTTGTCTGCATCTTGAGAATAAGAGAACATGCAGTATTACACCTCTGATGTTGACACCAACCAAAGTTCTGGTACCAGTTCCAACGTGTGGGTGTGTGTGAGGGTTCCCATCCCACTGAGCAATTCTCCAACACTGGCTGGATGTGGTCCAATTCAACTCAGTGCTGACACGACCTGCAGATAGTGGCAGATCCTACAGGTGAAGAGCACCGTCTTCCAAGACCACCCTCCACGCCAAGTGCAGATGCCCATTGCAAGTCCAGGTTGTCGCTCCTGCTGCACAACCAGCTATAGATTGGAAGTTCCAATTAGCCCCTCCTTGGGTTCAGTTAATTGGTCACAGAACTCAGACACATTTCGCTTACTAGAGTATCGGTTGCCTATAAAAAGATATAACTCAGGAATATCCAAATGGAAGAGGTGCATGGGGCCAGGTATGGGGATAAGGCATGGCACTCCCCTGGCCTCCCCAGGCATACCACTCACTGTCCCCGCACCTCCCCATGTTCACCAACCCAGAAGCCATCCAAACCTGTCCTTTTGCATTTTTACAGAGGCCTCATTACACAGACATGATTGATTCAACCTCCAGCCCCTTTCCCCTGCCCAGAAATCAGGGGGTGGGGCTGAAATGTCAACTCTCTCATTACGTGGCTGGTTCCCCTGGCAACCAGCCCCCTTCCTTAGGTGTTTTACAAAAGCCACCTCATTAACATATGCCCAGTTGTCCTGGAAAGGGGCTGGTTATGAGTAACAGGACACCGTTCACCTTTATGGCACTTTTAGAGCAGTTGTAGGAACTGAGGACAAGAGACGGAATAATACAACAAAAGATGCTCCCATGGCTCTTATCATTCGGGAAGTTCCAAGGCTTTGGGAGCTGTGAGCCCAGAGTGGGGACAAAGACCAAATGGATATTTCTTATTATAAATCACAACATCACAGCACCCAAACCATGTGTAGCCTCTCTTGCCATTTGTAGTTCATGGAAGTGTTCTGAAACAGCCCCAAATGGCAGCTGACATGCAGATGGCGGATTTCAAGTGCCAAGGGCACTTCCGCATTGTCCGATATTACTAATTCAAGCAATTTTGTTTACTCGGCTCTTTGTTTCATTGATTCTGTCTCCTGTTTTTCTGTTTTCCACATCATCGATTTCCATTGTGCTTCTTGTGCTTTGTGGAGATCTGGCTTTTCATGTGGTCTTGTTCTTTTTAAGAATTTCTTTTATTATTTCATGGAGCACCAGTTGGGTGGCACTGAATCTTCTTACCTTTTGATTATCTGAGAGTGTCTTCTTTTTTTATTTTTTAAATTTTTTAAATTTTATTTTTTGAAAGTTATTTTGTTGGGTACAGAATTACAGGTTTTGTTCGGTCTCCAGTACCTAAAAAAATCACACTCTTTTAACTTTTTTTTTTTTTAAGATTTTATTTTTAAGTCTTCTCTTATTTTTAAGTAATCTCAATGTGGGGCTCGAACCCATTACCCTGAGATCAAGAGTCACATGCTCCTCCCACTGAGCCAGTCAGGCGCCCCTTAACTTTTGATCTGTGTAGTTTCTGACAAGAAGCATACTAGAATTGTTTTCCTTGATCCTCTCTGTATGTTACTTATTTTTTCCATTGGCTGCCTTTAAGATTCTTCTCTTTATATTTGGTATTTAGCAGTTGGATTTTGATAGGCCTAGGGTTTTTGTTTTTTGTTTTTGTTTTTTCCTTTTTATCTTGCTTTGGTTCTTTGGACTTCTTGGATCTGTGGTTTAATTTCTTTCATTATGCTTAGCA
>NC_138381.1:78254008-78280351 GCF_054177405.1 Leptonychotes weddellii
AGAAATGAGATATTCGCCAATAACGACGGTTAGATAAACGAAAAAAGAGCAGTGGAAATCAAGTGCGCTTTGATTTACTGATCTTTTCTGTCTTCATGTTAAACAATATCAATTGCAAAAGCTAATTAAAACTTCCTCTACTTCTCTCATGAAATAAAATCTGGACCACGACATGTAAGTAAAATATAACCCTCAGGTAAGATCAGGAGCGCGATTATTTGCTTCGGATGCATCATTTGTGTTCCATTCTGATTGCTGAGCGAGGAAGCAGCCCGATGCTTTAGAGACCGCAGAACAGGCTCTCTCAGGATTCTCAGAATTCCGGTCTGAGAGGAAGTGTTTCCAGACATCGATTACGGAGCAGTGGGAAAGTCAAGCTCCGTAAGCCATCGTGAGGAGCCCATAAGAGCCGCATCTCGGTAATCCCTCCAGAAAGCAAGGCAAGAGTTCCTGGCCATGCGGAGATTGCTCACAGGTGGGGGGACACAGAGATGGCAATGGGGAACCAGCCAGGACTGCACCCCCAGGGCTGCACCCCCCTGCCCACCGTCAGGACTCTCCTCGCAAACCCTCGTAATATGGGGTCTAATTCTGGGAGGGCCCGGAGGAGGACATGAATAAAGTCTGCCTTTAAATATGGCAATTATTCCTAAAATGTCTTTGTTGACAGCTGGTGAGGCACAAAATAAACACGGGCCTATTTGCAAGTAAGCAGGAATTAGCATAATCAGCAGCTGCAGCATTACGCACAGACACAGAACCATAAAGAACCTCGTTCCTTCTGAAACGAAGTTAGAGAAGGGGACCTGCATAGAATAATGAGTCGCTTACCACCTGCCCACGCCCAGCGAACCAGAGCAAAAATGAGCCATTTGCTCCTGGCCTGCGCATCCTCCAGAGCCCATTTTTCTAATTAAAATAGAAACCAATCTTAGGATAAAAACATAGCACTCCAGTCAGTGAGAATAAGTGCCTTTGTAGATAATAAAAAAAAAAATAGTTATTTTTGTCCCCCATTGTCTAGAACGTAACAGGTGATTGTCAGAGTCCTCTGGGGAGAGCGTACATTATGATCTCCATTTTGTCATCCCAGAGCATGAGCAAAATACAAGAGCAAAAAAGAGAGAATCGGGGAGAATAATGGTCTTGTCGATTGTTCTGGGTGCATGCCAGCCCGCGTGCCCACTGAGGCTGTGTTTTCCAGGCCTGGGGAAAGTGAGTCTCCGTGTCCATAATTAGGAATGGGACCTCACGCTATGTGACTGCCAGATTCCCTGCACAGCCCGGCTCCTGTCTTCTGCCGGAGTGGCTGACCATGGCATTCTTTGTACACTCAGGACAAACATGTTCTCTCTTCCGCAGTCTTAAAAAAATAGTTTTTGTATTGCTCAAAAATCTGTGATAGCAAGTGGCCCGTGGAGGGCACAGAGCGCTCTCATTCATCCGGCTCTCTCTTCTTCAAAAACACCATTTCCTGACGCCTAAACCCGCGCATACCTTTCGGCTGCAAATTTCTGAGTTTTGAAACCCATTGTTTGGGGTTCACCGGATTCAGACCCATCCTACATTTGTGAAAGAGACTTTTATTCGATCACCTTCCATTATAATAAAGGGGCATCTCTGAAAGTCGTTCTCTCGGCTCGTTTCTATGAGGACTGTGCTCTGATGGTCCGGCCTAGGCCTGGGTCACGGACCCCACCGGCTGCGAGGGACCTTCGTGCTTTTCCCGCAGCTCGAAGTGCCGCCAGGGTGAGGGCTTGACCTTTCCTGGAGCCCACGTGCTGGGCGCCTTGCCGCCTTTGTCCCCGCTGCTGCTGCCGAGGCAACCTGCCCCTGCAGATCTTCCCCACTTGAGTCACGGAAAGTAGGTCAATTTTTAAAATAAACACGAGTGTCCCCAGATCCCAGGATGTGTAGAGCAGGCCTGGGTTCGCTGTGGTGTAAGGAAGTGACATGGTGAGAGGCTTTGGTGTTCTCCAGCGGCTTTATTTCCAAATTCTCTGTACTTTTCAGATGCAAGAGAATGAACATCCAATTCAAACTGGTTTAGTCTGTTAAAAAGGGCGAATTCTCATATGAGGCCACGTGCAAGCCTCGGGCTTCAGGCTCGACTAGATCTTGAGCTCAAATCATTTAAACAGGACCATCACTTTACTGGACCTTTATTTTTTCCTTATTACACAAGTCACACATCTTCATATATGAAGTGAGTTCATATAGAAGATTTAGAAAGTACAGGCAAAGCATAAAGAAGGAAATAAAAGTTACCAGTTATTCCAGTATTCAGGGGACAAAAGGGTTAAAATTTAGGTGCAGTTCTTTCTAGTTTTTCATGGTTTGCAAAAATGCATCTTAGGGGGGTGGCAGCCAGGATTCCAAGTTGGCCCCATGCTCCCTACCCCTTGATATGTATGTCCCATATCATCTCCTCCTCGTGCGAGTGGCTGGGACCTCTGGGTGTGTTACCTGGACTGCTTGACCCAGTGGGAGATAATAAATGTGTGTTGTTTCAGTCCACCACATTCGTGATAACTTGTCACACAGCAAAACAATCTAACTGATCTAATTCAGGGACATACAAATACAAGGGACTATTTACAAAATGATATGTGACATTTTTGTCACTTGGTTGAATGGAGAAGTCACCTTCCCTTGTATGGATGTCCGGTTGGCTGCTTAATTCCAGTGCCATCCACACAGATGCCAACAAGATTCAGACAAGTAAAGTGAATTTACTCTGTGAGGAATGGGGGGCCTCATGGGGGACCGGGAAATGCAAGCCGGTCTAAAGGGGGCAATTACTACAGAGAGAGGCAACCAAAGTTTGGACTTTTTTTTTTTTTTGATTTTTAAAATGTATTTAGTGATTTCATGCTGGATACGGTATTCCAGATCCTCTCTTCTCTCTGAAGGGAAGCCAGCATTTTGGAATTTTACGTGGGAAATCAGTTTTACAAAATTTGGCGGCTAATTCAATTCCTATTGAACTCACTGAAAGGGCAAAGGATAAATTGTCAGTTGTCCATATTTACCTCCTAGGCTTCCAATCTGAGAGTTACGATATAACCAATTCTGTACTGTTATACACAGATTGTCCCCAACGTTTGATTATTATAAACACTGTGTAAGTGAACATCTTTGAACTGAGTCTTTGCTAAAAATCTGTGATCAGTTCCACAAGATAAACATCAAGATGTGAGAAAATACATTAATGTTTATATATTTTGGGAAGGTTCTTCATGTACTTTGCAAACATGACCCCCAAAAATCTGTAATACATCCTCAACAGCCAACACAAGTATCTGTTTCGGGATCCCTTTTGTTTTGCATATATATATATTTTTAAAGATTTTATTTATTTATTTGAGAGAGAGAGAATGAGAGAGAGCATGAGAGGGAAGAGGGTCAGAGGGAGAAGCAGACTCCCCACTGAGCAGGGAGTCCGACGCGGGACTCGATCCCGGGACTCCAGGATCATGACCCGAGCCGAAGGCAGTCGCTTAACCAACTGAGCCACCCAGGCGCCCCTGCATATATGTTTTAAATTATGTCAGTATAGTTGCTGTCTTCTCACATAATTTGTAAATATTTGGTATTGGTGAAGCTGAACATCCTTCATCTGTTCATGGCTCATTTGTGTTTCTTTTTGATGAATCATCTCTTCGTGTCCTTATTTTTTCTTTTTGATATTTAGAGCTCTTTATATATTAGAAAATTAACAAGGAGTTTAAATTCTATACCATATTGAAGATGTGCAAAATTTTATCTTGGCATAGATTAATATTTAGCCATATGGGCGCAATATGTCTTAGAATGATTGTCTCCTAATTGAAATATTCCAAGACTTGAAACATGAAATTCTTGGTCTCAAGCACGCTGTGTGAGCATTAGACCATCTGTCCGAGATCGGATTCCCACTCAGGTACGCGCAGAGGTCTTACAGTCAGAGCAAGGTGATAAATATATAATGTTTCAATGATAAGAGGAAACAGGAGCAGAGACAGAATAAAAGCAAAGAAAAAATAGGAAAGAGTAATTTGTCTTCTCTTCTGCTTAGGGTTTCTCTAGAAAGCAGTAGAGAACGTGAGTCCTGTTCTGATAACAAGAAAAAGCCAGGTCAGCTACAAAATCATGAACTTTCTTGGACCCGTTGGCGAGCTGCAGTTTCAGGACCACCAAGTAAACCAAATTCGAGAGAAGGACTGATCTTCCAAGGAAAGACAGGACACGCAGACTGTGCACTTTTGTCAGATTGGAACAGATGTGTGCTCTAATAAACTCTTCAAAAAAAAATTTAATGTGCCTCAGTTTACCTTTTAACAAATGTCAAAGCTCATAGAATTACACGCTTTGAATGGATATGGTTTGTGCGTTTATAATACACATATTATACCTTATTTGAGTTGATTTATTTTAAAAAAGTCAAGTTCACTTTGGAATGGAAATTGCCCATTCTGAAATCAGACAGTGAATAGAATCAAATGCACAGGTGGATGTTTCTATTAAGTGTAATATCGCACTTGGTTCAGACCCCACGGCTGTCGTTTTCTCCAGGCATGACCATGAGCTGAGCCCATGGTATCCCGTGCACGGTGCTAGGGTCTTGTGATAAGAGCATCTCTGTAAGGCAGTTAGTCCCTGCTCATGTACGGCTTAAATTCCAGTGGAGAGACAGAAAACCAGCAAAAAACACAAAAATACCAGGCTGCGGAGGAAATAAAATAGGGCAGTTTTATGAGCTCTAACTGGTGCTTTTTTACATTGGTGCTTAAGGAAGGCGTCTCTGAAAGTGAGTTTTGAGCAGAGACCCAAATGGCAAAGAGAGGCCAGCAAGGCAGAGACCAGAGGTGGCCCTTCCCAGGCAGGAGGGAGAATTCCGGCTGGAAAGAGGCGGTGTGTTAAGAAAAGGGGGAAGGTCTGTGTAGCTGGGGGGGTCTCGAGCGGGGGAAGACAGGGAGAAGAATAGGCAAGGAGGGGAGGGAGGGAGCCAATCACAGATGGGAGTGAAGGACCTGGTCCGCTCAGTGATACAGCGAAGTGCTGTTTTTATTATTATCCTGCCAACTCCCCATCGAGAATCGGGGACAGTAAGATTCCAGACCTGAGAGGCCATAGGGTCACGATTACGTTCCCACAGCACCATGGAATTCCCTGGGGAAACTGTCACCACCCTGGTGGAAATGGGGCTCCTTGTCCCCTGAATTGCTCTGCCCAAGTTCTGTGTTAGCATCGGAGAATTCAGCGTCGTCAGGGGGATGCAGAGTCACTGGGGCTGTCGAGGGGGGGTTTACTGACGGTCAAAGCAGCGGGACACGCGGACCTGCCGGCAGGGAAATGACATTCGGCACTGGCTCCCCGAGGAAGCTCAGCGGTACTGAGGGCGACTCCTCAGACAGTTGGTTTTTAATAGGACATAATGACTCAGTAATGAAATACGTGATTAATCTGATCGGGGGTGAGGGAAGTCCCTCGGGGCCAGCACAAACCCGGATCCTCCAACCCTCCAGCACTTAGGAAGGATCGTCAACATTCAGGAGCGGCGGGGACGGTGCAGGTGGTGGATTCTGTCTGAGTTAGGATCGCCCAGCTCCACAGACAGGGCTGCTCAGAAAAGTTCCGAGAGGAATTGCTCAAGGATGACTTGCTCAAGGACCCATAGAAGAAGCCCCCAGACCATGCAGAACCGGACGGCACCACCTGTCCCTACAGTGTTGGTTAACGTTGTGCGGCCGCCTCTTACTGACACCAAAGAGAGCTTTAACATTCTGAGGCCCGTGCCGTGTTCCAGACTAGGAGAGAAGCACAGAATTTTCCAGGTTCCCTCACACTTGTTTAAGCAGGGACATTAAAGCAGCGACAGTTTAAATCCCAGTCAGGATTCTGGATTCTGTTCTTCAAGGAATCTCCCTCTTATCTCCAGCTCATCTATTCCGCTGGAGATTTGGCCTGCCCGACACTTAATGCCATGTTTTTCCAGAACCTCTCTTTTTCTTTGGGGAATCACAGTCCTATTATCTTCAATTTTGTGGTTCACATAGGTGTCCACCTACCCCATCATATTAACCTGGATAATCAGAAAATCGTTTTCTACCCACCATGGTGATGGGTTCAGGGGCAGGAGTGTGATTAAACCCAAGTTAGTAAGAGGCGGCCACAGACTTTGCCTGGAATCATTGGAAAACAGAGTCTCTCCTTATGAATAAATGTGTTTGTGGGGTCTGAGCAGGGGTCTGATCCATCTGCTAGAATGTAAGTCTAAAGCAACTCGGTGACCACAATTGCTGTGACAAGTGGAGATCCTAACCGTACATCTGTAAGTCCCACATGGGGATAAGCATATCTGAGAGGTGAAGAGATTCCTATGGACATAGATTGAACACCTGGATCAAGCTACACCTGAAGCCAATACTCTGAATGTTCACTTACAAGAACCAGTGAATTCCCTGTTTATTTAAGCCAATATAATAGGTTTAAGTCACTTTCACCCCCATTTTTTTTATTCTTTAAACAGTTAGCAGGCACTTCTTTGTACCAGCTTCTGTGCTGGGGTGTATATATACATACATACATATATATATATATGTGTGTATATATGTAAATATATATATATATTTCCTATTGGTTCTGTTTCTCTGGAGAACCCTGACTAACACAGGGGTCATCTACATGTCAGTAGCAGTCATGAAATTTTGTATACATATCTATCTATCCATATATCTGTATCTATATTTATTATGGATACATACGTGTATATTTATATTATGGGTATATATGTGTCTATGTTTTCTATCTATAGATCTCTGTGCCCCTCTCTATGGAAAGAAGATACCAAGGACCAACCCATACAGCCCCCCTCCTAAAGCTCTACAGCATCCCAGGAGGCAAGTAAGGGCAGTTTGGGTGCAGAATGGTGGTAGGGGGTTTTCCCTTCTCTCAACAACCCATTTCATGTGGATTTCTTTATTCTTACTCTATTCTCTTTGGAGCAGGTGGTGTTTCACTTCTACTCCAACCTGCAGTGACTTGTTCAATGAGGCACATAACCCACGCCTGGCCAAGAAATATAATCCATGCCCCGAGGCCTCAGTGCTAGGGTTGCAAATTCATGCAAAACACATGAGTTGTAGGACTCTTACAGGAGTTATCAGATAAATAACTTTTAAAAAGCCAAAAAACTTCAGGGATGGAAAGGCATATGGATAATAAGCCTGGAACCATGGGCGAACCCAGAAGTGGAAGCCAACAGGACAGAGGGCAGAGCTAAGAGGAAATAAATACTGGTAAGTCCCTGAATTCAAGCTGAGCCCCTTCTACTCTTTTTTAAAAGATTTTATTTATTTATTTATTTGAGAGAGAGAGAGAGAAAATGTGCGTGCACATGCAGGAGGAAGGGCAGAGAACCTCAAGCAGACTCTGCGCCGAGCATCGAGCCTGACACGGGGCTCGATCCCACGACCCTGAGATCATGACCTGAGCTGAAACCAAGAACTGGACACTTCACCGACTGAGCCACCCAGGCGCCCCTGTTAAACTCCTAACGTTTTATTTATATCAGTTTACTTTGAGCCCCTCTTTGTTGAATCTCTTTTGAGTGGGTTTTCTGATAACCTGCAGGCAAAAGATGAACCATTGGCGTGGAGATTCTGGAAGAAGCCGCCATCCTGCCCTAATTTGGGGTTCGGGCATGAGAAGAGGACAGGCCATCAGACAGATGAGCATAAAAATAACAGTGTAGTAGTACATTTTACACAGTGTTACAACATTTAGTGTTATTTAATATTATTCTCTGTATTTGCACATAGATTTCACAAAAATAATGTAAAAATAACATAATATACACACATACATACATATTAGATATTCAATGTACAGCTGACCCTTGAGCAACACAGGATTGAACTGTGCAGGTCCACTTACATGTGGATTTTTCCCCAAGAAATACAGTACAACACTGTAAATGTATTTCCTCTTTCCTTTAATTTTCTTAAAAACATTTTTTTCTCCAGCCTACTTTACGATAGAAATACAGTGTATAATACATAGAACATACATAATATGTGCTAATACTGCTGATGTTACCAGCAAGGCTTCTGGCTATCAGTAAAGTTTTTGGGGAGCCCAGAGTTACACACAGATTTTCGACCGTGCAGATTTTCTAATGTGTGGGGTGTTGGCGTCCCAGCTGTTGCGTTGTTCAAGGGTCACCTGTGTATCACACACACAAAGGGATCCAGAGGTTAGTTTCTGACCGCCCAGATGGTGTCTCCCTGTGCTTTCTGCCAAGCGTGCCTCCACCTGCTTTATTATTAGCTTCTTGTTCTGCTCTCCCCAGCCACTGTGCAGAGCCCCACAGTAATTAGTGACCTGTCTGTCACAGTTTTCTATCCTTAGAAATGCAAACTCCTCCAACTGCTTTGAAGTCCAATTTTAATTTAGATGCAAACTGCTCCCAGAGTGCCAATAGTCTAAAAGGAACCTTGGGCAGACTGTAATTACAGAGGGCTGGTGTTCTCCATCTGATTCGAACAGCGTTTCCTGGCTCCTGCCAGACCGCTCGCCGGACCACCATGTTCATCCAGCGCGGCTGCCTCTTCCTCCCTGTGCCCTACCCTGGAAACCTCTTCGTCACACCGGCTTCCTCACATTTCACTGGTTGTTTGTTTGTTTGAATGCCAGGGAGCAACCAGGTCCAAACTAGGGCAGGACATTTGTATATATATTTACATATATAGTTTTACATATATTATATATTTACATAATATAATTATAGTATATATTATATACTATATTACATATATAATGTATTACGTATTATATACGCATATTACGTATCATATCTAATATTACGTATATACGCATATTACGTATCATATCTAATATATATTTATATATAATAATATATCATATATTATATATAATGTATTATATCTGTAAATATATTACATAATTATATAATTATATGTAATTATATATGTGTATATAAATGTAAATTATATAAATATCGATATAAAATTATAAAATTATATATGTGTATATAAATGTAAATTATATAAATTATCTATATAAAATATAGATAAATAATATAAAAATAATAATATATAAAAATATATTATGTACATAATTATATATGTAAAATATATATTTATATATTACATAATTATATAATTATATATGTAAATATATAATATATAACATATAATACATATAAAATTATATAATACAATTATATTATATGCAATTATACAATATAATACAATATATACAATATAATACAATTACTATATATACTATATATTATATAATCATATGTATTATATGAGGGCCTATATATGTATTGTATATTATATATAGTTGTATTATATTGTATATATTGTATATATAATACATATATTATGTATGTATATGTAATACATATATAATACAATTATTATACATAATTATGTATCATGTATAATATATATAGGATCTCATATAATACATATGATTTACATAATAAATGTAAATATACTATATAATACATATATATTTACATACATATACATATATATATGTATATATATGATTTATTATAAGGAATTGGGTCCTGTGATGATGGAAGTGGGTAAGTCCCAGTTCTGCAGGATGAATCAGAGGCTGGGGACCCAGAGGAGCTGATGGTATAGTTCAGTCTGACTCCAAAGGCCTGAGAACCAGGACAGCTGATATTCCAAGTCAAGTCTGAGAGCAGGGAATAAGGCAAGAGGCAGCAGAATTCCCCCTTCTCAGCTTTCGTAGTCCGTTCAGGCCTTCAACTGATTAGGTGAGGCCCACCCACGGTAGGAAGGGCAATCTTCTTTACTCAGTCTACCAATATAAATATTAATTGTATCCAAAACACCCCCACAGACACACCGCAAATAATGTTTGGTCAAATACCCGGGCACCTTGTGGCCCTGTCAAGTTGACACATAAAATTAACCATCACAATGTTCTAATTCCCCAGAACGCATGCTTATGTTACCTTATCTGGAAAGAAAGGATTTTGCAAATCCTGAGGTGCAAGATTATTTGGGTCGGTCAGATGTAATCAAAGGAGCCCTTATTTGAGGGAGCCTGAGGGGCGGGGTCCAAGAAGGAGGTGTGATCACAGAAGCGGAGGTCAGAGAGGAGAAGAGGGGCCACTTTTTGGCTTTGAAGGTAGAAGGAGGCACCACAGGCCAAGCATGGTGGGTGGTCTCTGGAATCTAGAAAAGGCAGGGCAAGGTAACTCCTTCTAGAACCTCCACAAGGAATGCAGACCTGCAGACCTCTAGAACTGTAATGGAGTAACATTGTGTTGTTTTAAGTCACTAAGTTTGTGGCAACTTAATACAGCGATAGGAAATCACTACTGTACCTTCGATTCGTATTATAGAACAGGTAACAGAAGCAAGAATCAGTGACCATATTCCAGAACTTTATTTATGAAGCCTTCCGGGAGGTTGGTACACCCTAGCTTGGCTGGCCCTTCACTTAGAATGAGTTTCCTTCAAAATCACATAGGGGGATTAGCTTTCAGGTAAGTTTATCTTCAACCAAAGTATTTCTGGTGACACATTAATAACCACGCTCCTTTGGGTGGGATTTCAGCCTTTCAGTACTATGGTCCCCTTATCCATAAAATGAAGATAATCATGTGCAATTTGGAGATGACCGTGTGGATTACTTGGGTCAACACTTACTGCAAGTGCCCAGAATAGGGCTTGACTCACTGTATGTGCTCAATACATGTTGGCTTTTGTTAAAATATGCATATGCATTAAAAATAGTCCTTTCCGGCAAGAGTGGAAGGCCTGGCCTTCTCCCGTGTTTTTCCTGTAGAGCTCACTGATCCGGAATCATCTGAGTTTCAAAGTAGAATATGCAGCAGTCATGATGGATAAACAATGAACTGTCGGATCACTTCACTCTGATGGAAATTGTGAGACTGGAGGAAAATGCCCTCAAGCCCGAAAATCACGTTGGAAGGGTACAATTTTTTTAAAAAGAGTTTTAGAGGTGTTATCGACCATTCTCAGCTATTAGCTTTGAAATGTTAATGCCTTGTGTTTAAGAATTGTGAAATTTCCCTGTTGCCGATTTAAATGCCTTTCTTGTTAGGAGAGGGGGCATAATGCAGTGGGTAAAAACTGGACTCAGGCACCAGGAAGTTGTATTTGAAATTCAGGCCCACCACCCTCCACTGATAGATCTAGGGCGAGATATGCAAACTGCACCTGCCTTAGTTTCTTTTTTTTTTTAATTTTTTACATTTTTAAATTTTATTTATTTATTTATTTTTATTATTATTTATTTGACAGAGAGACACAGCGAGAGAGGGAACACAAGCAGGGGGAGTGGGAGAGGGAGAAGCAGGCTTCCCGCAGAGCAGGGAGCCCAGTGCGGGACTCGATCCCAGGACCCTGGGATCATAACCTGAGCCGAAGGCAGTCGCTTAACCGACTGAGCCACCCAGGCGCCCCTGCCTTAGTTTCTTTACCTGCCCTATGGGAATAAGACCCAGCACCTGCTCCAAAGGCAGTCGGGAGCGTTAAGTGATGCCCTTCATACAGAGCCCTATACTTGGTAAGAGCCTCACAGATATGGGGCATTGTTCTCATTTACAACCATCATCAGATTCTTTCATTCATTCATTAAAAAAAAACAGTTCCTCATCAGACGCCCCTCTCATCACGGTGGAGGAGGCCCTTGGGGTGACGGCCCACAGTGGCTTCACTGTGGTCCATCTCATGGGCATAAGACCTCTGCGTCCTGTTCCCATCCCCAGGGGTACTGGCCCTGAGGCTCCCCGTCACCCCACTTCCCTCCACGGGCATCAAACTCCCTCCTAGACACATGGGCTTGGAACTCTTTGGTTTTCAGCTGTTCCTGTCACTTGCGACTGGAAAAGTCCTGGGCCATAGAATGAAGTTCAACCAGTATCTTCTGAATGTCAACCATTTTCAAGGCGGCACGTGGATCAATTGTGCTGACCAGAAAGGGAGCGAGACATGGCCCCGTGCGCCCCAGCTGCTTGGGAGCTGTACTGTCTTCAGAGTATACTTATAACCCTTTCTTGCCTGTGTTCTCGGTGAGGCCCCCCCCTGAAGCCCACAGCTGAGAGGAGATAAGAGACAGGACCTGGCCCACTCTGCAGCCCAACATGGTTTCATAGCCAGATGCTTGAAATATACACGGAGGAGATTTCTGAGAAAGAGTAAGGCCAGGGCGGTATTAACAAATGCCTAGTATTTGCATCCGTTCAACACTTCCTAAGGAAGTTTTCCACACAGGTGGCCTAGGGGAAACATTTTTACTCAAAAGAAAAACCAAAAAGAATAACCAAGAGCATTTGAGGTAATACTTTGAACTTGAAAAGAGAGGTGTTAAGTAAGAGAGATCTATCATAATTGTATTCCTTCCATGGAGTGAACTCTCCATTCATTTAAAAATGTCTGTTGGAAGGAGCAGGTGTGAAGGAAGGAAGAACGGGAGGGGAGGCAGGAATCGTGCTTCTCTGGGACGGATGGATCAGTGCACCAACCTCATGGGGTCCCCTATGCCCAGAGACAACGCTGTGATGTCTTTTGTCATCATCCCCTAGTTCCCTAAACTGGCTAACTCCTTTGAAATGCCCCAGGGTCCTGCTGGCAGCTCTGTTCCCAGCATTTGGCTGGAAAACCGACTCCCTAAGTCTGAATCCAGACCCTGTCGCTTTCTAACCCCTACATGGAGAGCTGGAAACTTGGGGACACCGTGGGTGGTGGTGTGAACCCTACCTAAGGAACGGGCAGGTTTCAGAGGGCCTGGCTACCTGCCTAGGTGCGGAGCTGTTGGGGCTGCTCAGCGGAGAGGGGCTGACATGCCCTAGAGCCCTTGTGAGCACCACCCAGGGCCTCCTGCAGGAAGACAAGGGGACCCACAGTGAGTGCATGGAGGTGGGCAGCGGGATGGGTAGACACTTGGTAGGCTCGGGGGGGGGGCAGTGGGAACAGAAAGTTCCCCGGGGTCAGGCCTCAATTCTCTCTCGGTTTGCGCAGCTCTCATTAATGCTTCAGCCTGCAGAGAATCCTGCCATTTGAGCCCCGAGCCCCTTGGTCTGTGCCCCTTGGAGAGAGAAGCCAAGGGCACTTCCACAGTTGTGTTTAAGTGGTCCTGGCATTTCACATTATGATCTTCTGTGAACATTTCCCTCCGTATGTTCTCCTACGTGTAGGCTGTTACCTGCTTCTACAGTTCCAATGCTGCAGGCGGAGAAGATAGAATTCGGACAGATGCACAGTGTCGAGCCCTGCAGCTAAATGTGTTAGCTCGGGCACTGTGTGCTCACACACGCCGGGTACTGTGGCTTTCCGGGCACATTTGCCCTTCTAAGCGGACATTTAGAGCAAAACACAAATACCTAATAGCTAAGCAGTCTGCTAAATGCACCTCATGGGATCACCCCCTGGGGGCATCAGACGTTTGTCAAATTAGGCAATTTGATAGGATGGGGGTCTTGGGTGTGTGACTGCTCAGAGAATTCCAGAAGATTCTTTGAGATGCAAAAACGAGCTATCGGCGCCAGGGCGAAAATCTGAAGATGAAATCGGTGCTGAAATCAGATTTAAGGAGAGTCTACGTTAGATATAGTGATGTGGGTTTTAGTCAATATTTGGGGGGCTCTATGTGTTCAGTTTTGTGGCTACTAGTAAGACTGTCCCATGTGAAATTGCTGACATCGGACAATTACAGTGTCACCGGGCTAAGTGTAATAGATGGGTGTCATTCGTATTCAGTGGACTTCCGGGGACGACTTAGTGGCCAAAATAGCAATTATTTTAAATTTTAGGTCACTGTTGTACAGTAGCCTCTTCTCTCCGTTTAAATTAGAATAAATGAAAAGTCAAAGTAAACTAGAGTACAGCTCTACTAGGGCCAAAGGGCTAGGATTCACTAGGCAAGGGTGGAAATCTCTCATCAAATTTTGTTTGCTCCCCTATCCATCATTGCTCTTTGTGAGAGTCTAAAATATGGTGAAATAGTCTTGCTAACAATACACCCTTTTGGTTTCATTCACTGTGGAGAGCTGAAATGGGACAGAACCTTCGAGTATCATCCACCCTCAGCTCTTCCGCTCCCAGGGACGGCGCAGTGAGCATTCGGGGTGTGTGCCTTACAGACCTGACTTCATTTCATCTTTTCAGTAATCAGGAAGGTTGCTGTTGATAGAGTACCTCTACTTGACTAGTGTGGAAACTGAGGCACAGAGCCAGGAGGGTCCTGCTCAGGTCGCACAGCCAGTAAGCTGCAAAGAACTCCGGGGGACCGGGTCCAATGCCAGGATCTCCTGCTCCCTATCGGACATCTGTCCATGCAGCACATCAATGTACGTTCACAGCAGAGTGGGGTGGGTCTGCAGGAAAAGACAGGGTCCCGTGTCTGCTCTGCATGGTCTCACAGTCGGGTGGCAGCCCGGATAGACCCAGAAAACAACGATCAAAGGCACAAAGAAGAGATAAACCATGGAGGGCTTTCATGCACAGACCAGAATGATTTTAATTTTTCAGGGGCTTGGGATCTTTAGAAATTGGCTGAAAATCAGCTTAAATACCACAAGGATTATTTTACAAAGCTGCACTCTCTGATAGGAGAAGTTAATGCATCCCTTAGAGAACATCTAACTCTGGTAATACAGGGCTTTGCCAACTACTTTTGTCAACATACTCTTCTTTGTCCATGTTCCTATTTCTGATTGTGTGGGCTGTTTTAGGACCAAAGGACACTCTATTGTGTATTCTAGAATGCAGCTTGTGTGTAGGCTCCTGAAACATCGAGACTCAGCAGGTCCACAGAGATACCCTAGCAGCTCATTGGATCGTGTCTGTGATTTTAAACCCCTGGCATCTAGTAGGTGCTTAATGAACATCTGTGAAGGGACCGTATTCATCGATTGTTGCTTTAGGAGCTGGGGAAGGAACAGGTTCCTACCTGAGCAGCTTAGATTGTAATGATGAGGGATGTATACATGTAATACACAACAGATGGAGATAAAGTATTTCAGGGGGTAAATGATAGAGGGAGAAAGGAAGGTGGTAGGTGCATCTGTCTTTGTGCAGACTAGCGAGGGGGTCCCTCTGACAGGTGAGCAGAGGGGCCTGAAGGAAGGGAACCACAGCACGCAGTCCTGCCCACAGAGGACTCCTCCCCGGCAGCATCAGAGAGAGAGGATACACATTAACGAGTCGGCATCGCTGACTCGTTTCCATGCAGGACTCTATAAAGTGTGCACAAAATTGCACACAAGTTTATACCATCAAGTGGAGGAAAGCACAGGACAAATTCTCTTCCATCTTCAGGAGAGAAATGGCTGCATCTTGGGACTGGGTCCTGTATCCCCACGGAAGCCACCCGAGCTCATTGCAGAGGTGAGGGTTTCTCAGTTCCAAGGTGGGAAGGTCCAGGACTGTGTGTGGGAAGATCAAAAGGCCTGCGCCCCTCAACACCGTGGAGCCTGTTACGTTTTATGGAAACACTGCAGGGAGGAGGGGCAGCCCTTTCCCCTCCACACAGGCAGGAGAACCTAGAGCACAGGTTGGGAGGGGGCAGTGTGCTGGGCCTTTGAGGAAGGTCAGGGAGGAGGGATGGAGGGAGAGCGGAGAGGGAGGAGGAGAGGGAGAGGGGGAGGGAAGGGGGACGGAGGAGGGGAGGGAGGGGGAGAGCGGGGGAAGGAAGATAGCCCCTGGGTGCTATCATATTCTTCCTTTGAGAAAAAGTTGTAGAATACTTAATACGACTGGAGGTCATTTCATTAGCTCTCATTGAATTTTGCTTCCTTTAAAAGGCTGATAATGCTAATAACTATTATAATAGCTGCGACTTGCCGAGCAGATATAACATGCCGGGCATCCTTACACTGCACACACACACAAACACACCACGACCCTCACCAACAACCCAGAGTTAGCTGCTGTCCTCATCATCCCCTACGGCAGCCTTAGACACAGAGGGTTTGAGTAACCTGCACAATTTATTGTGCTTTCTCTTAGTTGCAGAGTGTTGAGAGGGACCAGATTCAGATCCAGATCCCGGGCTCCAGAACCCTGAGGTCATGCTCTAACCGCCACACGGCTCTGCCTCTCTGCGTCCCTTTGTCCTTGGAGAGGCGCGGAGAATAACATCTCACCACTAGCCTCTCCTACCCTTCCCTTCCCACCCAGACAGGAATATCTTTCCCGTTTTTAGGTTTCTAGTTACTGCAGCTGGCAATCTCCCTCTAATTACTCTGCCAACAGTACTAATACTCTCAGCTGGAGACGTCTGGGTGGCTCCGTCGGTGAAGCCTGTGCCTTGGGCTCAGGTCCAGATCCCAGCGTCCTGGGGTGGAGCCCTGCACTGGGGGAGGAGGGTTTCCTGCTCAGTAGGAAGTCTGCTTCTCCCTCTTCCTCTGCCCCTCCCCCCTTCTCGCACACTCTCTCCCCTTCTGAAATAAATAAATGAACAAAATCTTAAAAAAAATACCCTCAGTTGTGTTTGGTAAATTACACATATCCATCCTACAAAAAGGCCCATTGCATCTCTTTAGCCATTCATTAAAACTTCCTTAAAGATGTTCAACAACCCTTTTACATTTTCAATAACTTGGATGAAGGGGCGCCTGGGTGGCTCAGTTGGTTAAGCGACTGCCTTCGGCTCAGGTCATGATCCTGGAGTCCCGGGATCGAGTCCCGCATCGGGCTCCCTGCTCAGCGGGGAGTCTGCTTCTCCCTCTGACCCTCCTCTCTCTCATGCTCTCTGTCTCTCATTCTCTCTCTCGCAAATAAATAAAATCTTAAAAAAAAATAAAAAAAAAACGTGGATGAAAAGCATTGAGCCTACCTATACAGCGGTGATGAGCAACACTTTATTAGATCGCACCTACATAGAAAGTAGATTGAATGTAGGACCGGAGTTAACAGCTTAGTTCGTCACGTGAAACCATTTCCTGGGGTGGGAAGCATCTGCGAGGTGGGTGCCTAGCGCCCTGTGTTCTCCTTGTAGGATGGGTCCTGTTGTAATCGATGGATCCTGTGCCATCCCCACTGGGTTTCAAATTCTATGAGAGCAAGCAAGGACTACGTCTCTCTCCTCATCCCTGTGCTCTCATAGTCCAGAGCAGTGTTTGGAAACTCAGAGCATGTGCAATAGATGTTGGAAGAATAAACAAATGGATGACTTTTAGTCAAATAAGTTGGGAATGCCCCTAGATGCATACTCTATAAATTACCAGTGGTGACCGAGCTCTGGTCCTGGGTATGGGTGACAGCATTAACACCATTAATGTCAGAAATTACTCTGGACATCTAGACTCCATCCACCGGGCTTTGGGATTGCTTACCCCGTCTTCAAGTTGGGGCAAGGCGAGTTATCAGTCCCCACGCTGTGTCCATGGCTGGTGTCACTAATCAGCTGCAGCGTCGTCTCAGAAACCCCATGAGCTTGACACCCCACGTATACACAACCGACCTACAGAGGTGGCAGGGCACATGATGCTCTCGAAGAGGCAGAGATGGAGTTCTGGGAGCACAGTTAGACAAGTCAGCAGAAGAGGGAAGAATGGTGGGACCTCTTTGTTGTGTCTCAGACCCCCGTAGTTGGAGTCCCCTTGCAAGCTGACTTCCTCATTGCTCCAACCCACTTTGCAATTCCCTGAGCATTATCACACTGTTGGGGCCGGCGAGCAAGCAGGTGGCCCTGCATCGTCCTTACAGACTGTCTTCTTTAGCGACAGGGGAGCGGAACACACTTTCCCCCCCATCTTAACTCTATTGGCTCAAATAAAAACCATGCAGAAAGCCATTGCCCTCCATTAAACCTAAGTATTTAGCACACATACAACGAGCAGGACATTACACTTTGGCGTGCTGATAAAAGCGATCAAAAATGAAAAACGGGAAATCAATTACCAGGTGCAAGAGCCGTCGTGAGAATAAATGCACTGAGCGTGAGTGAGGCGCCCCAGTTCGATAAGAAACACCGCGCATCATCCCTGCAAAGACCGGGGGCTGCAGAGCCCCACGCAGCCACCCTGCCTTGGGGCAGAAAATTGTGTTTGGCAATAGTCTACCTCTCCAGCTCACTTTTAAAGGCAAAGCTCGTTAGGAGCACACTGCCCGGGCAAAATCGCTCACCGTCTTTTCTTCCATAAAATAAAATGAAACAGCAGGGGTCTCCCTTCAGCACTGTCGAAGAGTGCCCACAGGACGGGAGTCAACGTCTATGTTTCCTCCTGCTTTGTATGGACACATTCCAGGTTCTGGCAAAATGCGTTTGTTTTGGTGGGTGTTGGTTCACTGCTGTTTGGCTTCGAGGCATCACAATGGTTAAGGGGTCGGTGTTGTGATTGGATGCTCTGCCTCTAATGTGGGAGGAGGCACCCCCAGCCCAAGCCAGGAGACACCCAAACACAGCAAAAGGCTTCAGATGGGGGAAGAAGCCCAAAAGGCAGGTGTCTCTGGCATTGTGATGATATGCCACGGTGTTTTCCATGCAAGCAGAAAAGGTGAGATCAGTTAACTCAACGGCCCCTCCCCCACTCCTTAGCATCTCCCATTAGGAATAGTGACAATTACTAGCCATGATAAGACCTAACCCTTAGCACTGATTAAGAGGACCACACTGTGAGCTAGTGACAGTGGTCATCATGCCCATCTTACCAACGATGAGCTCTTCCAGGTAGAGTGTGATGGAGTCGAGACTCGCACCCAGGATACCTGGCCAAGGTCTGTGCTTTAACCGCTGTTCTAGACAGAGGCTCCCTGGCATCACTCCTACCGTCGTCCACGGTCCTGAGGAAATAGAGTCTCGCTACGGGCATCTCCCACATACAAACAAAGAAGGGCGTGTTTCTCTCTCAGCTCTCTAGCTGCTGTCTCCAGAAATTTCCCTTTGATTTATTGCCAATATGTTATGAATACCATCACTCGCATGGAGTATATTCCGTCTCTCGCTCAGAAAGAGCCGCCCCACAGCCAGCCATCAGCTGCTCACTGAAAATCACCTAAGGACATTTATCAGTCCTTTTACAGTATTTAGTACCCAGGATAAAAATGCATCATAAATCCAACAAGAGTGTTGAGGAATAGGTTACATACCATGTATAAAAATCAGATCAAGCTGTAGGAAAAACGTAAACTGGCTTAGTTCATCGGGTTAAAAAAATACATGTTCCACGTTGCAAGCAAGGAACACGGCACAAGATTTACCACAGATTTTGAGCACCCAGCAATCCTTCTTTTTGTAGATGTTGCGTCATCCCTTGTGGTGGGTGGGATGATGGCCTCAAAGCTGTCCACGTCCTCACCCCCAGAACTTGTGAGTGTGGGACCTCACATGGCGAGAGGGACTTAGCAAGTGTGAGCCATTTAAGGACGCTGACACGGAGAGAGTCTCCGGGGTCCTGCGGGCAGCCCAGTGTAACCACAGTGTGCTTACAAGTGAAAGAAGGAGGAGGTCCAAGTTAAGTGGGAGGAGGTGGGAGGATGGAATGCAGGTGCCTCCAGGAGCTGGAGAAGGCAAGGAACGGATCTCCCATAGAGCCTCCAGAAGGAACACAGTCCGGCCAACACCCAGGGGACCCATTTCAGACTTCAGACTTCCAGAACTGAGGTAATACACGTGCTGTTTTAAGTCTCTGTGCTTGCGGTAACTTGTTACATCAGATAGAAAACGGATGCATCTCCTTGGAGTGGAAATTCTCCGGGGCTTGGATAGGGCCTCTCTGGTTAACTTCTGGAAACTCATAGCCCAGGGTAGAGCCTGGACCACAACGGGCATCATAACATACATGTCGATGTGACATGTAAATATATAAATAAATGAATGAAGGAGCGTGGACGTTGGCTCAAAGTGTTATAAACATCTCTATGTATGCCACTAACTGACACAAATGGCCTGGCCGTGGTCCCGAGTGTGGGCGGCAATATTCCGACCCTCATCTGGGCACCAGGGCTCCATCCCAGCGGATGGTCGCACCCCTCCATGCTGGGCAGTGTGGCCGTAACCTCCCACAGGTTTGCTAACCTGTGCTAACAGGTGCAGGGAGACCACACAGAGTTGCAGAATCCACTCTGTGCAGACACTATCTATCTCTCAGTGCTGGTGGGGATTGAATGGAAATGAGAATTAATTGATGGAGAGTATTTGCCAACTCTCTCTAGAGGCACGAGGCCCAGCTGGATCTTTGGAGAGTGCCCAGGTAGAAGGAAGGGCTTTCGGCGTTCTGTTTTGCCGCGGACCTCCGCAAGTGGACGCGTTTCTGAAAAGGCTGCTCTCCTTTGGCCCCAGACACCTGTAACTTCCCAAGTGTCACCACATCCCTCTGGTCTAAGGAGGGAGGGGCAGAGTCCTGGACCAATAATTACAGTGTGTTTCTTTACCCTAGAGGAGAAAAGCATCTTTGCTCTCTTTCCTAGATTACCACTTTATTAACTCAAACAGAAAACACCTCAGAAAACAAACATCCACTTTAAATTAAGCATAAGAATGCACCACACACTTAATGCAGCGCACGGTGAGCAGGGCATTAAAATGTAGCATGCTGATCAAGACAATCAAAAATGCAAACTAGAAAATAAATACTCAGGAACACCTGTCATCCTGAGAACACATTCCAGGGCAGCGGAAGCAAAAGGTTGTAGCAAAGTGGAAGACTAGGACCCCAACAGCAGCAAGCTTGCAGGAGACAACAGGCCTCGGGGTGAGGGGCACTGCCTCCGCCTGCAAGTAAAGAAGGTGGTTACCTTCTGCAAAATGTATCTTATAAATCAGTTTTCAAGAAAAAGCGTGTGGGGAATGCATTCTGTCGGGAATACCTCCCTTTGCTGTCACTTTATTTTTCTTCACCTAACACCAAAGGAAGACAGTAGAAGTCTGTTCCAATTTAGTGTAAGTGCGTTCTGTGCTCCCCAAAGTCCTTTCTATGGAGAGGGCCCAATAACGTGACCTGCAGCACCCTGGACCCCACTTATTGCCTCTGTGGTGGGAATGTGGGGTGTGAAGCCTGAGCCATGGACAAGCATCTGCACCTTCCCCAGCCCTTCTCCCCATGACCCCACCTTCTCCCCATGATCCCACCTTCTCCCCATGACCCCAGCCCTTCTCTCCATGATCCTGGCCTTCTCCCCAAGTAAGACAGTTGATCCATCCCCCCCTGTCGAGAGCCAGCCCGAAAAGGCCAGGGAAACCCGAGAGAGAACGGTGGGGAATTAAGAAAAACAAGAGTCAAGAAAGCTGGGATCTGGAGGTCTCCATGAGCTGATAACTCAGTCGAGCCCTGGTGTGCTTGAGAAGCTTTATTTTATAGTTCAGTAACAAGGATGTTTATCCAGAAACTGCACATTAGTAAGAAACCTCTAAATAGAACAGACAACCACAAGTTCCTCCTGGCTGCTTTGCCAAATAACAGGAAAGCTTAATCAAGCATTTTTACAGAGGAAATATTGGGTTTGCCCCTCAAGTCCCAGAGCGCTCATGTAGGCCAAATCAAATACTGGGTGGCATGCAGGGATTGCAGGAGCCAGCCCCTGGCTAGGCTCCCTGACTGCAAGGACTGTGTCAGCTTACAGTCAATTCCTGGCCACACCCCCCTCCCCGAACTAAGACCCCCAGCAGGGAAATCAAGGTCCTGACACAGAGACATGGCAGCCACAATTCCTGCCTCCTGGCCCAGATTCTTAACCACCCACCAGGTTTCCCCTGTGTTTTCTGCAAGGAGAGTTCCTTAAAAAAAAAAATTCTAGGCGTGCCTGGGTGGCTCAGTCAGTTGGGCGTGATCCCGGGGTCCTGGGATCAATCCCCATGTCGGGCTCCCTGATCCACGGGGAGCCTGCTTCTCCCTCTGCCTCTGTTGCTCCCCCTGCTTGTGCTCACTCTCTCTCTCTCTATCAAATGAATAAATAAAATCTTAAAAAAAACTCTAATTGCCTAGGGAGTGCAGTAGAATTCAACAGATTTTTCTTTTAATAAGTAAGAGGAATTCACACAGGCGGACTTTTGGTATATGCCAGCATACTTCTAAGCCCTGTTGGTATAAATTATAACTACTTAATCCCCATAAGAGCCCCTCGAGACAGAAACTATTAATATTCCAGTGTTACTGATGAGAAATCTAATGCACCAAAGGTTAAGTAACTTGCCTAAGGTCTTGCAGCTCGAAACAGAGCTAGGGCTCCTACCCAGGTGGTCTGGCTCCGGACAGCCGTGCCACGGGAGAAATCCGTGTCTTCTAACAACAAAGTGCAGTGACCAAAGGCACAAAACCAGCCTCATCCATTTTAGAAAGAACCATACGTCCAAGCTAAGTAAATTATATCTTGTAGGCTATACATATCTCCAAACCAAAAATTGAAGAAAAAGAAAAAAAAAAAAAGGTTACTTGAATCGGACATCTCTATTTTGAAAAATTGTTTATTGGCATCTATTAAATAGAACCGATACGTAGCTTGAGATCCAGTGAGCTCTCTCCTAAGTGTATATCCAACAGATAGAGGTGTGCGTGTGCCCATCTAGGGGAAGATGCAGGAATGGTCACATCTGCAGCATTTGGACAGGTCAGAAATTGGAAACTGCCCCAAAGTTTATCAAGCCTAGAATGGATGAATGAGCTCATCAATCATATACGACAGACAGCGTAGTGAAGATGAACGCTGGGCAGCTCAGCCCGGCAGCAGAAGCAATGCTCACCGGTCACCGATGTAACACTGGGTGGCACGAGCCAGAGTTGTTCTACATTTATTCCCAAAATGCATAAGAACAGGCAAGAAGAGGGAGACTTTAGGGATTCAGAAAAACAGGAAGAAAATCCCAAAGTCACAGGTATTTTCTCTCCATGGGCAGCGGGAGCCTGGGGGTGGCGGCGACATGTTTTACTAGCTCAAGCCTGCCACCCCCCAGCAGCAACAAACCTCCCCAGAGTTCTGGAAGCCCTATGAACAAATGCAATCTGTCCATGTTTCTAATTAATTCTACCCTGATGATTAAGAAAAAATGATTTGGTTAAAATGATCGCCATTGAGTAGAGCAAAACATAATAACAAGCAGGGCGATAATCTTTGTTTCAGATTAAAATAGATTAAAATTTTAACTTCGGTGACAAAACCAGCGTTAATATAGTCTGTCTAGGTGTCCTTTTTGGATTAAACTGGTTTTTGCAAGGAATAAATTCAGATCGATTCCTGAATTTCGGAACAAAAACGAACAGAAACCTTGTCACCAAGATACCACCAGCTAATGATTTCCTCTTCATCTGCCAACTAAAAATTGTGGTTCTCAAAGCATCTCCTATTTTTACTCATTTATAATTACCAAGGCATGACAATCTAACTTGTACTGTGTTTAACTTAAATATTGGTTAATTTCAAATTGTCTTTACCCACAACAGTAAAACACATATATAATTAATAGGGAGCAAACTCAAGATTATTTTTTTTTCTGCAAAGATCATCTGGGGAGGGATTGTTGCTACAGGAACCCACAGAAACATGCGCAATTCAGTCCGTAAACTCCTCAACCACCAAGTCTGTTACCATTGACTGCTCCCCAAGCCCACCGAGTCCCAAATACTTCCTTGAATAAAACCATAACTTCCTGTTTTCTGAATACAAAAGCAACATATATTCGAGGTGTAAAATTCGGGGGGTGGGGTGGGGAGAATTTAGCAATCCCACCACCCACCATGCTTTACTGGTTTTTATGTAGGTGGTTGTAGTCTTTCTGGGTTTTTCTTTTCTTTTTTTAAAGTAATCTCTACACCCAGTGTGGAGCTCAAACTCACAACTCCAAGATCAAGAGTCACATGCTCTGTAGACTGAGCCAGCCAGGCGCCCCTTTGCACGTTTTTTTTCCTTAGGAAAACACACACATTCACAAAAACACACTGAACCCCAAATGCCCGTGAGGCTGTGGAGAAACTGGGAATAGAAAATGGTACAGCTGCTCTGGAAAACAGTCTGGCAGTTCATTTCCAAACCAAAAGTGCACTTACCATCAAACCCAGCAGTGGTATTCTTGGACATTTATCCCAGAGAAATGCAAACTGATTTCTATGTAAAAACTCATATACGACTGTTCATGCAGCTTTATTTATAATAGCCCTGAACTGAAAACCCCCTAGATGTCCTTGAGCAGGTGCATGGTCAACAACTGTGGTCCAGCCATACTGCTCAGCCCCTCAAAGGAGTGGTCTACTGATAGACACAACTTGGATGTGCCTCAAGGATGTATCCAGGATGGAAAGCCAATCACAAAAGATCCATCCTGAAGATTCCAGTTCATATGATGGTTGTGAAATGACACAGTTGTAGAGATGAGAACAGATTAGTGGTGGCCAGGAGCTGGGGAAGGAGAGAGGAGGGGAGGGACCGGGCAGGGGGGTGCGGTGGGCATCAGGGAGCTTTGCTACAAGGGACAGTTTTAGTGATGGTTTCACGGTCTGCATGTGTGATAAAATTTCAGACATGCACACACACACTCAGGGGCATGTATAACCATAAAATCTGAAGAGACTCCATGGATTGGACCAATGTCATCAATTTCCTGATTTTTATACTCTCTTACAGTTTGCAAGATGTTAATATTGGGACAGTGTGGGTGAAGGATGCATGGGACCTCCCTGTATGTTTCTCTACAACTTTCAGTGAATCTGTAATTACTTTAAAATTATTTTTTTTTTGAAGAATAAAGCAGTAACCTTGCTCTACTAAAGAATGATATATAGTTTTTCATTCTTTTTTCCAAAATCATTGTCTCATTGACATTTAAAGACCACATTTCATTTTTAGTTGGCAGATGAGAACCCTAGCTCTCCCTGCCTGCAGCTGAGGGGCCAGGGGGGCTTGCAACTAGGGCTCACCTGGGGGCTCCTTCTCGTGGATGCTGAGCCAGATTTGGGGGTCCCAGCCTGGGAATTTCAGCCAGTGCTAGTCTGCAGCTGGGAAGCCAGGGGAGAGGAAAACCCCCTCGAGACCCTGGGACAGGTCGTGGGGCAGGAGGAGAGGGCGACCACTCTTTCTCATAAATGTTACCGGGAAAGGAGATATGTACGCTCTCCGTGTTCGTGACAAGTCTCTGGAAATTTACTTCGCGAAATTCCCCCTCTAGAAAATTATTCTGGCAATGAGTTACAAAAGTGATCACTCATGGTATCCAAAAGGATTTGTGACAGTAACATGAATGAACCAGCTTAAATGTCCGACGACGGGGAACATCTGAAATGTAGTCCAGCGTGCACACTGCAGGACAGCGAAGGCATTCACGAAACCAGGCTGGAAAAAAAGAAAAGTACTTAATGACACAGGAAAATGGCAATTATGAACAGTTAGAATTAAATCAAGTTACAGCGCCACATGCACGGTAGGCTTAAAAAATCCATAGCAACTTTAATACGTTTTTGATTGGAATGGAGAATATTCTTCATACTTTCTATTAATCTGTGCTTTAATCTTAAAATTGCACTCTTCTTTTTCTGGAACCTCACTAAGGACTTCCGAGCTGGAACATCAGCTGCCTTTACAGCAAGGCTGGTCAAAATAAATTAACATGGAATCCTGAAATTTCTACCTGTTTGTCAGAAGACAAGGAGAAAATGCCCAACATCCTAATTGCACTTTTAAGTTTTTTGCCCAGAGTTCGACTGACCTGTCGTTTTTCTCCATAGATAGTTGGATGACAGCGACGTTGACACCCCTGT
Source organism: Leptonychotes weddellii (assembly GCF_054177405.1). Taxonomy (NCBI): domain Eukaryota; kingdom Metazoa; phylum Chordata; class Mammalia; order Carnivora; family Phocidae; genus Leptonychotes; species Leptonychotes weddellii. Next base: position 78,279,711 of record NC_138381.1, read on the forward strand.
CACTTTGAGATTGTCTCTGCCAAGGGTCATCTCACGGTGGCAACAGAAGCCAGGCTATCACTTCCTTCGGCCCCGAAGCCTCCTGCTCTTTTGTAAGACAGACTCGGGCTTTCACACTTCAAGTTTAAGGCACAGAAATAGAGGGGAGAGGAAATGTGGTCCTGGCCCATAGGCATCTGACTCTCCCCTCCCCTGGTCTCCTGACCTATTCTGGCTACCTGGGTAGGAGCAGGACGGTTATTTGTTCTGACAAATGATGAGCCATTAGCCCGTTTACAGAGGCAGCAAGAGTTTCGGGAAGGTTTTTTGGTTGAGTCAGAGAGGATCTCTCAAGGAATATGGAGCCAAGATTTCCTGAATCACTCCAGACCATGAATCCGGCCGACTCTCCTCAAGCCAAAAAAGGAATAAATCAAAACGTAGATAAAGATGCATGCAAAGTAACATTCCTTATGCCCATGTGTTGTGATTAACCCACAGTTCAGTGTTGAGGAACCGCAGACAGAAGGCCTCCAGGTGCCTGACCCCGGGGCTGCCCTCGGAGTGCTCCTCCTCTCTGACCCTTACTACTGTCCTCTTGTGGAGAAAGGGGACAGGAACAAGACCACTCCTCCTGGTTCTTATGAAGGTTCAGTGAGATA
>NC_138381.1:78280851-78298592 GCF_054177405.1 Leptonychotes weddellii
GGCTCCATTTCCATCCCCTTCATTAACAAGCTCATCTGTTTCTCTGATAGAAGCCATTTTTTATGTTAGAGGCAGTGGTTCGCTCAGAGTGATGCCCGGGAGTGTGGGCTGACCGGAAGCGGGCATTAGCGGTGCCCAGGGCAGGGTGCGTGGAGGAGGGGCGCCCCAGGGTGCGCCCACACCCCAGCCACCGAGAGGTGGGTACCGTGGGCTTGTGGTAAATCTTTCATTTTAACAGGTGAGTTCTGCATGCTTAGATCACAGGGAATTCTAATATTAAATAAATGATTACAATAGACTCCACCGTCAATAAATTAATAATAACAATACCATTAATAGTAATGATGAGGGGAAGGAGGTGGAGGAAAACTCAATCAAGCACCATATTCCTTGAGGACCTGTTTGGGGAGCAGTTCCAATCTAACTGTGCTTACTCAGAACCCTCTCGTCTGTCCACGGAGGTTGGTTAATGACAGCGTTTTGGTGTAACTTCACCGGAGAAATCTCTCACTGTTGCATGCCCAGAAGTGTGGGAACCCCCTGCTGCAGTGACTCAGGATGCGGGCACCGCCTCTGGAGATCTTTCTCCTGGCTGGATGCCTGGCTGGGGGCAACTGTGTCCCTCCTGGCTCTGGGGAAGCTGGAGCTGCCAACACCTGCACCCCCAGGGGCAAGTTTCCATCACTCAGTGTGAAATAACTCTGTCCTTCAGATGTATCTCTTGTTAGCTTGAGTATAGTTCAGTTTTGGTTACGGGCACTGATGGCCTCCAGCTGTGTGATATGGGAAAGAGAAGCACATTCTCGTCTGTTTCTCTGACTCGAAGGCGTGGATTCTGTTCTCTTTTTCATCATGCTGATGGGAGCAAGCATGTTGACCAGGTCAGCAGGAGTCTGTGCCAAGGAGACTTAGGGCTAATTCTTTATTTTTATCTCAACATATCCATGCTAGTTTTTCTTATTCCATTTATAAATGCTTACCATCAATTTAACTTTGATGCAACCTTTCCTCCCTAAAGCCCTATAATTTATGTAATGTAGTGTCAGGTATATGGATTCTATCCGCGCTTCTCGGAGCGGTGCTTTAGATGCTAACGTTGCATTTGGATGACATCTCCTCTGATCCGAAGGCTGGCAGAGAGAGCACATATGATACCTTTGATTAATGATTCTTCTCACTTTCCTGTGCATGAGGAAAGGACAAGGTCTCAAGGTAGCCTGGGTTCTTCACGATGTATATAATGGCTGGCAACTAGAAATTAAGAATCCCTCCATTATTATTATTATTATTATTATTATTATTATTATTTGCAAAATACAAATTCCCTTAATCAGTATAAAATAATACAGATTATAGAAAGTTTTTCAAATGTGCAGAAAAATAAAGTAAGGAAACTTATTCAAACAAAAGTGAAGCTTATGAATATACTGGTCTCTTTTTTGCTTTTTTTCTGTGCCTTTTTATATTTTCTTGCAATCATATTTTATACACTACTTTGTATTCTGCCTTTTCCACCCAGCATTAAATGTATTTACCATATCATTTTAAGTTTTTTTCTAAAGATTTTATTCATTTATTTGAGGGAGAGAGAGAGCACGCACACAGAGGTAGAGGGAGAAACAGACTCCCCGCTGAGCGGGGAGCCCCTTGCGGGGCTCGATCCCAGGACCCTGGGATCATGACCCGAGTTGAAGGCAGATGCTTAACCAACTGAGCCACCCAGGCACCCCTGTTTTTTTTTTTTTTTTAAGTATGTTCTAAGTCCAACATGGGGCCTGAACTCAAGACCTCATGATGTTGACATCAAGAATGACCAACTCCCATGGAGCCAGCCAGGTGCCCTGTATTTTAAATTCTTCATAAACATGATTGAGTGCCTCTGTCATACTTATTCTTATGTAGAAGTTTGGTTTACTCAGCGCCCTATTTTGCAAATCTTCCTGCCAGGTACGGGGATCTCTGTGGTATTACTAGCAGAACTAGCCGCGGTGACAGGCCGAGTTGAGGGCTTCCCTGTGCCAGGTGCTTCGTGTGGTCTCATGGGCCCTCACAGGCGTGGAGGTGGGGTCTATTAGGATTACCACCTGACAAGTGAGAGCACAGAGATGTAAGGGGTTTATAATGTTGCCGAGGTCGCACGGTCCACAGTCAGGGTGTGCAGCTAGCTTGATGTGACGATCTGTGTTTGGAATCACATCTTGGGGGGTGGGGGAAGCCAGGTCCCCTTCCGGTTCTGACGCTGATACATCATGATCATTTGTGGGAAGACATGGCTAACTGTGGCTGCAGCTCAGCCCTCAGTCCACACGGCTCTCCCTGGGGTCAGAGCCTCCAGGACCCCCTCCCCTCTCCATTCTCACCCTGTCTTCCTTCCCTGCTTCTTTCCCAAATCTCTGAGCACCTTCTCTCCTCGCTTTGCCTCCAGGCTCGGGTACCACTGGTATCTGCAGTTTATTCTTTGACCCAGCTGGTTCCAGGGCCCCGGGCCCGAGAAATGGTTTAAGGGCAACTCTTTTGTTTTGTTTCATCCCCTGAACATCTCGATCCTGTTATAACAAACACAAGAGTAGTTACCACTAATAGAGCATTTATGACGGGCTGCACGCTGTGCCGAACGCTTCATGTGGGTCTCAGGATCAGCTGCTTTCCACACCCGGGGAAACTGAGGCCTGGAGGTGCTAAGTAATGGGCCCTCCATTAGACAGCCAGAGTGCAGCAGAGCTTGGATTCAAACCCGGCTCCATGCAACTCCAAAGCTCTTGGTCACTCTGTGAAATTACATGTCCTTATTAATGCCAGTTTTCACGTGTCCTGGGTAAGTTCAAAATTCTACTCTTACTGCATTGAAACTATGTGTGTTACTGTCATCACGGTAATCATTGATCACCAGGTTTATTTTAAAGATATCTTTCAGCGGAAACAAGCTTTTCAATGTGGGCTTTCATTAAAAACAAAAGGATAGCAAGGGAGAGAAGGACGTGCAGATAAAACACGTGTTAGGAGAATATCAGGTATCAGTGGAAACCGCTTGCTGTGAAGTCCGACATCTGTAAGTTGCAATCTTAGGTCTGCCTGTTACTAGATTTCTCACCATTGATATTTTATTAAACTCCCTAAGCTTTAAGTCTTTGTCTCTGTCAAACAGGAATAACAATAGTCCTTGCCTCATAAGATTGGTATGAAAATTCGCTAAAACAATAGATGTAAAATACTTAACACAGTGCCTGGTATGGTGAATAATTAGGAGTCTGAATGAATGCATGACTGTTGCAAAACTTTTTTTTCCCCTGAAGATTTTATTTTTAAGCAATCTCTACACCCAGTGTGGGACTCAAGCTCACAACCCAGAGACCAAGAGTTGCACGCTCCACCGAATGAGCCAGCTAGGCACCCCCGGGGTAGGTATCTTCAGATATGTTTTCACTGAAGGACTGGTAAATATGGAACACTAAAGTCCATCTGGCTTTAAAAAGGATGTGGAAGAATGTGACCACCATATGAACCTTCAAGTAGATACACTGTCGTGCCCCGGGGAGGAGCTAAGAGGAGCTAAGAATGTAGCCAAGGAAGGAAATGAACCACGAACCACTAAGTCAGATGGTATAACAATGGGATCAATCATTTCTGATAAATAGAGCTGAGAATATCCTGTAATCTGTAGCCACTCACGGCCTGTCTGAATTCATGCATTCTCATTTTGTTGGCTCAATCATAAAAGTAAATAATTCTATATTGTGAATTGGCAAGTTCCTTTGGGTCTTGATTTCTTGTTTTCCCCCACATAAGCCAGTTTGAGGTGGGTTAAGAATAAAATGGGAAGTCTTTACTTACCTTGAGAAAGTTCTATGCATTCATGACTCTGATAACATAGATCAATTCATCTTGGTTTTGTTTTATTTTTTATTTTTTTTAAAGATTTTAATTTTAAGTAATCTCTACACCCAACATGGGGCTCGAACTCACGACCCTGAGATCAAGAGTTGCACACTTCCCCGACTGAACCAGCCAGGCACCCACATCTTGGTTTTAATTTAACTTTTCTTTGAAAAGCGAAAATTTGCAATTTCTATTGACTTCATTCTTCAGATGTCTTTTCTCTCTTGCCTTCCTGTCATGTCACCCCCCCCAACTGTCACTACCTGACAAAGCCCACTCTAGAGCCCAAAGCCAGAAGGTCTTCAGACCGTGGCTGTCTCAGTTGGGTTCCCCCAGAAGCAGAGCCCGAGACAAGGATCAAAGTGTGGGTGGTCAATTTGAGTGAAGGAAAGACCACCCGGGCGGTAGACTCAAGAAGTGAGACAAGTAGGCAGACAATCAGCAAAGGGTCCAGTGTCCAGCCAGCTGCCATCTTACTCCCTGCAGAAACTTTGAGAGACAGGGAGAAAATAAACCCCACACCCTTAACCTTCTAAGAGGGCCAAGGGAGCTGGAGGAAGTGACCACTCCATATTCACGGATGAGGGCTCACTCCCCACTGGCATTTAATGGCCAGCCCTCCCAGCAGGGCACACGGGGGGACAGAGCGCCCCTGCGTGGAGAGCATGCAAGGAAGGGCACACGTGTGCTGGTGGTCGGGTGCTTAGTGGCAGACATGGACATGGTAAGGGCAGGGGACACAGGCCTGGCGATGACAGGGCTTGCCGTGGAGGCTTCTTATAGTTACGCCGAATGAACATCTCTTCTGTCTTTTGCACGGTGGGGGCTGCTGTGCATCCTAGACCCCGAGTCTGCTCTAAAAAGGAAAAAGAAAACATTTGTTTACTGTGTGTCTAAAACATCAATTCTAAATGACACTTGAGTTCATATGGAGGGTGCTTGAGAGGACTCTTGGGTTGAAGTTCAGGTTCTCACCGAGCACTCACTGATTATGAATTAAGAGGAGAGAAGGCCCCTATTGACTGTTCTGTCCTTGAGCGAGAAGATGAACAAAAGTCTTTGTGGCTCATTTTGTGCTTTGTGTGTGTGTGTGTGTTTGTGTGTTTTCTTTCTTTCCCTTAGCAAGGGGTATCCAGTCTATGTCCCTCCACCCACGCTGAGCAAAGCCCTTTTAAATTTCTTTTTTTTAAAGAGATTTTATTTATTTATTTGACACAGAGAGACACGGCGAGAGAGGGAACACAAGCAGGGGGAGTGGGAGAGGGAGAAGCAGGCTTCCCGTTGAGCAGGGAGCCTGATGCGGGGCTCGATCGCAGGACCCTGGGATCCTGACCTGAGCTGAAGGCAGACGCTTAACGACTGAGCCACCCAGGCGCCCCACCCTTTTAAATTTCAAGACTCCAACCGTGCCAATCATGCATGAGCCATTTCTGCCCAACCCTCCCCGCTGCCCCTGGTGAGCCAACTGATGCCCCTTTCCCACCTGCTTCCCCGCCTTCGTTCCTGCTCCCCATGCTTCCCCACAGAAACCCACCCAACACACGACCCTGCCTTGCCCTGATTTCAATGGCTCCCTACATCCGTTAGCCCAAATTCTTCAGTTCAGCAAATGAGTCCTCCCTAACACACACACACACATGCAATTATACTTCCTTGTTATCACATTTTTCCCTTTCCTAGATCACACCCACCCATCAGCCCCTACTTCACCCTGTACACACCTCTTCTATGATAGCCCATCATTCTTTACTGCTATCATGTATTTACAAATTCGTCTTGGGAAAAAAAGGGCAAAAGCAAAAACAAACACAAAAACTGATAAATTTGTCTGATCTGGCTCTGTGGCTCCAGTTCCAAAGTCAGTGCCTGGAATGAGGTGAGCATGAAATAGATCTGCCCCAGGTTAGGTCTGCCCATGCTCTTGGTCTGGCTCTGGACAGGGCATCAATCAAGAGCTTAAGTAGAATAAGATCAGGTGGAAGCACACAGGCCCATAGAAACCTGGGAATGATCTTAAAGTTATCAATTAATTTCCATCTCTCTGCGCAGTTAATTTTTTTTCTCCACATCCAAATGTGGCAGGAAAGAAATCCTTTAGGATATAAAATAATCAACCTCTTACTGTCAAGAGAGGAGTGTAAATAAACATCAGTACGAGTGAAGAAGGACTTTCTATTTCTACCCAGCACATTCTACAAGTGTCAAAACCTAGACTACACTTAATATCTGTTGAATCTACTGATAATTTTTTAAATGAAAATCTTAACTTCTATTACATTCATTCTAATGCTCATGATCCTCTTAGGAGGAAGTAAACTGTAACTTTCTCTTTTTTTTTAATGGGAAATTTCACTATGCATCCAAATAGAAAAGAGACAGATGTGTACACGAACTCCCAAGGACTCATCAGCCAGTTTCAATGGTTGTCACTGTTGTGCTGATCTTCTTTCTCTGCACTCACTCTCTCATTCCACCTGGAATACATATATGTTTACTTAAATGTAGGGGGGTAGGAGGGAGGGGCAGAGGGAGAGGGAGAGAGAGAATCCTAAGCAGGCTCCACGCTCAGTGTGCAGCCCAATGCAGGGCTTGATTCCACAACCCTGAGATCATGCATGACCTGAGCCAAAACCAAGAGTCGGATGGATGCCACCCAGGTGCCCCGGAATATATTTTTTTAAAAACATGCCAAATATCAAAGAACTTATCAGTAAATACTTTACATCTCTAAAGAGAAGAACTTATTTTATTATTTGCATAACTGTAACATCATCACTACCTCTAGTAAAATTAATGATTTCTTAGCATCCTCTGCTACCCAGTCAGGGCTCACGTTCCCTGACCACTTCAACAATGGCTGTTTGCCCTTTGGTATGTGTGAGTCAGGTGTTCCGAGAGGACCTGCACACTCTCCTTAGTGTGTCTGCTTCCTAAATCACTTTTGATCTATAATAGTCTCCTGTCCTTGCCTCTCTTTGTCATGCTATTTATTTGCTGAAGAAACCACGGCAGTTGTCCGGTTGGGTTCTTCACAGTTTGGATTTGGTCAAACACGTCTTTGTGATGTCATTTTCATGGCCTCCCATTGCCTGTGCTTCCCCAAAGCTCACAGTTAATGCTAGAGGTTTGGTTGGATTTGGTTTGTCTTTTGGAAGGATTGATTCATGGGGAGTGCTTCCTATGGCGTGCTATCTGGAGACCCCAGTTTGCTGGTTGTTTTCCGTGAGCGATGTTCCACAAGATTAGTGCCGAAAGATGTTTTTGATTCCAAAATTCAGGATTCTGTTCAATTTTTGGAGGCACTAATACGTAAGTGATACTTTTTATTGTGTCCCTTTTATTTGATATGTTTATACATGTCTAGGGTCTCTTTCTTGGTGTGTGTCTTATTCTTTATGGGTCAGGAAAGGTAAAGAACTGGATAACTGAGACTGTGGGAATCTACTTGTTGACATTTCCTAGAAGTGTCCAATTAACTCATCTGGTGGCCTCTGGGCTAGAGAGGTTTTCTTTATGTAGATTTCTCATCCAAACCTGAGAAAGACATTATGTTTGGAAATTCTTGGAAGAAAAGGAGCCACTGGGGGACCCTAAATCCCCAAGCTCCTTCAAAATACTCTCTTTAGAGTCACGTGCCAGACAAATGTCTCCTTGCTGTGTGTGCTGTAACATATGTAATCTATAGAGAAAATAATCTATAAATAAATGCAATTTATAGGTTCAATGCTATTTAATCCAAGTTCCCTCAGGATTTTTTATGGAACTTGGAAACACTATTCAAAAAATTATATGGCAGAGAAAATACTCCAAAATAGCTGGGCCAGAGAGGGTTGGCTGTGGACCAGAGGATCCAGCCCATGTCCCGTCTGTAGTGAAGAGCCCTTGCTGCTGGGTGGCTGGCCGGGCAGGTCTGCGTTCATCACCCCTTTGTGTTGAGGGGTGACCCTGGGACCCGTTCTCACAATGGACTGGGAGCCAGTGATGTGTGCCGCTCCTTAGCCTCAGCTTTAAGAAAGTCTTTGCCCTCTCCTTCCTCTCTCCTCCCCGCATTTGTGGCCAGAGGCTGGTGACAGTGAAGCCCCAAGTGACTGGGGAGCCACAGGATGGAAGGGGTCTGGGTTGTGATTCATGGCTTGGAGCAAAGCCACCTGCCAACCAGAGCGCTTGTCTTGGACAGTTTGATGAGTGAGAAATAAACCCTGTGTTAAGACGCTAAATTTGGAGGTATATTTATTATAGCAATCCGACATTTCTTTGGTAATACAAAATGTTGAGGGATAGTCACCGTGATACATCCCATAGTGCAGAGGGTAGTTTGATCATAACCTGATATAAGGACACATACACCGAAATTGCTACTGCGAAGTTGTCTTCCATAAGGTTTTAAATGTGCATATTTTCACCAATATGATTACTCCAAACCTGGATGTTACTGGTTTTTGTTTTTTGCCAATCTTGCTAAATGCATTCATTAAAAAAAAAAGAAAAGAAAAAAGTTACCCTGATGACTTTTGAGTTTGAGTAGGAATTTATGTATTTTTATTTATTTTATTTTTTATTTTATTTTATTATGTTATGTTAATCACCATACATTACATCTTTAGTTTTTGATGTAGTGTTCCATGATTCATTGTTTGCGTATAACACCCAGTGCTCCATGCAGAACATGCCCTCTTTAATACCTATCACCAGGCTAACCCATCCTCCCACCCCCCTCCCCTCTAGAACCCCCAGTTTGTTTTCTTAAAGACTTTTATTTCTTCCTTTATGTTCAAATGCTCTAACCAGGGGGGGGAGTTGCCTGTATTATTATTTCTAAAATATAGCAGTTCCTAAAATACCTGAATATTAATCATTTCTCTGTTAAATATATAATACATTTTTTAAAAGATTTTATTTTTAAGTAATCTCTATACCCAACATGGGGCTCGAACTCACAGCCCTGAGATCAAGAGTCACACACTCCACTGACTGAGCCAGCCAGGCGTCCCATAAATATATTATAGATACCATTCCTAATCTACCATCATCATTTTAATTTGTGTCTCTTGATTCATTTTCGTTTTTTAAATATTCAAACTGATAAGAATTATCAGTGATAACTTTTAGGTTTCATTTATTATTATTATTTTTAAGATTTTATTTATTTATTTGAGGGAGAGATAGCATGCACTCAAGCAGGGGGAGGGAAAGAGGGAGAGAGAGAATCTCAAGCAGACTCCCCACTGAGCATGGATCCCAATGTGGGGCTCAATCCCAGGACCCTGAGATCATAACCTGAGCCAAAGTCAGATGCTTAACTGACTGAGCCACCCAGGCATGCCTAGGTTTCATTTATTATTGAGTGGGTAGGAGTTTTCTTCCTCATATCTAATACATATTGTCTTATATAATCTAAAAAATATTTTTACAGTCTCATTATGCTTAGCTCTCTACTTCATTAAGGTTTTATCTTCTTTTTTAAAGATATGAAGTCTGGGATATTGTAGAGGGTTTGTGCACTTGTTACATTGTTGTTACTATTTTGTTCTCAGCCCGTGATGAATAATTTGAAAATCTTAATATTTCCAGTAAGTAACATTTTAATTTAATTTTTTTAGATTTTTTTTTAAGATTTTTTTTAAATTTTATTTATTTGAGAGAGAGAGAATGAGAGAGAGCACATGAGAGGGGGGAGGGTCAGAGGGAGAAGCAGACTCCCTGCTGAGCAGGGAGCCCGATGCGGGACTCGATCCAGGGACTCCAGGATCATGACCTGAGCCGAAGGCAGTCGCTTAACCAACTGAGCCACCCAGGCGCCCCTTAATTTAATTTTTTTTTAAAGTTTATTTATTTTTAAGTGATCTCTACCCCCAGTGTGGGCTCGAACTCACAATCTGGAGATCTAGAGTCACATGCTCCTCTGAACTGAGTCAGCCAGGTGCCCCCTGTAAGGACTATTTTTTAAAAAATATTTCTTATTTCATGGGAAAAAGACAAAAAAATTTAATATGAATTTGACTAATAATAAAAATGGATTTAGTATAACCTTGTTCAATATAGTTAGTTCTTCTTTTATGGAATCTCTGTGTGAGCCCTTTGCCCAAATATTAATGACCATTCAACAAATAAAAAGATACATTTTATTTTTAAAGATTTTGCAAGAAAAATGTTTACATGATCATGAACTCCTTGGGATACTCCACATACCAATGATGTGTACTAAAGAATGATTAAATAGTATATTCTCCATCAGAAAGAGCATTTTCTAAAATGATATAATCTTGAAAATAAAAATATCGAACAAAATTCTAATATAATTTACATATAACAAAGAACCCTAAAATCTCAGTCCTATTCACTGAGTTGGGGGCTTACGTAATACTCCTTTTCCAAAAAGATTACACAAAATATAAAGCAAACACAAATAACGTGAAAGTTAAAGTATAAAAACAGTTGGTGGAATAAAAGTCTCAAAATCATGGAATGCCAAAGGCTGAAGTTTATTACCCGAGTTTATGATTGATTTCGTCCCTGTGAGGTACCGAATACTCCAAAATTTCATTTCAAGGCTCAAGTATTTGCCCAGCCAGAGGGTTTATAGGAAAGTTTACAGAAAAAGAGTTCAAAGTTCTTAAAACTCACACTGTCTTTCTCCATCTCTGATTTTCATGGCTCTCACTGGCCTCAGCTATTCTGCAAGGACGAGATGACACGGGGGCTCAAATTGTTCCCTGTTCCTCAAGGAACAAGGGACCCATGCTGGGAACAGTCCCATGGGAGAGGGCAGTCAGGTAACTGCCCTGCAGTGTGGCTGCTCACGTGTGTCCCCAGAGCCAACACCTTATTCCACGTGGGGAGAACGACAAGATGAGGGGCTCTGTCCTCTCAGCTGGAGGCTTATAGGAACTCTCGCCTGTTCCATCTCAAGTGGGGATTCCTTTCCTGGGGAAGGAAGGACAAGATGGTGGCAGGGTAAGCTCCCTGCTTCAATGTCACAGGTAAAATGATCACAAACAGGTGCTGACTCCCTCATCCTTGCCTTGGTTTACGGGTGGATTACCAGGAAAGCAAGGTGTGCCCACCTACAAATCCAGGAGATGTGCAAAGGTTTCAAGGACAGTGATGAGGAAAATAAGACAATCAGCCAGCGAGGGGGTCCAGACGAACCAAAGAAGCTGGTTTTGTGAGCGTTTCATTCATCATGAAACAGCCAAGGGAAGGATGATGGGGCTATCACCTGAGTGTCAGGATTCTGGGGTTACCAACTGCAAGGTGGACATGAGGACCCATCCGGGAAGACCCCTGAGTCTTCATTTTTGCACAAGTTCTAGGAGGGTGCAGCAAATAAAGAGCTGGCTCCAGAGACACCACAGAGGGATTATGGTCTTCATGCACAGGGTGTTTCAAAGCAAAGAAGATCTGGCAGGGTGGAAGTATGATTTGGAGAATTAGAAAGATCTAGAGGAGGGGAGGTGATTTGTTGATTTGATAATGAGTATTTTATGTTATTTCTCCTTTGCATAAATTTGCCAGTGAAGCAGTGCATTGTGATTTTTTTTTTTTTTTGGCCATTTTCTACTTTCAATTTCCTTCTGTTTAACACTACTTTTACTTATTTAAAAATTTTTAAAAAAATAATCTCTACACCCAATGGGGAGCTCGAACTCACAACCCTGAGATCAAGAACCACACACTCCACCGACTGAGCCAGCCAGGTGCACCCCAACATTGCTTTTCCTTTTTTTTTTTTAAAGATTTTATTTATTTATTTATTTGAGAGAGAGAGAGAAACAGCATGAGAGGGGATAGGGTCAGAGGGAGAAGCAGGCTCCCTGCTGAGCCGGGAGCCCGATGTGGGACTTGATCCCAGGACTCCAGGATCATGACCTGAGCCGAAGGCAGTCGCTTAACCAACTGAGCCAGCCAGGCGCCCATTGCTTTTCCTTTTGATAAGGTTGTTTCTTTTTTGATATTTGCAGCTCATCAGTTAGCACTGAGACATAGGGACATTTTCAGGGGAATATTTGAATCATCATCCAGACTAAAGGGTTAAGTCTTCTCTAAACATGGTAATGCTGTTTTCTTTTTTTTTTTAAGATTTTATTTATTTATTTGACAGAGAGAGACATAGCGAGAGAGGGAACACAAGCAGGGGGAGTAGGAGATGGAGAAGCAGGCTTCCCCGCAGTGCAGGGAGCCTGATGTGGGGCTCGATCCCAGGACTCTGGGATCACGACCTGAGTCGAAGGCAGACGCTTAACGACTGAGCCACCCAGGCGCCCCTCTTTTCTTTTTTCTTAAGCAGTAAAACAAACAAGCAAATCTGATAACAAGTTTTCTTTTTAGACATGACTGGAACTTGAATTAAAGGCTTGGATCAAACTAGTGCATGTGACAGAAATCTTTAATCATCAGAGATTCAATTAAATGCTATCTAAGGGCTTTTATTTTTTAACTCATTTTTATTATTTTAAGATTTCTTTTATTATTTGTCAAAAGATAGAATAACACAGTCATGGAATACAAATCAATTGACACCTTTTGGTCACAATTAGCAATGTGAATCAAAAGTCTTAAAAAAATCTATTTACTTTTCAGTTCCATAATTTCACTTCTAAGAATGTATCCAAAGGAAATGGTGTTGGTGATGTGGTTGTTTGCCCAGCAAATGGTACCTCCCTCTCCTACCCACACCCCAAATTCTCTCCATAGAAATCACTTTTCCCCATTGCCATCCAGTGTCCAGGGAGAGCTGGTCCACCCTGGCTCAGTGTGTCAAGCCTAAGCCAGTCACCGTATTTTGTCCTCTTGGCCACCTGGACTGGTTTAGGGTGGGCATGTGCCCCGTCTGGGGCTGTATCAGTCATGCTCAGAATTTGTGCAGGGACACAACAGACTCTCTAGATGTAAGCCTGGACTTTTTCAGTGCCACCTTGTGGAGAAGGCCCTGCTTTGAAAGTCAAGCCAATGCAGAGAACACAAAGATTGACCATGTAGACTTAGAATGGAGCCCCCTCCCACTCTCAATGGGGACATGGGCTCCATGAGGACAGGAATTCCTCACTGCTGTGTCATCTGTTACCCACAATAATGTTTGACATAGGGAAGATGTTATGGTTTGAAGCACATGGCCAAGAAAGAATTCTTGAGACATCTTTGGTGCACAAGGGTGGTTTTATTCAAGCACGGGGACAGGACCCATGGGCAGAAAGCTGCACTGGGGTCATGAGGAGTGGCCCATTATATACTTTCAAGCTGGGAGGAGATTAGGGATGGTGTAAGTCTCTAGGAATTTTGGAAGCAAGGTTTCCAGAACCCTGAGGGGGCAAGCTGTTGTTGGGAAAAGTCATTTATTACCATCTAATAAAACCTGAGTTGTGAGACCCTTCAGATGTATATCGGTGGGTCATATGCTTGGGTTGATGACCAAGACCTATCTTGGGGGGTAGAGATAAAGGAAGTTTCCAAAGGAATTTTTATATATTAAAGTAGACTTGCAGGATCCTGGGGTTTGGGCTAAGATTGCCTTTTGCCCTTAGCAAAGTATGAACATCGAGGCAGCTGAGTCCCTAGAGGAAGGTCACTCTGCCTGTTTCAAGGACTCGTTGGTGGGCTGTAGGTAGGAAGAAAACTTAATAATTTCTCTTTGCCTTTGTGTCCCACATCATGCTTGGCACATAATGGATGAAAAGGTTGGATAAGAGAAGTTCTCAATGACATTACTCAAAGACCTGGACACAATGGTGTTTACCTCTAGAATTTCCCTGGGTTTTGAAATTGAGTTGATTTTTTTTTTTTTAAGGCAGCGGAAGCTAGACTTTCACCAATTAAGCATTATTCATACATGAGAGATAAGCAAAGATTCTGCTGGATAATGCTCATATGGAATTTTTTCTGACACCTGTGTATTTCAGCTTCATTAGCTGGTGAGAACAAATATGGCCAAACTACAGACACGTGCCCTGAAACACCACAAACTTAAACAAGAAATACAGTCTTTTCTAGAGTGGCCTGCCTCACTCGGCTCTCAGAATCCCTAATAGGGAATGTAAGAGTATTTGAAATTTCTCTGAGGTTTTATGGCTTTGTGGGTCCCAGGGCCATCGTGTCTCTGTGGGGAGGGGGTCAGTAGCCCCATTTTGTGGCTTGCAAGGTCTTAGACTCCACGTTTCTTCTACCTTTTCATGAATCACTAACGTGAGAGTGTGTGTGTACCCAAGTCAATGCGGTGACTTCTGAGTCTCAGCATGGATCCAGTCAAAAACACTGGTCATATTTAAACAGTTGAAAATTAGAATCAGCATAAATGTAATATAATCAATAAGCTTAGTAAGGCTTGTGTCCAGCAAGGTATTATGCGGTAACCAAACATAATCTTAATGCACTAATTTACTCTATTTTCTGAGCAAGAAATATGTGTCCTCACCTGGGTTAGGCCCGAAAGACGACAGTGGGAGAAGGTGTATATTCAAACCATTATGCAGTGGTCAAGCTGGGCATTAATCAGGTAAACAGAGACGAAATGATCACTGGTAGCTGGGATAGGGCTGTGACAGATGATCAGGGTCTGTGACAGAGAGTATGGAAGAAGAGCCTATTCTTCATAGGGTGCTCGGTGAGGGGCCTGTCTAAAAGACACTTACTGTGTTTAGTCGGAGGCCTAAAGAATGAGCAAATCTAGCCGAGAATAGAACAGTGAAAAAGGTGTTTCAGGCTGTGATATTGTGATTTATAATAAGAAATGTATCTTTGGTCTTCATCCTGTTTCTGGCACAGAGCTTCTAAAACCCTTGGCATTTCCTAAGTGATGAGAGATATAAAGGTGTCCTTTTGTTATGTTAATGGAGCATTCGGACCACGCCTAAGGATGGGGGCCAGTTGCCATGGTTCCCATCAACCTTGAATAGAGGGTTGGAACTTCCAGCTCCCCCGACCCTCCACCCTGACCTCCTGGAGGTTCAACCCATTTCCAATGGCCAATAATTGAATCTATCCTGTCCATGTACTGAAGTCTCCATAAAACCCCAAAAAAGAGGGAGTAGGGAGGGCTCCCAAGTTGGTGAACACGTGAGGTAAGGAAATGCTATGAATGTTCGATGCTGTAGAAACATGTCCTAAATGCCGTCCATAGATTCAGTTCATTCACCTTCACCACGACCCCATAAAGGAGTCCCTATTCCCGTGCCCATTTACAGATGGGGAAGCAGAGGCCCCGAGAGATTAAGAGACGTGCCCAGACCAGCAAATCCACTTCTAAGGACATACCTGATAGAAGCGAAAACATGTTACCCGAAGATTTATACACGTCTGTTCACTGTCGTATTATCTGTAAGAGCCCAGAGTGGAAGCAATACCAAGTCTATCAGCTGATGAATGGATAAATAAAATGTGGAATAACTGTACACTGGGATATTATGCAGCCATAAAATCAATGAGGTTCTGATCTATACTACCCCATGGATGGACCTTGGAAACATCATGCTAAGTGACAGAAGCCAGACACAAATAGACTGATGTTGTATAATTCCACTTATAGGAAAGCTCTAGAATAACCATCTATAGAGATGGAAGGTAGGCTAGTAGTTGCAGGGGCTGGGTCGGGCAGGGGGTGAGTGGCCGCCCCTTGGTATGGGTTTCTATGGGGAGTTGTGAAAATGATCTGCAATTTGGGGTGATTTGTATCTCAATAAAGCTGGAAATAAATGCATCCAAATTCACAGGCAAATAAATGACAGTCTTTGGATCTGCAGCAGGAGATCGGGTTGCAGAGTGTGTATTCCCAGCTACTACTCTATGCACCGTTCATTCCTGAGGATCACTGAAGAGAGGCATGATTTTTACTCTATGGGGAGAAAATAATCTCCTGCTTTGAAGAGTAAAACCACTGTAACCCATGGATGTTTTCAAAACTAATTTAAGCCAGTGTAGCTGTTGGGAGACCCACGGAGGATGGTGTTTGCGCTGCTCTCACTTAATATGAGCACCAGGGAGCTGATGTTATAGCTCCTTATACAAACAGCTGTGATAAACTCTCACTAGAAAGCACATTATATGGATGGATGAAAATGTGCACATTTCAAAACACATACGTGTGCATGATGTCATATGCCGACATTCTGCATGCTCAGTGACTGACAGTTCTGGAGGCACAGCCCATGTGTTTGGGACACAACGTTCAAATATATCTGGATATTCAAAACTTAATGGCTTGGGGCGCCTGGGTGGCTCAGTTGGTTGGGCCTCTGCCTTTGCCTGGGGTCACGATCTTGGGGTCCTGGGATTGAGCCCCGCATCGGGTTCCCCATTCAGCATGTATACGCTCTTTGATTTGGTGCCCATTAACTTCCTGTAGACTCAGTTTCCTCCTCGGTAAGATGAGCGGTAAAAATATTTCCATGCGATGGTCCATACCTTGTTCACAGAGCCATGCCTGAACGTGGTACTTGATAAAAGTCGGCTGCTATTATTTTTACGAAGATGACAAAGAGATAATATACCTAAAGTGCCTCTAGCTGGGTCTTGCACTTCGGGGCTGTGTCACAAAATGTAGTCACGAAACAGTGGCTTTTTATAGCCATGAAGCCGCTATGGGCTGGAATTTTACTGAAGATGAAGTAATTCTATTAGTGTTCCAAAATTCACGTATTGAATGGAACAAAATGAAAGGCAGATTTATCTTCATGTGCTTTTCCCTGTCCTTGAGATACGTCTTTTGAAAGCTGCAGGTGCTTTCTTTTCTTGAAACATTTAAATGTGTCCCTTTTATATCAGTAATAGTTGAATTAATTGAGGTGCTCAGGGCAGGCTGGGGACAGGATGAATGGCATGAGCTCTGGCCTCCTCCAGTGGGTGTCACTCTAGAGAGACGCGGCATCATTTGTTGAATGTCAAGTAGATTACTATGTCAGCCCTGGGAACGCTTGTCTGATAGCACTGTAGCATTTAGATCGTTGAATACCCTAACAGCTCAGGATCTTGCTTAAAGTTAAAACACCGGGATTGACATCATTCTTTGCCGCAGAACGATTTTTTCAATTCCTCGATTTTTAAAATCCTCACAATGAGGCAAGGTCTTGTCTGGACCTTGTACCCAGAACTCTTGAAGCAGGTCAGCTCTTGGCAACAGATGTATTTAGCTAGATTAATATGCACATTACCAAGCAGAGGCGAGTAGTTATTTAATGGAGCATGAAATGACTTCAATCTGTAAAGCTCACTGTGGATGCAAAGCCTGACCTGCCCGGTCCCGTCAGTGCTCAGTCCTGCAACCTCACCTGGGACGGGTCTCGGGGGCTGGAACCTGGGGCTAGGTAAGACCCCTGCCTGACACACAACTCTCTAACTTTTCCTTTGTCATGTGATTACAGATGTAACTAGATGAAATTATTTGCACAATTACCTTTTTTTTTTTTTTTGAAGTCACATTCCTAAATATAATATTAGCTGGAGAGGCAAAATAAGAGGCAGGAGAGGGCAAGGACAGCAGTAAGCCTGTGCTCCCAGAACAGAGAACAGCCAACACTCACCTCCCGGTAGCTGTCTCCATGCAATGTGGGCTCAAAGTTAATTAATCTTCCATATTTTTTTTTTTAAGATTTTTATTTATTTATTTGGGAGCGAGAGCAAGAGCGAGAGAATGAGAGAGAGAACACGAGAGGGGTAAGGTCAGAGGGAGAAGCAGACTCCCTGCCAAGCAGGGAGCCCGATGTGGGACTCGATCCCGGGACTCCAGGATCATGATCTGAGCCAAAGGCAGTCGCTTAACCAACTGAGCCACCCAGGCGCCCCCAAAAATGGGCAGAGGGGCACCTGGGTGGTTCAGCTGGTTGAGCATCCAGCTTTTTTTTTTTTTTAAAGATTTTATTTATTTATTTGAGAGAGAG
>NC_138381.1:78299092-78353630 GCF_054177405.1 Leptonychotes weddellii
TATTGAATGGAGCACTGGATGTTATATTCAAACAATGAATCATGGAACACTACATCAAAACTAATGACGTGATGTATGGTGATTAATATAACATAATAATTAAAAAAAATAATAAATGCCTCCTAAACCTTTGGAGCACATCAGAGAAAGTATTCCCTGGACTGATTATTGTCATTACTCAGCTGGGTAAGGGTCTTTACACTGGCAGATCCGGGGTCGTCTCTGCCAGACCCTGGGAGCCTTCTCCCACCCTGGAGCCACCTGGGGAAGACTTGACTGTGTCATGGTGCCATCTTGCCATCTGTGGATGTTTTGTGGATGCTGGGAGCTTGGCCCCCATGCTTTTCTCCTCTGGTTTACTGTTCTGGAAGCATTTCAAGGGCTGGTTTTAGGAGTCTCTCCATCCTGAAATACCTGTCTCTGGATTTTTTTCTTTCAATTTGCCCTAAAAATTAGGAAGGGAGGGAAATATTTCCAAGACTGCTTGATTTTTTTTTACCCAATTCTCACCAGGTAATTGTGTCTGATAACTTGGTGTGCTGTGAAGAAGCCCGGGATGTGGATTCTGTAGCAACTCCTGACACATGCTAGGAAGACGAAGAGGATTGTGTTCTCTGTCATTTCACTTCAATTTGAGGGTCAGCTTGGTCACTTGGGTTGGTGTCTTTACTTGGGCTTGAGCATGTTCACAGCCCAACTTGGCTGGAGCTGGTGAGTCCCAGAGCTGTCATTCAAGCCAAATTAGAAAGTAAGGAAGGGAGCCGCTGGGTAGAAAACAAGGTTATGGACTTGGGCTTTATTTGTTTTTGTTTTTGTTTTTTTTTAAAGATTTTATTTATTTATTTGAGACAGAGAGAATGAGAGAGACAGAGAGCACATGAGAGGGGGAAGGGTCAGAGGGAGAAGCAGGCTCCCTGCCGAGCAGGGAGCCCGATGCGGGACTCGGTCCCGGGACTCCAGGATCATGACCTGAGCCGAAGGCAGTCGCTTAACCAACTGAGCCACCCAGGCGCCCTGGACTTGGGCTTTAGAGCGCATTATGTGATCCTGAGTTTATTCAAGTTAAATAACATCTGTGTGCCTTCGCTTCCATTGTCTTGTTTGTAAAATGTGTCCAGAGACACCTAAAAACATGGCCAGCAGGGAGGGAGGGAGGACCGTAAATACTCCTGCCCCTCTATGCTCTTAGTCCCCACAGTCCCCAGAGTTCTGCCTGTGCCTACATAAATTACACACTTTGGAAGTTAGAATGCGGTCCAGAGAGGCCAGCCTCCTGAGCGCAGAGTAGGGCTGGGAAGGGAAGGGTGCACAGTGGGTCAGGAGGGGAGGGCACACTCAAGGCAAAGGAATAGAGAAAATAGTGCCAATCCAGTGATAATCTCTATTTGCTAAGCATTGCTCAGTGAACAACTGTAGCTACCCCAGTCGCTCCCATCTTAAATCTATGACAACTTCCAATGATTCATGTAGAATCACAAATGGTAACCACACAATCAGAATGAACTAGAGGAAATGGGAACAGCAACCAGCATTTTTGCAATGCTTCATAATTTATAAATTGTTGTCATATATTAAATCACTATTGAACCTCATAATGAGACTGTTCCGGTTAGCTATTTAGGAACATTTATAAATGAACAAATTGAAGCATGGAGAATTTATTTGGCTAGGGTTAAGACTCATGTAATTTTAAAATATTGAGGTAAAACTAGCATAACATAAATTGACCATTTAACGTGAGTAATTCAGTTGCATTAAACACATTCGCAATAATGTGCAACCATCACTTGACTTCCAAAACACTTTCATCACCCCCAAAGGAAACCCTAACCCCTTTGTATTTTCTATTCTCCCCCAGCCCCTGTAAGTAAACCACCCATCTGCCTCCCGTCTGTATGGATTTGCCTCTTCCGGACATTTCATAGAAATGGAATCCCAACGTGCAGCCTTCTGCGTCCGGCTTGTTCCCAAGGGTCGCTCATGCTGTAGCAGGGGTCAGACCTTCATGCCTTTTTCTGGCTGAATCATGTTCGGTTGTATGGATGGACCACACTTTGTTTATCCCTTCACCAGTGGAAGGACATTTGGGTTGTTTCTACCTTTTAACTATTGTGAATGGTGCTACCGTGACTCATTGTGTCACTTTAACCTCTGTCCTCTTCAAACATTCTTGGATACGGGTGACAACATGGCATTGGAGCACAGCATGTAGAGGAGAATGGAAAACACAACCCTCTCTTCTTCCCATAAAACGATATGCTTGGAGGGCCCAGGGGCGGCCCCATCCTAGTCAGTGGGGACACGGCAGTGAACACAACCAGTCTCACCTCTCCTGGCTCTGTCTAGTGAGAGGGACAGCTGGAAACAGAGACAGGCTGCCAGGCGGTGGGAGGTGCAGGGAAGACCGGGAAGGGAGGTGGAAAACCCCGTGGATGAGGGCCGTTGGCCAGCTCATGCTGAGCATCCCAAAGAGGGTGCTCTGACAGGGGATTTCAGAGGAGCCCGTGGACGTGACCCTGGAGCATTTCAGGCCAGGAGTGCTCTCGGCAAAATCAAACCTAGATTTTGGTAGAAAGAAGGGTAGAAGAAGGGCCGTCTCAGGCGGTCGTCTCCTTAGCCCTTTGGGAATGCTGTCAAGGGCTCTGCATTTTTTCTTTCCGCTGTGCGGGGTAAGTCTGGCAAATGCTTTGCGGGCAAAATCAGAGGGTGGCATTACCCCTCTGTGCCTCCTTTCTCTTCACGGCCATGGCCCTACGAGAACCAGATTTTTTGACAGTTGTGAACATAATTTTTGCCTCTCTATCCACATGGGATTGCTAAAAGCCCTGCTGGATTCTTATGATATTTAATTCAAAAATACCCTCGAAACACATCCCTCACACAAGCAAAGCCAGTTTGGCAGATGTTTTTCCAAGAGGGGCTTCCAGAAACACAGGTACGGTCTCTAGTCTCTGGTAATCTGAAACAGCATCAGAATCCATTGATAGATATCGTGGCCCTTACAACATTGAACAGTTTTCGTTAAAAGGGACATAATCTTCCTTTCACTTTTCAACCCCTTTGCCAGAATCCGCCTTCAGTGGAGAAGCTGGGAAATCTGTGTCCAGGTACCGAAGAGCAGCCTTCCCTGGTCCGATGGACATTAATCTAGCGGGGGGCAGGGGATTCTCCACTGAACGCCCCGAGTGATGAAAGTCATGGGACCAAAACAAGGCTTGGGGATCTTCATCCCACAAAGAATTGAGGAGGGAGGAAAAAGATGAGTGTAGGAAAGAAGCTTGTCCTTTCCTTCCCTATTGCCTGTGATTAGGTCATTCCAAATCATCCACACACTGCTGACCACTTCTGAACCATGATTTCTTCTTCTTCTTCTTCTTCTTTTTTAGATTTTATTTATTTATTTGAGAGAGAGAGCAAGAGCATGAGAGAGGGAGAGATCACGAGCAGGGGTGTAGGGGCTGAGGGAGAAGCAGACTTCCTGCTGAGCAAGGAGCCCGACGTGGGATTTGATCCCAGAACCCCAGGATCATGACCTGAGCCGAAGGCAGATGCTTCACCGACTGAGCCACCCAGGCACCCCTGAACCATGATTTCTCTGTACAGATCTGCCTCTCTCTGTGCTGCGAGAGTATCTGCTTACCCAGTTGTCAGGGTGGTGATGGCCTTTGGGAATTAATCACCCCCCAGATGCCCAAGAAGGTGATGTCCCCAAGACAAAGGTTGCATTTGGCTAATGCTGTTCTGCTATGAGATCACCTGAAATTCCTTTAAAAATATTTAATTGCTCATTTAGGAAATAGAATAATTGCCCTCCACGTTCCAACTGTGGGAACCACAATGTTTGCTGGATTTATGCCTTCTTCCCTGGCAAACCTTCATAGACATGGCCTGCTTTGTGCTTTTGAGCTTTTGAGCTATAAAAGTTGGCGACTAGGCAACTGGGAAGGGCTTGGCTGCACTAGGTATTTGTATGAATCCCTTTCGAGTCTGGATAAAGTGACTTTGTCTCATTAGTCCCTAATCCAAATCACCACTGATTTTTGGCACCATGTGTTCTCTGCATTCCAAAATGTCCCTAGGTTAGAACAGTAAAATCTGCTTCTATTGGGTTCAAGAAGCAGAATGTGACAGAATCAGTAATGTAATTTGCTTGCAAAGCCACCCCGTAGAATGTCCAGTGTCCTCTCCGAGCTCAGCCCACATGCTCCATCCCAGAGGGACAGGATGTGGGGTGGAGAGAGGAATGGCAGGGGCAGAAACGGGCACGTGTGGTGTGCTTTCCCTGGACACCTGAGCTCCCTCCACCCCTTGCCTGCTTAGGTAAATGGAAGACCTCGCTCCCTTATCTGCTCAGGAAAGTTCAAGACTGCAGAAAGACTTTGAATTGTAGACATAGTGAGGTTAGGCTCACCACGGCACCTCTGGGCCTCAGTCTCCTTCCCTCCGGGATAACAGGATATCAGATGTATCCAAGGTCCTTTCCCATATTAAAACCAGACACCAAGAAATCCTTGGTTTCTACTTGGTGGAGCTGAGTAAATCAAGGTCCTTTCCCCCTGAAACTTACAGTTGAGGGGGATGAGACAGATAAGTGCAATATTCTCTGAAAGGACTTTAAACTGTGTGAATGCTGTGATACCAGGTATTGATCATGACTGCAGTTGGCTGGCCTTCATGGTATAAATAAATAGAGGACTTAAGAAAAAAAATATATATATATCAAGAAATCTAGGGATTGCTGGTTTTACTTTAGGAGCTCAGTATAATCCAGGTGAATGCCTTTTCAGTTCTCTGGTGTTTTCCTCGTAGTTGCAAATGTCTGAAGTTGCTGAAGATGCAACAATCACATCCTCATTCAGGAAAGTAGAATGTAAAAGGAGTAAATACCAGTCATGTCTCCCCTTTTATTAGGATAGGAAAAAAACTTTCAAGAACCTCCATCCCTGCAGAAACATAAGACTGGGGCTCATGGGGGCAGAATGGGATCAAATGGCCATCCTCAGCTGCAAGGGAGAATGGGACACTGGAAAACAAAATTGCTCATCACTTGAGATAGGGATATTGATGCCCGGAAGAAAATATGGTTTCTATGAAGGCAATGAAAAATTAGGGGAGGGATGTTGGTGAGGCAGCTTAGACAGTCCACCACGTCTGATACACAACATGCTGTGAACTCTTTGTAAAGGAAGACGGGACTGATTTCATTTGTGCACAATCACTTGGCAAGAGATTCTTGCTCTCACCTACAGAGTAGATTTTATAATTTTGCTGTGTGAGTTATTGGTGGATTAGACTTTGTATCAGTTTCCTGTTGCTGCTGTAACAAATTACCACGAACTTAGTGGCCCAACACAAGGTACCTTAATGCTTTTACAGTTCTGAGAGTCTGAAGTCCCCAGAGATCTCACTGAGTTAAAATCAAGGTGTCTGCAGGGCTGTGCTTCCTTCTGGACAGTATGGGGGATTTCCTTGCTTTCTTCAGCTTCTAGAGACCACCTGTATTCTTTGGCTCCTGGCCCTTACCATCCTCAAAGCCAGTGACGTGCATCCGAGTCTCTCCCATGAGTCCAGCTCCCTGGTTCTTCCTCTCTGCCTCCTTCGGAATCAGGCACTGGGATTGAAAACCCCTGCTGGGACCAGGCAGGTGAGGGTAAGGTGACCAGACATCAGAGACAGTAGGAGAGTGGACTACCCCTTCCTTAACTGTCATTGTGCAGACACATGGTCCTTGCATGAACAGATATATACTGATTTTATTCAAGAGATGCCAGAAATTTAGAATTTGGTTTAAAATCTCCCTACTTTTATTGTTGGAAACTAATTTAGTTTTTAACATAGTATAGGTCAACATTAAGAGAAGCGAAGGAGATTCAGAACAGATCTTTGAGAACCAACATAGCCTGTAGACATCAGGTGACCCCATAGAATGTGGGTTGGGATGTGAGCTACACTGAACTGTTCCAGGTGACTGGTCTGTGCGCTGTGCCTTCGGCCTGGTGGACTCAGTGGCTGAGTGTTTTAAAATATCCTCCTGACTTAAGGCTATAGGGACCAGTTCTTGCTACTTAAGGCATGGACTTCACGTCTGAGCCCCGAGCCGTGGAAGAATGAGCTTGCATAATTGATCATAAGGCACAGTGCACAAAGTCTCCCAGCAAATTAAGGGCATTATCAGTCCAAGACTGATGGGTGTCTCTCCTCTCTCCACTAATGTCTCAGCTCTGTGAGGAATTTAAACATCAGCTCTGAAAAACAAACGTGGGAGGGAAACCATCAGAGAAAGTGAATATAAACCTTTCTTCTGGGAAAGGCTAAAGGCCACGATCCAGTAACGATGTGTGGACAGGGTTCTCATTAAGCTAATGTGAGTTATATATGCAGAGTCTATGAATACACAAGTTGCCTGTGTATTGGGCTAAGAGATCAGAATCATTTTAATGTTTCATGTTATGTCTCATAATCTTAAATAGACTCATGAAGTCCACTTAGCAATATAATGAAAAGAAAACCAGGTTCTCCTTAAAGATACATTGATTTTCTACAGGTAGAAATGAAGCCAGTCTTTCCTGACTTCCAGGTACTACTAGGATCTGCCATTTCCAAATGTTAACATGATCTGAGAAAAAAAAAAAAAAAAAAGCATTCCATTTCATAATGGAGGGACTGAGCCAAAGGTGTAGGGTCTTTCCAGTGGATGAAAATCATGAACTAATGCCCAGGAGAAGCATTTTCATCAAGGCAATGGACTTATATTGTACTTGAAGTGAGCGACATGCTCTTTCTTTACCAGGTAATGAGATTCTTAGTTTTGTATGTATTTACTGGTGGTGATAAAAAAAAAAAAAATCAACTCTTCAACCATAAACTTTACAAGGGCAGACATTAGATCTGTTTATGGGTCCGTGTCTACCCATAGCCCAGTTCAGCACCTTGAACTTAAGTAGCAATTTTGCTGTTTTATGCCAGGGGTTGACAATCTTTTTTCTGCCAAGGACCAGGTAGTAACTATTTGAGTCCTTGAATGCCATTCATTCCCTGTTGCAAGTCCTCATCTCTGCCATTGTAGGATGAAAGCAGCCACACACAATAGTAAATGAATGGCATGGCTGTGTTTCAATAAAACTTTATTTTTAAAAACAGCAAATTGGATTTTGGTTGTGGGCCAAGGTTTTCTGTCTCCTGTTTTTACCATAAAGGGTATTTGTTAACTGGCACAATATGGAGTGACTATAGCTAATAGATAATTGGAATGTTATAGAATTATTATTTTTTAATAACATGCCTGCTATTAGGTGGTAAACTTCACAAGGGCAGGTAGCATTTCTGTTTTATAAATCGATGTCTATCCGTGTCCTAACAGAATGCTGGGCACACATTGCTCAGACACATGGATTGTTCTTGTAAACCTGCATGTAATTTGTATTCTCAATCTCAAGGCTGAAGAATTTCTAAATAACATATACAAGTAGTGACATCAAATGGCAATAGCATCCAGAGAGGACAAGGTGAGTGAGTGACGTGGGTTTATTAGAGAATGCTAATGAAAAGCAGGGTGAACAGGGAAACCCCAATTCTAAAAAAAAAAGAGCAGTAGGACTGGTCCACAAACACTTGTTTCCATGTCAAAATGAGGATTTGATGCTGCCAGAAACCATGTGTTGGATGCATAAAGCACATCTGTGAACTATCCCAACCATGAATCAAGAATTTTTGACCTCAGTCCCTAAGAATCAGTGAATAATCAGAGTTATCAGGGAAAAGAAGGACAGGATGTGAGTGGGAGTTAAATGAAAAAGAAAAATAGAATCTTATTTTCAATTCATCTTTTTTTCCTGAGAATTCAATCTAACAGCTGAAATGAGGGCCAGGCTGAAGCTTAGAGAAAAGATATGACGAAGGATTAGATATTATCCATTCCTCTAAAAAGATTTCTACCAATATGTAATGCAACTTTTTCTATTATTGACCACATTTTATTTAAAGATTTTACTTCTGATTTTTGTCACCTCTGTCCTCCCATGGACAGCAAGCCAGAAGCACCAAGTTTGATTCTGAGCTCTATCATTTACAAGCTATGCGGTATCAGGCAGGTATCTTTGGTTCTTTCCCATAAATGAAGGTGATATCAATTTTTATATGGTGGAATAATTTCATATAAAGTAATATAACCCCAACTCAAGTTGTCTTCGATGAAAAGGGACTTTCTCTTATTCAACAGCGGGAAGTCCAGTCTACAGCAAGCTACAGAGTTGACGGATTCAGAAGCTCCGTGGGATCAAAGATCCAGGTTCTTTCCCTTTCTCATGGTCTGGATACCATCCTAGGCATGTCCTTCATCCTCAAGCAGATAGCAGGACTGCTGTTGCAGTATCCATCATTGCATCTATACATAGCATCTACTGGAACAAGAGAAGCTGTATCTTTCCAATGGCTCTCTATGGAATGAATCAATTTTTTATGAAGGACTTCCTAACAGAACTTCCTTCTCCTTAGCAAATACCAACTCACATATCGTTGGAGGAACCAACCAGTGCCAATGAGACCCAACTGCCATCCCTACGGTTAGAATAGGATGAGCTTCCCCAAGGCTCATGGCTCTGTGCAGGAGTGGACATCTGAACAAGACTGGGATTCCATTGAGAGCAAGAGAGAGTGACGGTTGCTGGGCAGGCAACCAACAAAGTTGACCACACAGACCTACTTCACAGTTGCCACTGTGAAGTGCCCTGCACATGTGTGCTAAGATTATTTTCATAGGTGTGGAAACCTATAGACAAAAATCACATAATTCATCCTACTAGACCATCCAGGCCTTGGATCAGTTCAGGCTATATTCTTTGTTTTGTTAAACTTGTAGTAACTTAGCATTTCTAACTGGAACTTCAATATAGGGTCTTGGATGTTAAAGCTAAAGAAGATATTGGAAAATATTTTCTTCAGCCTCTGCTTCACAAAGGCCCACAGTTCCAGAGGAGAGAGCAGCTTAGGTGGGAGGACGATACTTCTCCAAACGATCTGAACTTGTGCAAATTATTGCAGAATGGCACTGAGAATCTTGCAGCCAAGATAGAGAAAGAGGGGCAATATTTACTTTCTCTCCTGAGACAACCTCCTCCCCCCAATAAAATCCACACAAAATATACGAAATGATGATTTTTCCAGATACCGAACATGAGGCAACGAAGAGTAGTGGTTTCTGAGACACAAGAAATGGATGAGGTGAGCTCTATGGTTGCCCGAGTATAATGTCTGGAGAGAGATTCCAGACCATGGTGCCGAGAGGGAGAACCCAGGTGGAGCCTGGAGGTCTTGACGAGATAGAACTGGGGTCTAAGGCAGCTAGAATTTGCAGTGCAGAGTGGAGAGAGTTTCCCAGGGAGAGAGAGAGAGAGCTCTGGATCTTCAGAGGGTGGGTGGAGAGGATGCAGTGTGTACTGATGGATGTTTGTGTGTGAGGAGGGGACACTTCCCAACTCACTTTATGAGGCCAGGATCACTCTGGGATATCGAAATATCACAAGAACATATGCCCCATGAAGTAGATGCAAAAATTTAGTGAATAGAATTCAGTGATATATATATGTGGGGCGACTGGGTGGCTCAGTTGGTTAAGCGACTGCCTTCGGCTCAGGTCATGATCCTGGAGTCCCAGGATCGAGTCCCGCATCGGGCTCCCTGCTTGGCAGGGAGTCTGCTTCTCCCTCTGACCCTCCTCCCTCTCATGCTCTCTGTCTCTCATTCTCTCTCTCTCAAATAAATAAATAAAATCTTAAAAAAAAAAAAAAGAATTCAGTGATATATACAAAGGAAAAATACATCACGATAAACCAGGACTATCCCAGGAATGCAAGGTTGGTTTGACATGGGCATATTCATCAAGGCAATTCAACAAATTATCAATCTAAAAAAAAAAAAAAAGACAATGTTGACGTAATAAATGCACAGAAAGTATTTGACAAGTGGAAATCGTGTACCTAATCAAAACTCCCTGCAAACTACA
The DNA here is from genome assembly GCF_054177405.1 of Leptonychotes weddellii. Taxonomy (NCBI): domain Eukaryota; kingdom Metazoa; phylum Chordata; class Mammalia; order Carnivora; family Phocidae; genus Leptonychotes; species Leptonychotes weddellii. Next base: position 78,309,093 of record NC_138381.1, read on the forward strand.
TATGCCTTAGACTTGATGAACAGTGGCTATGACAACCCACATAAACTAGGACTCGCACCACTTATCCATGACAACCTAGTCGTATCATAATAAATGGTGAAAAAGTGAATAACCTCCACCTGAGATCAGGAGTGAGAGGTGTACTGGGCGGCCCCAAGCCCACCCCCAGTTTTCATGATTCATGAGGAGGACTCATAACATAGAATTGTACTTATGGCTGTGATTTATTGCAGCAAAAAGACATAAAACAAAATCAGCAAGGGGAAATGACACATGGAAATATCCAGAGGAAACCGGGCTCCAGCTTCTAGAATCTTCACCCAGTAGGGTCACACAGGATGCACTGAGCTCCCCCAGCAGCAATTTGTGACAACACAAGAGAAAAGTCATCTATCCGGGAAGCTCATTAGAGATTCAGGGTGTTCACTGCGGGCTGATCATGGAGGCCCTTATGCTTGGTAGGTACCAAAATTCCAGACTTCTGGAAGAAAAGCAGGTGTTCAGCATAAACCACGTGATTTGCACAAGTTAGGCCCAAGGAACCACCTTTTCTGGAAGCCAGCCAAAGGCTTCCAAGGAGTGCAGGCTCATATACACTGTCTTTTTATCCGGGGCTGAACTTTACATCATCTTAGACCAGGAAGATGTTGGCGAGCATCTACACAGCAGGGACCATACAATTCAGGTTTTATCTGTACCCGGTCTGTATCTTGCCAATATAAAATCGAATTGCTTGCTCTCTAAGGCAGTTTACTGAGAAGGGCAAAGAAGTTCTCTGAATATTAAAGATTTGTTTTAATCATTCTAAGATCTGCTGATATTGAGGCCGTAAGTGTTCACAAGAGGAAAGTGCATTTGCTAAGATGTGGCCGTGGAAAAATGTGCCTGATGTACTATGGAACAAACCAGGAGGCTGGTAATTCACCTGCTCGGTGTCTCCTAGGCTTGATCCTAAAAAACCCCACTAATATGTAAGTGGCCTGCCTTCTACCTACAAGAAAGGGAAAGCCTCTCTTGTCCTGGATTTTTTTTCTTAATACATTCTTGTGACTCTGACAGATGCATTTCTAAAAAGCCGTGCAAATTAGTGACCCCCCCCCCCCCCGCCTCCAGCCACTCTTTACACAGAGAGAAACCTTCCTCTTTCATCCACATCATGGTCTTCCCTCAGGAGGGTCTTGGAGGCAGAGGGATGCAGAAAGATTAAGGAGGAACTTCCCAGTGAGGACCAGGGGGATATGTGCTCAAGAGTGAAACTTTCCTGGTGAGCCTTTTGCACAATGTGGTGCATTGGAAAGAATAAAGTAAGAAAGATGGGCTTACTTATAAGTGATTTTCTGAGAGGGAAATTGGATGTCATGTTATAGCTCCCTCACTCCATTTCAGTGCGTTGTATAAGATGCCGTGAGGAAAGCAGCGCCCCCACAAGGGCTTCCGTGCATCATAAATGATCACTGCCCATCCGTCATTGGCCTCCTTCCCAGGCGCTGCCTCCCACGGAGGTCATGCAGAAATGCTGGTGCTGGTAGGTGTTCAAGAACTTGCCCAAGTCACCACAGTGTCCAAAGAAATCTCGCGGAAGGGCTCTGCAGAAGCCATATCCCCCACCCCGGCTAGTGCTGCAAGGCTGATGCTTTCATTATTACTTTTTTCCCAGTACAAACAGGAGAGTAAAATCTGGAGCAAAGACCTGTGTTCACCACCATCCTGACCCGCTTTTCCCATCATTTGGGGAACAAAGAAGTTTCCCAGCCACACTGGCTGTTAATATGTAAAGAGGTTTTTTAAAAGTACCCGGTGTGCATGGGGCATTCTTCTGTTGTCACACACTCAATTCACGGAGTGAACCTCGGTGCAGAACACCATTGTAATGAAATGCTTTGCAAGTCTTAGCTGAAGAGATGTGATCAGCATTGCTGTTCAACAAATTGTTATGGATTTACTAAACCATGATTACATTTATATAAAAAAAAAACCTCTGCATGAATAAAAAGGAATAAATATAATTAGTATTTGGAAGGACAAGGACAGCTGAATAAAAATGTTCATCTTTTATTAACCGCATACATTTTGCATAAGGAGATTATTTTTCCTGGTTTGAGCTAACAACACAGAATTATTGTACATAATTGTGGGAACAGTTGGCCTGTGACAGTTTAATGGCATTTTGCAAAACCCTCATTTTGCAAGCTGCTCCAACCTCCCCCAAATGTTTTCTTAATTGCAAATAAGTTCTGAGGACCGTTGACCCAGGCTAACAGTTGGCATGCGGTTGTTAAGCGTGACTAGCCCGCATATCTCTGTCCGATTTCTACTGAGACGCCGCGGAGAGAAGAGCAAGGCCTGCAGTCATGGGCCATGGTCACTGGCTTTGCTCTCAGCGTTCTGACCCCAGGAGTCTGCTCACTTCACATCTGCTTGGCTGGTGCACCAGTTGCTGGAGCTGCAGAACAAAGCACTGCACATTTGTCTCTTAACTGGCAGAAATGTACTCTTGCAGTTCCAGAGGCTAGACGTCCAAGATCAGGTCACGGGCAGGGTGGGTTCTTCGTGAGGCTGGGAGGGAGGATCCAGCTTCTGCTGGGGGCCGGTCATCCTTGCTGTTCCTTAGCTTGTAGATGCAGCGCGGCAGTCTGTCCCCTCACCTCGCTGTTCACGGTGTTGCGTGTGTGTGTGTTTGTGAGTGTGTGTGTGTGTGTCTCCAAATCTCCCTTTCTTACTGGTACGTGGGTCAAATTGGATCAGGGCTCCACCCTAAGGACCTCATCGTAACTAATTACATCTGCAATCTGCTTGTTTCCAAATACAGTCACATTTTGAGGTATTGGGGTCCAGGAGTTAAATGTGTGAATTTTCAGAGAACACAGTTCAACCCATACCAGCAGCTACAGATGGAAGCTCCTCATGCCCAGCTGCCTGAAGACGTGAAGGACAGAAGTGCACGTGTTGAGGACTGAGCTTTTTGGGAGATGTGGGGGCGAAGCAATGGAGATAAAGAGCACATTTGCTATTACTTGGGCTCAGGATCCAGCCGTGCCTGAAAGCCATGACTGTTTCTGAATTATTCTGTGAATTCAGCACATGAACCCTTGTGTTCTCTTTTTGCTAAAACTAATTTTGAGATGGGCTTGTCACTTGCCACCGAAGACCTGAAATTAGTATACATAGCATGGGATTCTTATAAAAAAATTACCTTGGGGTTAGGGGAGCCTGGGTGGCTCAGCAAGTTCAGCATTGGACTCTTGATCCTCAGCTCAAGTCTTGATCTCAGAATCGTGAGTCTGAACCCCACATTGGGTTCCAGGCCGGCTGTGGAACCTACTTTAAAAAAAATTACCTGGGGTAATATTAAAAATGTACAAGCTTTTTTTTTTTTTAAGATTTATTTATTTATTTGAGAGAGAGAGCGAGCGAGCAAGTAGGGTAAGGGGCAGAGGGAGAAAATCTCAAGCAGACTTCCTGCTGAGCACGGAGCCCCACTTGGGGCTCGACCTCAGGACCCATGAGACCAGGACCTGAGCTGACACCAGGAGTCAGACACTCAACTGACTGAGCCACCCAGGCGCCCCCCAAAAATGTACAAGTTTTTTTAGAAGTCCATTGCAGGAGAGGGGTCTTTTTATTAGACTAGCTTCCTGAAATGTTTTAGTCATGCTGGGTCAGACATAAGATGAGTTCCTACCTACCCCCAAGTTATCCCGCATAACTGAGTCACTGTATATTTGAGTCTACAATTTTTCACATATTAGGAAGGAGCCTCTCAATCACTTGGTTTTTATGGCACTTTGAGACACAGTAGCTTAAGCAAACTCATTTGGTTGCATGCATTGTTTCATAAACAATTATGAAACTTCTGACAAAATCATTTCATACAACTTGAGAGGGAAAAGGTCATGTTTTAAAATTGTTATAGCCTTTTAATTAATTTGCTTTAAATATGCATGTGCAATTAAAGTAAGCAATTAATGGGTGATAATAAAAATGTGGTTATTTCATGCACAGTGAAAAACTATTTCAAAAATCCTCATTAGGAAAATAAAGCATAATCTAATTAATAACTTTCCAAAATGTCTTCTAGGGAATATTTATAGATATTCTGGAAAAATATGTCCATTTCGAACACATGTAGGCAATATGGGATTACACAAATTTAAGTTTGTTCTTAAAGTAGACTTTATATTAAAGGACAGTTTTAAATTTATAGAAAAATTGAGAAGATAGCACAGAGTTTCTATGCTTAGCTTCCCCTGTTGGTAACGTCCTACATTTGTGTGATACATTTGTTACATTTGATAAACCAATATCTATGCGCTAAGTTCATGGTTTATTTAGATTTCCTTTCTTTATTGAGTGTCCTTTTTCTGTTCCAGGATCCCTTCCAGGATCCTGTATTATTTTTAGTCCTCATGTCTCCTTAAGCTCTTCTTGGCTGTGGCAGTTTCTCAAATTTTTGTTGTTTTGATGATCTGGACAGTGTTGAGGAGTACTGGTTCGACATTTTGTATCAATGCTCCACCCCATTGGAATTTGTCTGATGGTTTTCTCACGCTAAGACTGGGTTAGGGGTTACGGAGAAGAAGATCCAGGGACAAAGTGCCATGTTCATTACATCATATCAACGGTACATACTGTCAACATGACTTCACTGTTGATGTTGACCTTGATCACTTGGCAGAGGTCTTGACAAATCAGGTTCTTCAATGCAGAGTAACTCATCCCCAAACCCTTTCCACCTGTCCCTTTGGGAGGAGGTCTCCATGCATGACCCATACCCATGGAGAGGGGGGTCAGGCTCTCATCACTCGAAGGTAGAGTATTTGCATAAATTATTTGGAATTCTACCATAGTAGTTAAATGCTTTTTATGGTGCTGGAATTTTGCATCCATGAATAGGCTAGTGCTAATTGTGCTTCCACACAGGGAAAGACATTTCCAAATTTAATTTGACCGCAACACATTTTTAGGCAGGTGTCTTGTGGAATTAACATAGCATCCCATGTAACCTCTGGCTCTCATCATGTCAAATCAAATACATACATGCCAGCAAGAAGACATACTCCAAGGAAGCAAAAGTTTTTAAATTAATAAAATAATAATCTAGGGGCGCCTGGCTGGCTCAGTTGGAGGACTATGCAACTCTTGATCTCAGGGTCATGAGTTCAAGCCCCACGTTGGGGTAGAGACTACTAAAAAAAAAAAACTTAAAAAATTTAAAATAATAATTTAAAACTCATGGTATATGTGTGTGTAGATATAAATATGTAGATATAAATATATAAGTGCATATATGTACATGTACATATATGCATGTACATATGTGTATATGCATATTACATGTAAATGTGTGTATCTGTACATACATACATATGTATACATACACATTATATATACACAATGTATATATAAATATATATACACACATATATTCTTTTGCATCTCCTTAAACTTTATATAAATGTAATCCTAGAGTACATTTAGTCCTCTTTAATATATAAATTATATATATAAATTATATATGTATATATGTATATAAAATATATGAATGTAAGCGCACGCACACACACACACACGGTGTATTGTGAAGGATGAAAGAAGGGGAAGCAAAGACCAGGGTTTTCTATACCAGACTCCACGAAGGGCACTTTACACGTGTTGTCTCATTTATATTCTTGACTGGCTCGTAAGAAATGCACTACCCCACCCCTCTTTTGGGAAGTCTGCTGAGGCTCAGAGAGGTTTAGGTGCCCTCCCCAGGGCCACACAGGCTGCGCAGCTGAGCCAGCCTTCCCCTGGAGCCCATCACACTAACCACCTGCTCTTTCTAGTGCCCACAGGGACGTTTCTGGAGACAGGCTGCTGGGAAGAGAAAGTGGCGCATTCAGAGCTGCCTTATGGAGATAACACAGGGAACTCTGTCGCAGGAAATGTTTTTCTGATGATGAGGTGTTTGTACCAGCAGGTGCTGTTTTCAGCGGGAGGTAGCAGGAAGCCCTGCTGCAGGGGCATCAACATCTACTGATGGTTTTACCTTCTCACGTGACAGTAAGTCCAGATCTAGGGAGTCCATGGTTAGAGTGGTCTCCTCATTGTCTTCAAGAACTCAGCCCCTTGGGGTGCCTGGGTGGTGCAGTTGGTTAAGTGTCTTGATTTCAGCTAGAGTCATGATCTCAGGGTCTTGAGATGGAGCCCCGAGTGGAGTCTGGAGTGGAGCCCCATATCAGGCTCCATGAAAGAAACCAGTCCCTTTTCTCTTCTTTCCCCAACATCCTCAGCCAGGGGCTTCCATCTTCATGGTCACAAGATGGTTGCTCCTTCTCCAGCCATCACATACACATTTCTGGCAGGATAAAGACAGAGATGCTAAAATGCTTCTCCTTGCAACCTGTGTATTTTGTATTTGAGGAAAGGTGCTTCTCTAGGTGTTTCCACGTAAATCTCAGTGGCTTGAATGAGGTCACAGAGCCACCCTCAACCACAATAGAGCTGCAAAGATGAATATTTTGCTTTTTGTTTTTTTTAGTAGAGGAAGATGGAGGCAAGGGAGTTGTGTGTGATATTAGAGGAGATATTCCAAGGTGTCTGCTGCAGGGAATTACAATAAATGGAAGAATCCTTGCTTCCAGGACCCTAAGCAGTGAACAAAAATCCCAGATGGTGTTGGAGTCTCTCTGATGTGTTCTAACATTTACAGATGAATTTGAATACTGATTCCAACAGGATGCTTCGAGACCATTTCCACTAGCATGTAAAAATGACATATGAGATTATTCCAAAAGGCATGCCCCCTTTGAAACAAATGGGAGAGGAAATCGATCTGAAGCTGGAGGTGAAAATGGTATTAAATGGGAGTTTACTGCCTGGTGATAAAGAGCAGAACAGGGCGCCTGGGTGGCTCAGTTGGTTGGGCGACTGACTTTGGCTCAGGTCATGATCCTGGAGTCCCTGGATCGAGTCCCGCATCGGGCTCCCTGCTCGGCGGGGAGTCTGCTTCTCCCTCTGACCCTCCCCCCTCTCATGTGCTCCCTCTCTCATTCTCTCTCTCTCAAATAAATAAATAAAATCTTTAAAAAAAAAAAAGAGCAGAACAAAAAGCTGGGGGCGTCCCTGAGGATTTAGCACTCCCATCTGTGCAAGAGTAAAGAAAGAGCACGAGGACTCCTAATGACAGCTAACACCAGCCAGGTCCACCGTTTGCCACACGATGGAAGCTCGGGGCGCGTTACAACATTTAAATGCACCTCTTCTTTCTGAAAGAGGTTGTCATTCATCCCAATGAAGTAGGTGCTTCACTGGGACCTGTGTGTCTCTTACTCATTGATGATCAGGCAGGCAGGGGTTGGTGTGTACACTTGGTGCTGCATTTGGAGGAGAGCCTTGCCCCTTGGTTTTCCCGTCGGGACCCTTTGCTTAGAGATGGCTCCCATAGACAAAAGTAAGATGGGCTGGGCACTGGGCCCCAAGGAGCTGTCAGACTATAAAGTGCCCCTGACACCATAATTGTTTACAAACAAATTCCTTTATTCAGGTTGTTAGTAAATCAAAATCACCAGGGGTGAAGCCAGAAGCATGCATGGTTTGAATGTTGACGCATCAAGCTTTTCCCCAGGGCGTCCTTAGAATCTTCTGCTAACCAATGGAGTCATATATATTTTTTATAGGCAGAACGAGAACAGGAGATTGAAAGGGACATGGGCTGTAAAACATACAAGGTTGAGAGAAGGAATGCTCTTCAAGTACAATTGAACTTGGAGTAATCACAACATTTTCCATGGTAATCTTGACTCCTTTTGCTAGAGAGCAATGTTTACTTTTTGGAAAGAGAGGGGTGAAAGTATTCTGTGATTCCATTTATATGAAGTTGAAGGAAACGCAAAGTTAATCCAAGGTGATGGAAGTCAGAAACAGCGTTGCTTCCGAGAGGTGGGCCATTTTCTGGAAAGAAGCACGAGGAATTCCTGGGTGTTAGAAATGTTATGCCTGCTGATCTGGGTGATGCTTCTGCTGGTCCACAGACAAGCTTTAGGGGCAGGCGGTGCTCAGGGCAAGCCCTTCTCTTAATAATCCCAGGAGAATAGGGGAGGGAGCTCTGCCTCCTACAGTCTCATCCCAGCTCTGGGACCTCTGCTCACAAGTCACATGGCCAAGCACAGCATCAAGGAGATGGGGAAGTGTGGTTCTCCACAGTGGGGGGACTGCAGACCACAGGGCAAGGGATGGTAGCCTACATCGTCAATACAGGGAGTGCAGGGAGTGTTAGGGGTACATACCGCCGCAGTGAGGTATTCTCCCCACACCGCATGCCCTCTGTGCATGCAGCATCCTCGTTGACCATGACTCGCATCGGACCTTTCATATGAGCAGGCGCCGTGCAAAGCACTTTGCACGAGTTATGTCCCTAGATCCTCAGGGCCACCCTGGCAGCTAGAGGCAAAGTGGCCACCACTGAGACATGATACATCACAGCCTCAGAGAGTTTAAGCAGATTCCCAGGGTCGCACAGAGCTGGTAAATCAAGGAGCTGGAAATTGGACCCAACAGTCTGATTCCAGAACCCATACATGTCTCCCTCTCTTAAACTGTCCTTACCAAAGGTAATGTGGGAGCGTCTTCCTTCCTGTTCATCTTGACAAGTCTTTTATCAATATGTTCTTGTAACAAGCCTTGTTCTGGGTGGGAGAGGCAGCGGTGAGCACAGCATACAAGATCCCTGCCCGTAGGAGCTCATGTTCCAATATGGAGGGTACACGCAGAAAAGCAAACACGGAAAGAACTAACAGAATTTTAACTAATGATGTGATGTTCCAACAAGAGAACCGACTGATGGAATTGAGTGTCTCTAGGGCGTCAGCTGTGAGGGAGGGATCCATGGCTTTATGCAGTTAGGGAGTCAGGGAGAGTCCTTCCGAGGAGGTGAGATTCTATTTGAATCCCCAGGGCTGGGAAAGACCCAGCTACGCAAAATCTGGGGAAATAACTGATCCAGGAAGAGGCAAGTGCCAAGCAAATGGCATATTGGAAGACCAACAGAAAGTTGAGTGTGGTTAGAAACTTTAGGTTCTCACGGCCTCAATCTCTTCCATGTAGAATAGGGATGAAACCCTCTGCTTACTTACCTTGGCAAGTGCAGTTGTAATCTTTCGTCTAAAAGCTCATCATACATTTTGAGATGATATAGAAACATAAGTGAGTATGATTACATATACATAAATGTGACTTAGGATAAAACGGAAATGACATTTGGCAGTGGGTTTTCCTGCAGATTTCCCCCACTCAGCAAGCAGGTGTCACTCCATCCACGATGGCTCATGTCTGCTGTGTCACCTGTTAGTTATCAGGCGTCTTGAAGGGCTAAGGGCCACATTTATTCATTTCCTATTGCTCATGTAAATGATGACCACAAAGTTAATGGCTAAAAACATATGCCAGACTTTCTGTATTACATACATCATCTCATTTTGAGACACAGAGAGTTAGATGACCAGACCATAGGACTCGGGTCCTACGTTCGAGTCCAAGTGTTTCAGCAGGTCTTGAGTGAAATGCCCTACACCTGGACGAGGAAGAGAGAAATCTCTTAGACATTTCGTATGTGAAATATGAACACCCAGTGGGGCCACAGTTCAAACTCAGTGGGAGAGCCGCTGAGGACCTCGGCTGCATGTTCTTCTGCCCTTGAGTTTGGGTTTGCGAGACAAACTATGTTCAGTGCACCGGTCGCGTAAGTGATGAATAATATATTGGAACAAATCTCAAATCATTATTCTCTGTTACTAAGAGCTTATGTTTTATCCATGTTAACAAAGGCTGAACATGAAGCATTGTGACGGCTTTTTTTATGGGAGAGGCACAGATGGGTCCTGGTTTACTATGGTGTTTTTTTTTCTTGACCTAGTGCTCACATCCACGTCCACTTTTCCCCACATTCCTTGTTCTCCTATCCACTCCTTCTCACTTCATTTCCACTCAGGAAGGTGATATAATCCTTGGGGTTTTGGTAGTTCATGAAAAAGAACCATAGTATCTAAAAAGAATCCCTCCAGCCATTAATTCCTCCCCCTGGCTTCTGTGCAGAATTCTCTAGGTTCAGTGTCTACACTGAACAGAATTCCTGCCTGCCCACATCTGTATATTTAAACTAGGATGGGACTCTGTCCCCCTTCTGAGCGCCTTAATCAATATACCCTTGTCATTCCCGGTGACTCTGACCACCCTCCCTGTCAGGGGAAAATAATAGTCATGCTATAGGAAGCGCAGAGTTACAAAGGTCTTCTGTTTGCATATTTATGGATTCTTAAACTCTGGTTAACTCAGAAGGGGATCTGAGAGAATTTTGGAACACGTGAAGCTGCTTCTAGGGTGGGCGGATGCAGATGTTTAAAGGCTCTTTCCTATGTGCATACCCTGTCAAGCCTATGTCTTCTTCAATCCCATCTGTGAAGACAGAACAGTAATAGCACCTGGGGAAGTTCTGAAGATGATACAAATGGAGGGACATACAGACCTTGGAGGAGCACCATACATGCACACGCGTGCACACACACACACACACACACGTGTGCGCATGCACACACCCCGCCTAGCTGCTCTTCCATCGGTGGTGTGGTCATAACCGAATCGCCTCTCCATATAGTGGAGGCCACAGGTAAAGTGAAAAAGCCCAGGGTCTGGCACGTGGAGAGCGACCAAATATTAGGACTCACTACGAATGCTATCCCCGTGATTTTTCCAGGTCTAAGGACACTCATATCAAGGCGACTTCGACCCCAAGGGAATCAATTTCAAGTTGTTGCAAAGCTCTAAGTGGTGACATGGTCTGCAGGGCAAAGCTCCGGGCGGGAAAAGGCTCCTTTCTGCCAGGAAATGTTCTGGACCCGAAAAGCTCAGGTGGTTTTCACACCTCGAGCCCTTCTGTAAGGCAAAGAAGAATATGGCATTTTTATAGCTTGGGATCCACGCTGCAATTTTGTGAAGAGCATATTAGCAGTTATTCTAGTACCCTTGTCAGGGAATTGCTGAGCGGAGATTTAAGAAGATCTCTAAGATGCAGCTTAGAGCGGCGTAGCCGGGGGAGAGAGGACCGGCTTCCAGTCTTGGTCAGAGAGGCCCCTTTTGCTTCGCCTGCTGCACCCCCACTCCCAGCCCTGATGCGGGCTGGAGCGGTTTGCTGAGAGGGATCACAGGACAGTTCTAACCCAGTGAGGGTGGCAGGGGCCAGACCAGGGCCAAGCGAGCAAGTCCTCAGGCTGCAAAATGTCTGGAGTCCCTTGCTCTCCTGCTGTGCGGACCCAGGCCTGGCACCCGAGGGTGGATGCTTTCTTCAATTTTGAGCCCTGGGTGCTGGGCCTGTTTCACGCTAGTCCTGGCTCTGGAAGGTGTTCTATAAAAAAGTTCTATAAAAAGTTCAAGAAAATAAGTGTGTTACCTCGACTAAATATCCTTAAATTGTGCCTTCCTTTTTTTTTTTTTTTTAATCTGTCTGTAATGAATTATCTGAATTAATCCTTCACTCCTCTAGCCTCCTGAATTGGAGCTGCGAGGCTTCTGGGCAGCCAATGGTAATTGATGGTCCCTCCTGACCGGCATGGGGTTTCATGCAGAGAAAGGGGCAGAAATAGCAAGTGGCTTTTTGAAGTAAAGATGAGCTACGTGGTAGCTGGTAGCTCCCAGTGCCCTTGCCTTGGGGTGGCCTCAAGTTATAGCCCTGCATTTCTGCATGGCCACCTGCCCGTGGCGGCCCCTGCTGCTCCCGGGGGTGTCCACGGTGATTCCCAGAGTTAGGACAGGAACTGCTCCAACTCCCAGCAGCCCTGGGCAGGAGGAAAGCCCATGATCCAGTTTACAGGTGGTGAACCTGAGGCCCAGAGAGGGGCAGGCACATCCCTAAGGACCTCGGGCAGGTGTGGGGGAGCTCGGCGTTCCCACTGGGCTTGCTGCTTGCAGGAGTCACTGTAATGCTCTGCAGGTGTTGGGTCTGGTTGCTCCAAGATGAAGCTCATGACGGTATTTATGTTCCTTTGCTGTGCGCTCCCAGATCATGCTAGTGGTACTTGGCACACTTTACAGTACTCAGTTTCCTCTTTGTTCCCCGCTCTGTGAAGGCAGGGGCCACATCTGTCCTGTTGGCCGCTGCAACCCAGCACCCTGTGTGTCTTGGCATATGGCTTACGGCCCCACAACATCAGCTGGAAGGATGGATAGAGGAATGGTTCAGAGCCCACGTTTTTTCCTCTTTGCCACAGTACATCGCTGACTGATGCCATAAATATATTTTTTAAAACCATCATTAGAGCATTTTCAGTTTGGATCCTAAAATATGAGTTTTCCAGATCCAGCCGACCGGCATTAACTTAACTGGGCTGATGAGTTTGTTCAAGAGCTCACTTGGTTTTTTCGTTGGTGAGTTATATAACTTTTCTCTTTACTAAGTCTGAAAAAAATCACAAAGTAAAAATAGTGTTTTTTCTATCAGGTAATCGAATATAGATTCAGCTAGAGTAATATCCTTAAAGAGAAATATGCTTTATATTTATTTATTTATTTATATTTATTAATTCCCTCTAAAATCGAACTCCTATAAATGAAAAGTCAGGAAGATTCTGCCCCAAAGGCTGGAATGTGAATGCTTCTGGGGCTGGAAGGGTGAGAAAAGGGAAGATTTCATATTTTCATAAAAAATGTTTCAATGTAAAGCTATTTGTAAAAATAAAATATTTATGGTTAGTTTATAATCTATATAAAATGTTTTCTGAAATATTAAATGGGAAAAGGACACAGAGTCATCAGCACATAAAAATGACCTATAATTATCTTAATAAATGTAGAAAAAGCATCTGACAAAGTTCTATTGTCCATGATGTTAAAAGTAAACATGTAACACCATAAATAGGAGGGAGGCAGGTTGACCTGTGCTAAAATATCCACAAAACATAACATACAGCAAGTATCATATCTAATGGCAAAAGAGTGAAAGCTATCTCTCTGAGTCTGGAGAGGAGACAAAGATCTTCCATATCACCATTTCTATTAAACATTGTGTGGAAGTCCTCGCCACTCTGATAAATAAACAGAAAGAAATAAAATAATTGACGATTGGGAAGGAAGAAAAGAAAGCTGTCATTGTGTGTAGATGGCATGATTATGTATGCAGGAAACCTAAAAGAACATATAAATAATTTTTTAAATTAATAAGTAAATGTAGTAAGGTAACTTGCATAGAGATCAATATAAAAAAATGATCATGTGTTTGTATCACAGTAGCAGACTGAGAAAATGAAATTAAGTAATGTTGCCATTTAAAATCGAACAAAAGAGGGTGCCTGGGTGGCTCAGTCGTTAAGCGTCCGCCTTCAGCTCAGGTCATGATCCCAGGGTCCTGGGATCGAGTCCTGCATCGGGCTCCCTGCTCTGCGGGGAGCCTGCTTCTCCCTCTCCCAATCCCCCTGCTTGTGTTCCCTCTCTCGCTGTGTCTCTCTCTGTCAAATAAATAAATAAAATCTTTAAAAAAAATAAATAAAATCGAACAAAAGATACAAAAACGAAGGCTAAATGTAGGGAAAGATATTCAAGACTTCAACAGTATAAAGGATAAACCAGCATTCAGATGAATTAAAGATATGCAAAATGGGATATATCGTAGTGCATGAACTGAAGTCTTTTCTTTTTTAGTTTTATTTTTACATGATCTCTACACCCAACGTGGGGCTCGAACTCATGACCCGGAGATCAAGAGTCGCACGCTCCACTGACTGAGCCAGCCAGGAACCCCCACGAATTGAAGTCTTAATATTATAAATGTGTTCATATAGTTTCAATGTAACTTTGATCAAAATCCCAGAAGATACTTGACCAGCAGATTCTAAAACTTATGTGAAAATGTAAATGGCCAGGAACATCCAAGAGGATCTTTAAAAAAACAGGTGAATTTAAAAAAATTACTCTATCAGATACAATGAAATGCCTTAGTTATTGTATCAATATCCTGTTGGACCAGGGATAGAAAAATCAACCAAAGAAACAGACTAACTCCCCCAAACACATCTGTGCCTGTGTGGACACCTGACTTACGTCAAAGGTGGTCCTGCAATGTGCTGGGGAAAGGGTCCCTTTTCAATAAATGGGGCTGGGTTCAGAAAAAGAAATAATTATGACTATTACCTCACACCATACACAAAAATCAGTTTCATGTGAACTGGTGAGCTATATGCAAAGATAAGACTCAGGATTTCTACAAGAAAGCATGGTGTTTATATAAACAAAGATCTCTTCAGCCAAACAAAGAAGCAACAGACACAGCGTCAAACACTGATTCATTTGACTACATTAAAACTGGGACCTTCTATTCATCAAAAGACCACATCAAGAACATGGAAAGATAAACCACAGAATGAGAGAAAATGTTAGCACATATAAAATCAACAAAAGGCTCATATCGAGGACATAGAAGAATTCTACAAATCAATGAGCAACGACATTCAAACCTATTAGAAAAATGGCAAGATTCTTGAAAAGACGCTTTCAAGTATCAGGGAGTGGGTGGTGGTGATTGAAATCCCTCAACCAGCAAAAATATCAAAATATTTCCAACCTCCTTTGCCATAGAAGTACAAGTTAAAACCACCAGGAGATTACTTATGTACGTATGGCTAATGCATTTGAAAGCCTGACTAATGTCTAGTATGGGTGAGGATTTTGACTTACCGGAATTCTCACACGCTTCTGGTGGGAATGGAAACCAGTCCAACGACCGTGAAGAAGCATTGGGCATTACCTACTAAAATGGGACATATTTATTAGATCAATAAAGTATTGATCTAATAGTCTGAGATTTCTCTTTAGAAGAGACTTCACCATTAGCAATTTTAAATGTGCACCAAAATACGTGTACAAAAGTATTAGTGTTACTAGCAACATTATTAAGATAGCCCCAAATCACACACAACCTAAATGCCCAGTATAATGAGTAAGAATAAGTTTTGGTCTATTTGTACCAAATATGCAGAGGATGAAATGTACCGAGTCTAAAGTGGGGACGGATGCATCGCGGCTACACACCACAAGTAGGTGGTTCTCACCAAGTGAGTTCAGAATGCAAGGAGCCAGGCAGCTAAATATACTTACTGTGACAAATCCATCTGTGTCGAGTTCAAAACACACAGAACTGCCCGGTGGTGTTAAGATATGAAGCCAGAAGAAGGTAAGCCTGGGTAGCGATCAGGAAGGCAAACCACGGGGGACCTAGGGGACCTGGGGACATCCCTCATGTTTTATTTATTGACCCTGGTGGAGGCTGCCTGTGTGGGTTTGCTTCGTAATAATTCATCAAGCTATACACTTTTGAAAGTATATGTACTTTCTGAAGTTCTGTTAGTGCCCAATAAAAAAAGCTTTCAAAAATTATTTGTCGGTGTCAGTCCCATAATAGTTAAGTAAAAACCATTGGACAAGCTTGTGTCATTTATGTAGGGCTCTGTAGCTTGCCATAAACGGTGATGAATTTGCATTTGTGCCTGGGAATCACATTACTGTATTATTTTCTCAGAATGTACATGAGGAAAAGAAGTCTCAAATCAAATCTGGAATGTCATGAGCCATATTCTCTCCGGAGCTCTAAAGGCGAGCATTCCCTTGTCTATGGAATTTGCATTGTGTTTCTCCTGGACCCCGTAACAGTGCATGAGGGAGAAATTGGAACGGTTAGAGATTTTGCTGCAAGCAGAGAGTATGTGTAATTATGCAGATTTATCTGCGAGTTCATTTTCCCTGATGAGATTCAGATCCACAAAAAATGAGATTGCTAAAGACCAAATAGAGTGGCGGATATCACACTTTGCTATTGACCCTGAAAAGTGCTGGGATGGTGGGTTAAAATTATGAATTGAATATGCTCTTAAGAACTAGATGGGTCTCATTTATGGAGACGCCCAGCACACTTCATCTTTATAAGATTAGTAAGAGCTATGGGAGTCTCCACAGTGAACTCTGACTCATATCATTTATTCTGCATCGATAAATATATTCCATTACCCTGGAGCAAAAATAGGCAGGCCTTCTCAATTCTTCTGTAGGAAAACATTATCTTGTGTTATTTGGAGGGTGGGGAGAGATGACACTTATGTAGAGGGCTGATCAGCATTAGAATAAAATATTGATCTAATAGTCTGAGATTTCTCTTTAGAAGAGACTTCACCATTAACAGAAGTGCATACATGCAGGAGACCCCTTTACCTGCTGGGATCCTTTCCAAGACCCCCAGCGAATGCCTGAGTCACGGATAGTACCAAACCCCGTATACGCTATGCTTTTACCTGTGCATACACACCTGTGATAAAGTGAAACTTATAAATTAGGCACAGTAAGAGATTAGCAGCAGTAACTCATAACAAAATAGAACAATTATAACAATATATTATAATAAAAGATTGTGTGAAAATGCTCTCACTCTCCCTCTCTCAAAATATCTTCTTATACTGTGCTCACCCTTCTTCTTCTTCTTGTGGTGACGGTGTGGAGGATGAAAAGCCCCCGTGATGAGAAGTGAGGTGAGTGACGTGGGAACTTGACATCGCGTTAGGCTGCTGTTGACTCAAGGATGCATCAGAAGTAGGATCACCTGCTTCCGGCCGGTTGACCATGGGTAACTGCAACCCCAGAGAAGAGGGACGACTATAGCAGATCATCTTAAAGAAATCCCTACCCAGATGTTAGAATCCACTTCTGCTAAGGGCGAACAGTAAGGTGGATAGCAAACGTGGAATATGCAAGTAATTTCCATTACAAACATTCTTTTCTCTTTCCATAAACAACGGCAATCACAATAAAAATGATTAACTGTGGTAGCAATTGGGAAGCTGAGGGAAGGCATTTATGTTTGACTTCATCAAATTATGCGCCTTTTTATCTTCTGTGTTAATGGATTGTACTTAGAAGCTTTGCATATTCTAATTTATTTCCCCAGACTGCAAACGATTTTCCTTGTACTGAACCAGCTTGCTAAAGCCCAGCGGATAATCCTGCATCTTGGCTTCATCACCACTGCGTTTAGTGTGGGTGGGAGGTCCGGTCTGAAATAATGGACATCCTGCCCATCCTGAGCCATCAGACCCAGACTCTCCCTGTCCGTCTCCCCGTGGACACTCGCCATCCAGGCCACTTGCTGGGTTTTGTTCCCGGGTGATGAGCAGAACGGTGAGTGTCACTGGAGAGACAGCCTCACTTGCTCAAAAACCCCTCAACTGAGCCAAGCTGCCGTGCCCCCAACACGCTGTGGTCCCTAGAATATTTTAGAATATTTGTACTGTGACGACACGATCCTGAATGCAGGCGCTGATATGGACACGGGAATGGGGGGGATTACTTGGTTTTAAAGTGTCAGATTATGGTCTTAAAAGTGATCAAGCCTGCCCTCTTGCTAGGGAAGCTACTGGATAAAGTTTTCCATCAAAATGAAGGAATTAACCAAGAAAGAGAAATACAAGGGAAGGGGGGAGGGGCCTTGCCACAGGAGAGGGTGCAGAGGATCCCCAAGGTGATGGTCAAGGGAGACTTTGGGGTGGCTGTGCCCAGGGACAGCCCGGGACAGGTCAGCAGATGCTGGGGGCTCTTTCCAGAAGGCAGCGGTTGGGCCTGAGGTGGTCTGTTTCCTGCTGTGTAAAATGGGAATGACTTGATGACCTCCCGGGCTATTGTGAGGGGTGGACTATGTTGCATCCAGTTGTTGATCTTGCCCCGCCCCACGTCCCCTAAGAAAGAATTCCATTTTACACGTAAAATTTCCAGTTTCAGGTTTCCGCTCCTCTGGAGGCAGAAACCTGGGAAATTACCTTCCACCAGCAGTGTGAGTTAATGACACAATTTGTAAGTTGTTTTATTTTAGTAATGACATCATACACATAAGAAACAACTATAACTCATACCCATATATTTTTTTAAGATTTTATTTATTTATTTGACAGAGAGAGAGACAGCGAGAGAGGGAACACAAGCAGGGGGAGTGGGAGAGGGAGAAGCAGGCTTCCTGCAGAGCAGGGAGCTCGATGTGGGGCTCGATCCCAGGACCTTGGGATCATGATCTGAGCCGAAGGCAGACGCTTAACCCACTGAGCCGCCCAGGCGCCCCTCATATCCATATTCTTAAATAAAAACCATTCCGATGGCTTGTAATTGGTTGAAGTGTTAACATTTGGGCAAAGCACAGTTATCAGGAAAGGAGTTTTAAAGATACAGGTGGTGCTCTGCCCCCCCCTTTATTAAAAGGCCACGGCAGAAACGTAAATTATCCCATCTCAAAAGCACCTCAGAAAATGTCTTTCCCGGAGCTTCAGATGATTTAAAATTGATCTCCTATAGCTTGCCCTACTTTTATATTTTTAGCCATAGACAAAATAGTGGTCCTCAATTGTCTGGCAAAGCGCTTTGAGGACCAGGGTTCAGCCACGTCCCTATTCTCAGGGTTTACTCCCGGGGATCTCTTCCCTTTGTAATCCCATCACGGAGAGAAGAGATGTCCCACCACTTTGATTTAGACTCCGATGCCAGGTTTCAAGCACTGCTTGTTGAGCTGATCAAACGCACTCGGTAAGCGCACGCCGGGGCCATAGCAGATGGGCTGTCATGCACACGTGTGGTTCTGTGTGTGCGCTTCATTATATGGCACTAAAGGCAGCGTCATTCTGAGGTGGGCTCGTTTGGACATCAGGAAAGGAGGGAGGACTGTGCGAATGGCCCCACGGCTCTCACCTGATGGGCATGATTTTTATTTTTAGAAAAATTTTCCCGTGCAGCTCCAGGTAAGTCCTCATCAGGCAAAGGGGTCAGAGATGTGCTAGGACACAGTCCCTGCCCTGGAGTTTCTTAGGTTCTGGGAAGGGGACTCGGCGTGCGTGGAAACCTTCACGGAGCAAGGCAGACACAGGCGAGGAGGAGGAGGACGAGGGGCAGGCCTAACGCTGCAGGTTTTCAGGGGTGGGAGCCTTGGGGTTCCCACAGGACACGGGCATGACCCAGGCGTTTGGGGAGGTAAATGTCAAGTTGGGTTTTGCAGGATGTTTGTGTCAAGAGGGCAGGAAATTCAGTAGTGGGAACAGATAATGAACAAAAACACTGCCTCAGAGCGATGACCCACGTTCTGAGTATGTAAAGCCAGGGAGTGAGGAAGTGCTTGAATAAAAAGCACCCTCCAGGGACGGTTGGGTGGCTCAGTCGTTAAGCGTCTGCCTTCGGCTCAGATCATGATCCCAAGGTCCTGGGATTGCCCCACATCGAGCTCCCTGCTCCGCGGGAAGCCTGCTTCTCCCTCTCCCACTCCCCCTGCTTGTGTTCCCTCTCTCGCTGTGTTTCTCCCTGTCAAATAAATAAATGAAATCTTAAAAAAAAAAAAGCATCCTCCAGAGCTGGGGAGGAGGGTTTTTCTGAGCTGAGCTTCAGGGCCAAAACACTGAATTCTGGGAGGATGCAGAGTGGGGACCAGCCCCCAGTGTGCAGGCTGACATTTCAGCCTTAACTCTTGTTTGCTCAGGATTCACGGAATAATTGGTGAAGATGGTCTTTCGGATTCTTATCGGTTTGCGTTCAAGTGTAAGTGGGCGGAGCGGCCTGCAAGTGTTGGCAGCAAATTACAAACAGCGCGTTGGGAAGGACGGTATCAGAAACGGGATGTGAGCTAGGGCATAGTGACTTGTATTTCGATGAGCAACACCCGTGCATAAAATAACATGACCTGTTTTACAAGGACAGGCGAGTTTCTCTGGGCAAACGTAAGTATGTTGGTCCAGTGCCTATGAGGTCAAAGGAATAAGAGTGGAATTGGAGAATGAAGGGGAAAAATAATGAAAAAAGAAACAGGCTTTCCATGAATCAGTGGTAATAATGTAACATTGATCCAGGAGTGTGGCCAGTTCAGCCCTGCACCTGAGCGCAACATTCCTAAAAGATAAAAAATACATTTATTTTTAAAGAGCATTCCACAAACTAATGGGTGTAAACACATATCTGATGAAGTGAATCCTATTTACAGGGCTTTACAGGTTTCTTCTTCTTTTTTTAAGATTTATGTATTTAGGGGTGTCTGGGTGGCTCAGTTGTTAAGCGTCTGCCTTCAGCTCGGGTCATGATCCTGGGGTCCTGGGATCGAGCCCCACATCGGGCTCCCTGCTCGGCGGGAAGCCTGCTTCTCCCTCTCCCACTCCCCCTGCTTGTGTTCCCTCTCTCGATGTGTCTCTCTCTGTCAAATAAATAAATAAAATCTTCAAAGAAAAAAGATTTATGTACTTATTTGAGAGAGAGAGAGAGAGCATAAGCAGAGGGAGGGGCAGAGGGAGTGAGAGAGAATCTCAAGCAGCCTCCCCATGGAGTGTGGAGCCGATGCAGAGCTTGATCTCACGACCCTGAGATCATGACCTGAACTGAAATTAAGATTCAGATGCTCAACTGACTGAGCCACCCAAGGCTTTATAGGTTTCTAAAGTGGGCTCTGGAACCCACAGGTCCTGAAGGGCTTAGTCCCCTCTGAGATGGAATAGAAAGTATGACAAGACCTGGCAAATCCACATGCCCACAGGAACCAGAGCAGGTCATCTGTCTGAGGGAGGCTGTGGGGCTATAGGGAATGGTGGAGACTGCAGCCAAGTGAGTGGACCATGCCGGTGTCTGCTCTCACTTGCATCCGATCACTGCTATGTGTGGTGCAGACTCAGTGGTCACACCTGCAGACCCAGCGAACACAGCTACAGTTATTTTCCTGAGACCCCATTTTCCTGTATTTAATGCAAAATCTTCAAACATTTAAAAACCTGAGAAGAACAAAGGAATTATTTCTGAGAGCCAGATCCAGTCTCTGGGTCACCCGGGATCCAGACCATGCTTCACCAGAGCCTCTGGCCCCTGAATTTGATATCTCACCTATCACTCAAATATTTGACACATTTCCAACGGGTGCACATAGATTTTCGTAAAATCTCCACTCTGC
This sequence comes from Leptonychotes weddellii, assembly GCF_054177405.1. Classification (NCBI taxonomy): domain Eukaryota; kingdom Metazoa; phylum Chordata; class Mammalia; order Carnivora; family Phocidae; genus Leptonychotes; species Leptonychotes weddellii. Next base: position 78,330,055 of record NC_138381.1, read on the forward strand.
GGCGACCCAAACCTAAGGCGACCAGCCACGGTTTTCCACTGTAAATATTTTTTAAAAGGTTTTTATTGCCAATTTAAATATATAGACGTTTGGAGATATAGATAAAATGGTCAAATACACATTTGTGTTATTTACTCAGATCTGTGTATGTATGTAAAGCCACGTATGTAAAATGCCGGCATTCATTTACATCTCCACATCCCGTGGATCCAGGTAGCATTCTTCACGAGCACCTTTGACAACAGGGTCTTCATCAGCACCTCGGACTCCTTGAGCTCGGGGTTTGGGAAAGGCTTCACTTTTGCATCTAAGTCCTTTGAGCCTCAGCAGCTGTGATGTCATTAGTGAGAACATTCCACGAGGGCGGGGGGCCTGTGCCTGGAGGGCTCTGTCCACGAAGCCGCCAATCCCTGGACAGCATCTTGCTGGGATATTGAAATTGCACGTTCAGAGCAAATCCCTAAGGCTCGAGGTAGTGAGGCTGGACCTCCAGGGATCAAATGACAAAGTGTATATTTAATGACTTTGTCTCGCTCTTTTTTTTTTTTTTTAACCGTTGGTTTCCATTTATCTCCTACGTTTCCAAATCCAGGACCAGCCAAGCTTGATGTAGGATCAAGTGTCTTCTCCAGAACAAACGTCCTTGTTCAGAATAATGTCACTGGGACAGTACCTCATAGAACTGGGAGTTTTTCTCAAGGATCGTTCCTGGGGAATGCACATGCTCACACCGGATACCCACCCACTTCCTTTTGTCTGTGTCACAACTGAAAAATCTGGACTCAGCAAACTCTCCTTTCCCATTTGACACGAGCCTGATGGGACCGATTCCCATGATTCCCTGGATCTTTAGAAGGCACCTGAACAAGACTTAGGGGGGGAAGTCAAGCTTAGAAGATCTGGGTTGTTGACAGGTTTGCTTCCAGTGTCAGGAAGAGGTCACTGGCTGGTGGGTGCCATATGGCCTCGAATGGGAGTCACTAAGACATTTGCACGAACACATGCTTGATCCAGTGTGACAAGAGCTGTGTTACCAGAAGGCACCCTGGTCCTTCCTATCAAAGAACAGTTCTGGGTGGGGGGGAGCTCAGTTTCCTGCCAACTTCTGAAGCCCACTACCCATTTAATTTTCCCCTGAAATGCATGGGTGCCCAAAGCACCTGTTTAACTCTCCCGGAGTCCATGAGGAGACGACTGGGTCTCATCTGAATTCTGTCTGTTAATTTCTTTCTTTCCTCCTCGGACCACCCAGTGGTCGGGAATTTGTCACACCGAGGATATTAATGGTGTGCATGCTGTTTGGTAGCTAGAGATAAAACAGCAGGTACAGAAATTCCTTTTGATAAAACTTTGATGAAAGGTTTATACTGAAATTATTAGGTGTAATGAGGCAAAAGCCACTATGGGTTCATTCTCTCTTCCTATATCCCAAATCACCTATCACATTAAATTGAATTCTACCAGTTTCTAAAGATACCTAGCAATTGTCTGACTCTTGCACTGACTAGGTATACTTCTGAGTAGATCCCTCTATATTGTGGAGCTCTTAAATTCTTGTTTCCTGCCAAAGCCCCTCTCAAAAAATCTATCCATCCAGATGGTTCTCTTGTGTTAATGCTGTAGGGGAGCTTTAAATAAAGAAATCCAACACAGGCACGGTGGGAAAGGGTCCCAGGGTTCAAGGATAATGAGGAAGCTGATTTTCCTTACGCAAAGACAAAAGTGACATCTTCCTAAAACTGTTAATTCATTTCGAAGGGAGAAATAATGACCTCCTCTGGCCATCGTATTGAATGTCCATAGAGAGGAAAATGGTCTCCACCCACATTAACTCCGTGGGTCAGAGCCAAAAGCTGCAGTTGCCAAAAATTAAAAAAAAAAAAAAAAAAGGCTTCTTCAAGGGCACGGCTCTGTTAGATGAGAGCCACGTTCTCGAGAGAACAGAGCGTGAAGGGTCGTGCGTGGTGCCAGATAGAGCCAGGTGGGGGCGCGTCTATTTTTAATGAACCTCTCTCGTACTGTAGTATAAGCAGGTCCACAGCTGGAAGCTGGGCGAAGCGGGGATGTGGTACCTGTGATGATTTCGCAAGTTCTCATTGATTCAGACCTGCGTCTGTGGCCGGTAGCGGTTCTCCTGGTATCGATCTTGGCGGCTGTTCATACCATCAGATCCGTCAACACAGGACAACTGCTTCTTTACCTTCTGCCCAAGGGTATTCAGACACTGAGAACTTCTAGTCATCTGTAGCCACAGATAATGCCTAACCCTTAAGAATACAAAGCCTAATTGATCAAATGCAAAGTTAAAAAAGGGGCTTCCCTCGACGATGGGAAATAGTCCTGCCTAGGAACAGTCTCTGGCCAGCATTAATGGGCTGTTGCAGCCACAGCATTTCATTCTAGTGTGTCCACATATTCAAACTCCCCTTTAAAAGAATTCTGCTTTCTGTGATTAGGGAGTAAGTCAAATCAGGAGCATAAGGAGGGTATTATTTCATTTTCCCCAAATGCTGGAAGTCAAACATTCATGTTGGATGAAGAGTTTCTGGATGATTGGCTGGTGGGGAAAGCAGAAGAACAGAAAAATCTAAAGAGACTTCCCACTGGTTTCAGGGAAGCTTGCTTGCAGCATTGGGTGTGCTCAGGTCTGCAGGTATCAAATCTGAAAATAATGAAGAAGCCGCTGTATATAAACCCTTGAAGTGATGGCCAGATGGCAGCGGGGGCGCTGGAAGAAGACAGCGGGAACTCTGCCTAGCTCCCCCGCGTGGCTTTGGCTCAGCACCAGCTTCAGGCTTCGTCGGCGGTGGCTGAATGCATGATGCACCGACATCAAGATGTAGACAGAAGGCCGAAGCAACGGTGGAAACACTGAGGCACAGTGAGAACGCAGTGTGGGGCGGTGCTGGGTCCTCACCCCCTCCTGAGCTCAGAAGCATCAGTGAACCCATCAGTGCAGCTAGTTCAGCTCTTACTGAATGAAGAGGCTTTGCTCTGTGGCTGGGAGCCCCGGGCAGGCTTCCTGAACCTCATGAAGCCCCAGGACAGAGACGCATGTGGCCAATGGACCTGTGTTTAGGGTTTGGAGCTGACGTTGCGCATCAGGCACGGTACTCTATCCGTGTCCTTCTTTTATCAAAAATCTAGGATGGCTTGGATGCATGAGGTTTCTCTTCTTACTGATCAGTTAACAGCACCCATTAAGCACTGACTGTGTACAACTGGCCGGGGGGGGGATTGTCTCAGGGCTCCAGGGTGGTGATGGCAGAAGACTGTCACTGGGGACACCCTAATGAGGACGGCATGTCCAGATTTCCTAGGGATCATCTATCTACCCATCCATCCATTCATTCACACAACAAGCACGGACTGAGAATTCACTCTGTACACTGGGGCAGTGGAAAAATGCCCCTCGGTTCGTAGACAGTGAGGGGCACAGACTTCCTTCATTGGGGGACATGCTAACAAGATGTAGGGAGTTCAAGAGCTTTGGGGGCTGAGCTCGGAAAAACATTCGACCACCAGGTGGCAGTAGCACTCAGTGGGCTTATTTGGGGGATGCTGTCAGGTTTGCAGGCAAAACTCCCCCACTGCATGCAACCATCCAGAGGCTACAGTTTAGGGGCCACTACCCAGAAGGGGAGGAGGATGAGGAAGCTCTGCGGAGGGGGCTTGTGTGTCCAGCAGCATGGCACGAGTCTTGGTCAGAGAGATCCAAGGGCCAGCAGCTGCTTAGTCTCTGTGGCTACGGGGTTTGTCTTATCTACGGCTAGTAGATGTCCGTGCAGTTTTGTGGCGTTTGCAAAGCAGGCATGCTGTAAACAGCTAAAATGCACTTATGTAGGCTCTGTTGAAAACAATTGGTTGTATACAAATTTTAGTCTGGGGCCAGCAGGTTTTTGAACTAATGCGTCCCAGCCTGCTGTGGAGAAATACACAGTCTAGGGACCAATCTATAGGGACCCTCTCTAGCTCATTTACATAACAGGAGGGCAACAGATCCTGACTGCTTGAAGATCATAAATGGGTGAGCGTGATAGGGAGGCATCCACTCACCCATCCTTTCATACAACCAACCCTGAGCACCTTCACTGTCTCCAGCATTGTGCTCAGGGGAGGTGCAGATGAAGATGAGGTCTGGTAGGAACTCATCCTCCACTGAATGGGACAAGCACAGATTCGGGGGTAAGTGAAGACGAACTCACCTAGCAGACATCTGCCCCCAACCAAACAGAATGACAAGAGCACCATTTCTGGATTGAGTGTAGGGTCCTTGCCTTCCATGGCCATTTGTCTGGGTGTGTGTGTGTGTGTGTGTGTGTGTGTGTGGTTGGATGCCTCTCAAGACCCCGTGAACATCGAAGGGTTTACCTCACTGGCAGTGAAGCAGGGGAGAAAAAGCATTTCATGTAGGTATTGTTAATTCGCACTTGAACACCATCATGTCTTCCCATCCCCCACCCCCACCTGCACCTGTGACTACCGATGGAGGTGGACATACCTCCTTGGAGATGCAGGAACCAGAAAGCCCACAAGGGGGCAGACTTTAGCGATCTCCCTGCCAGAGACCAGGGTCCTGCACTTTTACCTGTGGTTCTGGAACACCCCACCCAAAGCTGTGTGATTAGTTTTTGTTTTTGTTTTTTGGTAAATAAATCCTTCTTTGATCAATCCTTATTTGAGAGTCCTGTTTCTTGTTGAAACCTCGACTCATGCCTTGAATATCAAATGATGCCCTCTTCTACTTTAGAGTCATGATATAAATCTTACTTTTTAAATAAGTATAATTACAGTTTTCTTTCTGTGACCGTATGCAAATATATATATATATATATATACACAAAGTAAATAATAACACATGCATGTCAGACAGGCATGAGCCAGAGGACAGAAGCAGTAGGTAGTGTATATTAAGAGATTGAGTCCTAGGAACGCTTAAATCTGAAATCCACGGGGCACGCCATGGGAGGGACAGACTGGAACTCTCAGGCATGGCATGAAGCTCCTGATCCACAGGCAGGGAACCTTCCACTCTGCTTTTGTAGGTGATCATCTTTTAGCTGATGAGGTCAGTCCCACCCAGATTATCTAGAATAGTGTCTTGTATTTAAAGTCAACTGATTAAGGATATTAGTCACATCTGCAAAATGCCTTCAGAGCAACACACCTGGATTAGCGTTTGATGGAGTAGCTGGGGAGCACAGCCTGAGGGCACGCATCCCCATCCCACCGAGGGATGCAGAAATATGGCACAACCTCTTAGCCGTGGTTGTGAATGGAAACAGTAACTCAGTCCAATTAGTTAGAGGAAGAAGGTATGTCCGAGGTCACCTAGTTAGTGGTTTTTGACACAGAACTAGAACCGAATCCTCGTGATTCCTGGCCCACCGTTCTTGCATGTTGTTAATTCCAGCATGAAGGAGGTGGGCTAGACAAAACCCAGTGTCACCAGCTGAAGGGGTGGGCAATTATCCCAATAGGGTATTGAAGATATTTGGAGTGTTTCTTTAAATGAGCTTTTCCAAGTTGAATGGAGTCTCCGTTGTTTGGGGTCACTTAAAAACCTCTGCCTAGGATGGGTATTTGTCTTGTTTTCCAAGGACACTTAAGAAGCCCCAGATAATCTAGAAAACCAGCTCAAAGTCATATTACAAGGAAAATGGGGACAAATATTAGAACTCAGGGCAGCTCCAGGAGACAAGGAAGACAACCGAGAACCTTGGACCGGCCAAGGAAGAGAATTCATGCATCAAACCTATGGCACCCGATTCTACTTGGCTGTGTCACAGCAGAACTTTCTAGAACAAGGGAATTGTGATGCCCCAATCCCCCATCTCCTATTTACACTGCAAGTACAGCCTCTCTCAAGCCTTATGTTGTACAAAATACGTCCTACCATGAGCTCGTGCAAAGGTAACAAATTAATGATCAATAGCTTGGATTCATCTGTAGCCTTATTTCCTTATTCAACACTACGTTTTCTTTTTTTTTTTAACTTTGGTTGTATTAGTATCTAAGATTAAAACTTTGGAAATTTTCACATAAAAATCTAGATTTTTGGAGTCTCTTGAAGCTGGAAGATCTGTTCGCTCGTAGGGGCAGCTGGGAGGATCTATACCCTTCAGTGAACATACTCTCCGGTTCAACGGGCTTAACCTGGAGTCCTGATTCGAATTTCTGGTCTGACCGCTCTATGCATGCAAACTTGAGAAGGTAGGAAAAGGAGAATCTATGAAGTGGCCTGTTGTTCCTCCTTTGATCCCTCGGATTGTGGAAGCTCTTGAAATGCTCAGCCTTGGCTAATGATCCACAGTATCATCAGACCCTGAGCCTGGTGGGGCTTCCTCTGGAGGTGTGAATTCATAAGTGTTTTCTTTTTTTTTTTTTAAGATTTTTATTTATTTATTTGACAGAGAGAGAGACAGCGAGAGAGGGAACACAAGCAGGGGGAGTGGGAGAGGGAGAAGCAGGCTTCCCACTGAGCAGGGAGCCCGATGCGGGGCTTGATCCCAGGACCCTGGGACCATGACCTGAGCCGAAGACAGACGCTTAATGACTGAGCCACCCAGGCACCCTCATAAGTGTTTTGTGCAAGCTTCCTTGCCTGTAACAACCAAACAGATCACTGCTTCTTTCAGATCCCTTCTGTCTCCGATTTTATCCTTTTCCTTCCTTAATAACTACCTCCCTTTTGTTCTACTTGGGTGAACCTAATACAATTTCTCCGAACATGTGTAAAGTTAATTCATCTTTGGCACCTTGTATTTTAAGCCAAACCCAAAAATGACACTAATCTCTAATTTATAACAAAGCAGTGGTGCATGAATTTCATTAAATCATACGGGACTAAAAGACAGACATTGTTTTTATCCCAAGATATATTTGGTGAAGCCCACTTAAAATCACATTTGTTCAGTGAGCTTTTTCAAAGTGCTACTTCTTCCTGATTCTTAGCTGAGAAAAATTCACCTGTGTCAAAAAGAAATATTTAGATCAGGTCATTTCTACTCTGAAAAACAGATGGATTAAAACTTCTTTTATGTTATTAAGCAATTGCACACAATTTACATAATAGGATAGTTCTGTTCACACAACCAAGTGAATAATTATAATGGGAATTATAATTATTACTAGGAAGTGTGAGGTATCTTATCAGGAAAAATTCACTTCCTCAAAGGTAGTTCATCTCATGAACAACTAGCCCTGTTTCTAAAGAACTGATTTTGCACGATGAACCATGCAGGATGAGGGTTCTAAGTAATTAGTGTATTTTATTTTTGCTACACAGGAAAGAAGAATCTAAGGTGGCGGAGGCATTTCTAGCCAATCAGGCTGACAACAAATGAGTTTCTCCCCTGATCCTGCATGCACCTGCTCTCTCTGGGGATAGAAGCTTCTGTAGGTTTGTTTTCTGTAATTGGCAGAACAGGAATGTGGCATAAAGTTGACCGACAGAGCAAGTCAGATGGTCTTGAGGTAGAAATAATATACTTAGGAGACCCCTGTGTTGCCGAACTCCATTTCTGACACAAAATTCAAGAAGTAAGTGGCAGCCCTCACCTCACTCTGTGTGAAATTTCTGTCCTCGTGCTCCGAGGCAGGGTAACCAGATAAAGGATAGGATACACAACGTGATGTGGGATACACTTAGATTAAAAACAGTCACCAGATAAGATACAGGATGGACTGCAATCTGGGACATACTTATGCTAACCATTATTTGTTGTTTATCTGAAATTCACATGTAACTGAGCTCTGGTACTTTTATTGACTAAAACCGACAACCCTGGGGATGTTAGCCACTCATCGCTGCCGGGCCTCAGCCTGTTCAGGGAAGACTCCATTTTAATAGGAAAAAGAAACAGCAAATCCACCTCCCACAAATGCTGGTGTCAAACTCATTAGTGTTGGCTGAGGTTTCTCCTGGTGTGAGGAATTGTGCAAAGTGGCTCCAGAAGCCATTTAAAGCACCCCCCTATAGGACACGTGTGGGTTGAAGGGTGCAGATCCTAAATTTTTATGTTTGGAGGAATTCATGATTTAACTTTTTAAAAAAATATATTTTATTTATTTAGGGGCGCCTGGGTGGCTCAGTCAGTTAAGCCGTTGCCTTCAGCTCAGGTCATGATCTCGGGGTCTTGGGATTGAGCTCCATGTCGGGCTCCCTGCTCAGAGGGGAGTCTGCTTCTCTCTCTCTCTCTTCCTCTGCCCCTCCCCACTGCTTGTTCTCTCTCTCTCTCCAATAAATCAATACAAATCTTTAAGAAAAGAGATCTTATTGATTTATTGGAGAGAGAGAGAACATGCAGGGGGAGCGGCAGAGGGAAAGGGAGAAGGAGACTCCCCGCTGAGCAGGGAGCCCGATGTGGGACTCGATCCCAGGACCCATAGCTCATGATTTAGCTGAAGTCCGATGCTTAACGACTGAGCCACCCAGGTGCCCCATGATTCAACTTTTAACACATAGAATAGTGGTTAAGAACAGAGCTCAATATTGTATCTTATGTGATTATGGGTTTGTGTGTGGGGGGGGGGCACAGGGGTTTTGAGGGATGGTCTAAAGCCAGCCTGCCCTGGGGTGAAGTCTCGGTCTGCCCCTCACCACCGGTATGACCCACAGCAGCCACTTCCAATGTTTGTGCTCGGGTGGCCTCAGACATCAAGGGAAGTCATAACGCAATCTGTGCCGGGAGTAACTGAAAAGGTGTGGCAAGTTAATATTTTATCTACGATAGACCAAGTGGCTAGAATGGTGCCTGTTACATGATGCATCACGGTAAACGCGGGTCCTTCTTCCTGAGGGTGGTGTTAGCATTGTAATGGTAAGCTCAGGTGAAGTTCTCTCCTCCTGGAAACCAGTTAACCTCTTCCTGCTGCAGGTCCTTCGTGCACACGTTGGGGACCACACTGGTACCCAGCTCACGGGGTTGCCGGGAGGAGGAAGTGCTAATTCACACGGCTTGGGGCGGGGGGAATGTAGTGGTGGAGAATGGGCACTTTGGAGCTTCCCAGTCAAGGCATGACTTTCCCTTGACTACCTGCTGCCAGTGTGATCTCAGGCAGCCCACTCAACCTCTCTGAGCCTGGCTTCTCGTCTTTGATATGGAGATGGAGGGAGTGCCCGTTTTATGGGGTCACTGAGAGGGCGGCATCTAACCGGGGAAGCTCTAAGGACAGCATGAAGCAGGTGCCATGGAGATGCCTGGGTGCAAGGGCTTGAAAGTGCTCTAGTCCATCCTTCCTTCCCTGGGTCATGGCCCTTCCACGCTCCTTTAGCTTCACCAACTTTTGAGGGCTTTGTGCCAGGGACTAAGGCAAACAGCTTATAATTAAAATTTTTTTTTCATTTAATTTCACAACAGACCCATGGGTTTGGTTCTTTCTTTAGCTGCCCAAGGTTCACTTGGTTTCTGGGGATGAAGCCTGAGGGGAGCCTATGTGGTCCACTCAGATCCTATGCTCTTCATCGCCACCAGGATGCTGAGTTGGGTAGGGGGCTCTAGGAGTCTCCGCCTCCTCATTCTGGTGATCTGAGACAGAACGAGGGTCGGGGGGGCGGGGACTGCAGTCACATGGGTCCCTACCCCCGGATGCGCGCCCTGGCCCTCTTGTTTCCTGGGTCCTTTTGGGAACGCTGGTGAGAGCTGGCTGTGCTGAGTGAGGGGTCCCGCTCAGGGCTTCTTACCTTTAGTTCTGAGCCTTCTCACTCCAGGCTAGTACCCTTTCCCATCCCAACCTCTCCACCTAACCCCATTCACCTGGTCCGATGAGGCTCACTCCAGAGAGAGGGGAAACCCAGGATGTGTTGGTGCTGACTGTGGTTCAGTGGATGGGCTCCCGGGTCCCTGCCCCTCCCAAGAAGTCCTCTAGCTACTCAGTGACGCTGGGTCCACTCTGTGTGCAATGCTACCTTCAGGGTGTGTGTGTGTGTTTAAGGATTTTATTTATTTTAGAGAGACCGAGAGTGCGAGAGAGTGAGAGACAGAGAGAGAGAGCACGGGGAGACAGGCAGAGGGAGAGGGGGAGAGAATCTCAAGCAGACTCTGTGCTGAGCTTGGGGCCGGATGTGGGGCTCAATCTCACAACCCCAGTGTCATGACTGGAGCTGAAACCAAGAGTCAGAGGCTTAACTGACTGAGCCACCCAGGTGCCCTCAGGGTGGTTTTCATGCAGAGAAAAGACCATCTGTGGCCACTTGCTTTCAAATCAATAATCAAAATATTAAAGCAAAATTCCCAAACCCAAGATTTTCCTTAAGTCTTTCAGTTCAACTGACAAATCCTAATATCCTATGTACAAAACTAATACATTTTTTTAAAAAGATTTTATTTTTATTTATTTGACAGAGAGAGAGAGACATCGAGAGCGGGAACACAAGCAGGGGGAGTGGGAGAGGGAGAAGCAGGCTTCCCGAAGAGCAGGGAGCCCGATGTGGGGCTCGATCCCAGGACCCTGGGATCATGACCCAAGCCGAAGGCAGACGCTTAACGACTGAGCCAGCCAGGCTACCCCAAAACTAATACATTTTAACATTTATTTTAAGGGGTTCTTTAAAAGACCAGTTAATTAAATTTCTTTGCATATTTTAAACTGTATTTGTAAATTTAAAATGCCTGCTTTCTTTTTAAGCAGTTCAGATGTCATTTTAAAAGCAAAACTATCTTATGTATTTAAACAAGCATAATATATTTAATAAATGAGCAAATTGTCTTTAACATTCCAATATAATCTTAGTATTTAGCTAGATTTCTTTTACTTTTCAACTTAAAATCACAAGGCAAAAAATTGATTTCATATCGCATTCTAACTGGGAAAAATGGTTGGTTCTGTAACATAATGTGGTAAATGATCTTCACCACTCTAAATACTTCAAGTACAAATGGTCTCCACAATTCCTTATCTTAACAGAAAAATAAAATATGCAGGTGTGATAGAATTCATCACCCCTGTTATTGATTCTAAGCTTTCTTGGGTTTCAAGAGCTACTAAGGATATAATTTTAACATTTCCAGAAAATGGAGATCCCAAGCAAATTGAAATTTATTCTTCAAACACTGGTGAAGCCCCCTCCTCAGTGGGATGAGGTGACCTGGAGACTGGAGTTGTTCAGCTGGGACAGGGGATCCGAGGAGCAGACACACTCTCACCACCTGGACTTTCTTGTTAGGCCTTTATAAGTGACTTTATGTCTGTTAATAGAGAGACCCTTGTTTCCATGTGGAGGATCTCACAGCCCAAGGCCCTGGACACAGGATGGCAGACCGCTTTGGCCCTCGATTAGATTAATCCATCTGCTACTCGGCTGTGTTCGCATCACTCTCAAGTTCCTCCTTCCAATGGGGATCAGCTGAAGACAAAGACCCTGGAAGAGGGGGCAAAGGAAGGAACTGAAGAGAGAATCAACAGAGAGCATTTATGGAGGCCAAAGGGGGAATGTGGTAACAGGGCTTACAAACCCAAGATGGCAGAGGTCTATTAGCTCTCTGGCTTCATCCCCTAAGACCCTCCCCTCAGCTCTCTCCAGTGTGCTAGCTTCCTTGCCAGTCCTCGAACACTCAGACATACCTCACCTTAGGGCCACAGGGCTGGCTATCCCCTCTGCCTGAAACATGCTCCCTTAGATGGCCACATGGCTTCCTCTCTCACATCCTTCCAGTCTGCTAAATTGTCACCTTCTCAGTGATCTCTACTTGACTGCTCTTTGAACACTGAAGCCTCCCAATACCTGCACTTCCCTGACTGCCTTACCCTGCTCTACCTTCCCTTTTTTTCTTTAGGACTATTTAATATAGCAAATAATTTACTTGCTAATTTATCTATGTAATAATAATAATTTGTTATTTATGTTTTTGATGTCTGCCCCCACAGTCTAATAAGACATAACCTTCACAAGGGCAGGAATCTTTGTTTTATTAACCTATCCTAAGTATCTGGAACAGTGCTTGGTATAAAGAAATACTCAGGGACTATCTGTTGAAGAAATGAATGAGCAGTGTTGGACAATGCTGGGAAGACAAGGAGAATGGGACAAGGAGAATGGGAAAGGCTACAAGACTGATATTTTTAGGAGTCCTTGGCAGCCCTAGTGAGAGTAGTTTCAGCAGAGTAATTGGGAGCTGGGTAAGTGGGACAGGGTAGTAGAAATGGAAGAAGCAAGAATCATAGAGCAAATTAATATTTGGGCATAATATTTAAAACTCCAGAACTGTAAGTAACTATTAGCTCTTTCTGATGCTGGTATTAAAAGACAAATCTAAGGCACACACTTGGTTGGAAATCACAACGGGCTGGCGTGTGTTTAGTTGCAGTTTAGAGGGTGGGATGTGACCTGCAGTGGCTCCCAGATGGTTCCGTGAACACACACGGGGATGCGCCCACATCTCTGCCTGCCTCTTGGGTCTTAGTGGCTAAGGTCATTCCAAGGACACTCACTTTCTGGGCCTTCATCTTCAACCCGCCATCAACTAAATCTGCTTTGTCCTGTCTCCCCGTGCATCAGGTGAATATTTTCAGTCCTATTTGGTCACTGTGGATAATTTCCTGCTTAAATCAGGCCTCTGTTAATCCAGACTCTCTAGATTGTATACAAAAATATAAATACAAATGTGTGTGTATATATATATATATATATATATGCATACATACATGACTTAAAAATATTTTAAGCTCTTGAACATGCAGTAGCCCATTCATTAAATGTCTTCAGAGAAATGAAATGACATTTTAAAACGGCTGTTCTTTTTAAATTACTTAATAGACTCTACTAGCAAATACATAAAGATTACAATTACTATAAAATTTATTACTGTACTTACATTCCAGCATATTCTAAAACACCATCTAATTGATGTAATCAATTTAGTCACACGCACATACGCAGCTGTATGATTAACAGAATAAATGAAATTCATACATGCACATACATATGTGTGGGCACAAGTACTGGGTACTCACTTAAATAAAAATACCCTATTATATCTTTCCTTTTGAATCCAGTTTTTTTCCTCTGAATATAATTACCTCCTTGTCTTTCACAGAGTCACTTTATTTCAATTAACCACATACCACACCATGAGTACTCTGGTTTTTAAATGCTCGAGATTTTCGTAACTGGGCCAGTGAAAGCCTTTAATTAAAGTTCTCATCCCCTTTAGAATTGCCTTTAAGATTTAAAACATATTCTCGCTTTCTGATGACAGTGACAAGTTGCAGAACCCTCCTGACTTTGTTTTTGCCCTAAGGCTTAGGTTCGGCTTCTCTCCCATGAGCGCTGGATTCCTTTGGCTGATCTGAGGCTGGAGGCTAGAATCTGGGGTCTACGAGCGTTGGTGGTTGGCAGATGGGCTGCTTCAAGATAGCAATTTAGGTTAAATGTTGACCTTGATAATTTAAATTTAACATACTAGTCTTTGTAGCCCTCCTCTGTGTTTCATGGCATTCCTCAAGCCCTAGACTTTCTCTGATGTCACCTGCCTTCCTCCAGGTCCCATGTGGTTCCACGGCCTCTGCCTCCCATTTATGTGAGGCTGCTCCTAGGGTTTGCTTGATTTGGGTTGGTTGGTTCTTTGGTTATCTTTTGCCTCGGCCATCTGCTTTCTCAATGCATACACTCTCTCTCGGTATCTTTCTCATTCGTTCTCATGTTTTGTTTTGTTTTAAAGATTTATTTATTGATTTAAGTCATCTCTACACCCAATGTGGGGTTCAGACTCACAACCCCGAGATCAAGAGTCACACCCTCCGCTGCCTGAGCCAGCCAGAACCCCCGTTCTTATGTTTTTTTAAACCACGGTCGCTATGATGGTAACTGCCAAAAATGTACCTCTAGATCAAACCTTTCCTCTTCAGGGGCGCATCACCAAGAATATAGCAGACTCGGAATTTTAAAATAAGGCTTTCAACAAGTAGAGACGTTTTGCGTCACATAGGCAAAATATCAACAGGAATGGTCTCTCGTTCGGGCAAACTTGTATTTCTAAAAACAAAATCCAACAGGAAGGAAGACCCATAAAGGGCTAAATTCAGTCCGGTTTTGAAGAGTTACCGATTTCATGGATGCTTCAACAGAGAGAAGGAACAATGGAAGAAAGGAGAGAGAAATGACAAAGGGAGGAAAGGCGAGTGGCATGAGGGGGAGAGAGAGGGATAAGCAGCGTGCTCGCTCCATTGTCGTGCCCTCTGCAATGAGTAAGTGGATGCTGGAGTTGCCGGGACTTGGTGGCAAAGGGAGCCAACCATCAAGATTTGAATCTTGTGGGGCACCTCGGTGGCTCATGAGTGTCCGACTCTTGTTTTTGGCTCAGCTCATGATCTCAGGGTGGTGAGATCAAGCCCCGTGTCGGGCTCCGTGCTCAGCAGGGAGTCTGCTTGAGCTTCTCTCTCTCCTTCTCCCTCTGCCCCTCCCACTTATGCTCTCTCTCTCTCTTTCTCAAATAAATAAATAAAATCTTTAAAAAAAAAAATTCAAATCTTGTGACCGAAGCACTCCTAGGGAATTATACTCAAATTCTATAATTCTCAGTCTTCTCTTTTGGAAAGTGATGATGGTAGCCTACGTGAATTTAGAAAACAAATATGAATAAGCCTAACAAAATACCTGGCTCTTGGTCCTCAATTCACCTTTGTCAAAGCAACGAATGAGTAGGTAAATCATGGACATATACCCGGGAAGTGGGTGCCATGCATCGAAGATCTGCTTTCCAAGGGGACATCACTCTGCCTTAAGCAGCCATTAGGAAGATAGGCGATAAGATGTACTGAGATGTGAATTACAGTTTTGATAGTTCATATTCTTTGTGATTAGCTCAAAAATAGTATCTTTAACCTGAGTGTATTTTAGCGCCTTAGATACTATGAATGCAAAATTATTTCTTTTATGTAGGCTGATGAGGCTAAATATTGTTAAATGGTTTCAAAAATCGGTGTTTATCCACAAGATTAAATAATTTTAGTTTTCCTTCACAGCCACATAAATAATAGCTGATTGAAATTAGAATTAGAACACTCCCATGATTAGACCCTTTGAGCTTTCCTCCCACTACCCTCCAGCCTCCTAAAGGGTATAATTTAAGGAGAGATAATGGGAAAAGCTACTCTTCCCGGTGGGAAGTGAGTATATGATACTCCCTGTCTTGGAAGTCTGTGTTACTAAGCTCTGACATTGGCAAAGAAGGAATCTAGATAAATCAGTGAGGGTATACAAGGATATTGCTCCAAACGTATTTCAGAAACACTTACTTAAGCATGTTCTATTGGAGAGTCAAGTCTAGGGCCACAGGGAAGAGAGATGTGAGCAGGGCTTTGGACACTCCAGTCTGCCTTTGCAGTTCCTGGTGATTCTTCAACCAGTCTGAGGACATGTAGCAATTAAATGTGAAGCATGTGGCAGGCAGCTCAGAGGGGGACCCAAGAGAGACACAGGGAAAAGGGAAGGCAGGCAACACCTGGCGGGGGCCAGTAGCGAACCCAAACTGGTAAATAAAAGGTTAGAAAATATATTTTCCCTCTTTGAAACCATAATAGAAAATAAAATAAGAATTAATGAGGAAGCACCAAACTAGGTAAGGTTTTGCTTGTTTTGCTCTCTTTTTTGGAGAGGTTCCTCTCGCTATAATATTAAAACTGAGACTTAGTGGTATGAAGCTCAGTTATTTAAATATGAATTTTATTACCTAAAATGGTGAAAAGTAGAAAAATCCTGCAAAAAACCAAAATCTCTATATAAAGAGCTCATGATTTGGAGACTGGCCATTTCCAGTGCTCGCTTACGGTTTCTTCTGTACAAGTTAATCAATCTCTTTGAACCTCTTTTTCCTCCCACATTTAATAAAAATAATCTCTCACCAGGGTCTTTGTAGATCGAATAAGATATATACATGAAATATCCATCATGGAGATAACACTTAGTGATAAATTTCAGTTAACATTGCTATTATTGGAATTTTTAGAATGATAATATTGGGGGCATATGGTTGATGGTGTGGGGGCAGGGACCGTTATTTCTGGCTTTGGGCAATGTGTCAATTATCATCTGGTAGTAACATTGTTAGCAGTGTCATTTCCTGTTTCCCCAGGGGTGGCCCAGTCCCTTCATAGGTTAAATTCTAGGATAAGCACAGATAAAACCAGAGCTGATCTATTGGTATATAACTCCAGAATTAAATGCACAGAGGGGAAGCTCTGGGCATTCATGAAACATGTCTAAACTTGCCTTGTCCTGCCCCGAGCATTTGTCCATATCCTGCGACCTCAAAAGCTGGACTAGATTAATTCTCCTCGAAATAAACATGCCTTTTCTTTTGACTGGTAAACACAGGGCCTTGTGCATAGTTGATGTGCAGTGCAGAGTTACTGAGTGAATAGATGAAGGACTTAAATGTCATTCATACTAGCACTAGCTGATTTTTATTCAACACTTAGTATATGTTCTGATATTGAGGGAAGAATGTCCCAAGAGTTTTTGGAGAGTGTAACCAATCGTGTCTTGCTCAGGGTGTATATGGTGGCTACTGAGAATAAGGAACCAGTAATAAATGATAAATTGAAAAGAGATGACACAAGCCCATACACACCATGTCTTTTAAAGATTCTTCATTGAGTTCCAAGAGGAATGGCCAGTGATGAGCGATTTGGCACTGCACTTTGGAAGCAAAGATCTCAATCCATGCAGCATGTTTATGTGTTTGGGAAAATCTTCTACAAGGAGAAACAAGTGGTTCCATGTGTAAGTTGCTGAGTTCAGTTGTAACTGCAATATGGACACGCCATAGAGCAGCGTCCTGGGGCCAGTGCGGGGGGGACGCACGGCTGCTCTGTGAGCCGGGGTGGATTCACAATCACTTACCACCAGGCAGGAACTGATGTACCTAAATAAAATGAAAAAGAGCACATTCACAAGCGTGTACACATGAGAATGATCAGACCCAAGAAGAAACACCACCCTAGCAGTATCTTATGGCTACTAAGTCTATAGACCAAACTGACAGGCAACTTGCAGGGGACACTGCCCTCAATCAATGTGGAAAGTGTGAGAAAACTCCCAATGGGATTGCAGCCCTTAGGTCGGTGTCCTGGGTGAGACCCCAAAGGGGGTGGACCACAACGACCTAGAGGCACCATACCTGCTGGTGGGACCAATCAACAGATGGCCAAGGGCTGATTCTTTGCCTAAATCTGTGGTCACAAATCTAAACCCCTCCAGGGGCCACAGATGAACAAAGCTGGACCAGTGGGGAGCCTGGCACGCTCCTGAGCTCCAGCACGTTATTCATGGAAAGCCCCTCTTGCACCTGCCTTTCATGGTTGACCTCCTCCACCGAGGCAGCCTCAGCCTTTTTCTTGGGTCTTGGGTCTACAATGAGTTAAGTGGTGACCTCTCGAGATGCCTGAGGTTCCATTATTAGTGATCTGTTCAGATTAAACATTGCTTTTTCCAATCTTCTCTTTCTAGCCTTCAGCATTAAGAAGGTCCTATTTCTTATCTTGTAGAATCTTCTGACCACTCATCACTTCCAGGAAAATTTAACCTTTTCAAAGTTTAAACGTCTCTTTGTACTTTCTCTTCAGGCTGAGATTGACTGAGAGCCCCATGTCCTTCATGGAATTACCACAAAGGAATGTCTTTATTTTTCTGCAGAGAAGTGGGACGATAACACTTAGGAGTCAGCATGGGGCAGGCTGGCTTGACATTTAGGGTACTTCAGACATCTAGAGAGAAGTCTTCACTCGCAGAACATCTGAAACCTAAGCATAAAGCAGAGGCATCTGCATGGAGATGACTAATCATGACCATCTCTGCCAAAAGTGGCTTTGGCTGATAAAATGATCAGAAGTTGCTATTTCTGCTCTCCAGTTCCCTATTTCTCTTTCTCCCACACTCCTGTAAAAGATACACATTTCCCTGCAGGATCTCCTTGAGCAGAGTAAATGCTTTCTCTCATTTCTCTTGCAGAATGTTCTCAGCCTTATCAGACACATGGCTCTTTTCTACCAGAGGACTCACAGAGCCTTACACAAGTAACGAGAAGACTTGTTGAGATCCCCAGATCCACAGTCAAAATAAACAAACAAATATTCAGAATAACATAAGCTTTGGATTCACTTCTGATGACTTGTCCTCTGAGCAAGCAAGGCTCTAGTATGCAGCCTTGTGTGAAGTGTCCAGAGCTGAGCCAATAAAGTCAGAATCAAAGATTTCAAGTCATGTTCCTTACGGATATTGACCCACCATCAAAGATCTCCAGTGAGAATCAGGAGACCAGGGTTATCTTTAGGGCTCTAGACATGACACGTAGTGAGTCAGGGGCTTACACTGCTGCCTGTCCATCAGTGAATCTCCCCATTTCCTTGCCCATAAAATCCTGGATTTGCTTGAGGTGCAACATGCCCATCCACAGTCTTTGGGTTCTGACTGGCCACAGATAATTATGGCCACCCTGATCCCATTTATCAGACACTCATTTTCTTAATCTCTGTTGCAGCCAGGGAGGAATCTCTGCTGGGGAACCTCTCGAATGAAAGCCACTTTGTCATCCACTTCCTTCCTGCTTGGGACACACACGTGGGATGGTTGGAGCTTCTTCAGCCCTTTAATCACCATGAAATGACAGCCAAGAGGATGAAGAGTCAACATGCCAATGATACAAAGAAGAAAGATGGACAGTGGCTGAATCCCAGAGATATGACGGAGAGCGTGAACATTGTCACGGAATCACAAAACCCCAAGTTCTCTGTGAAGAAAACAATTCATGTCTTTTTCACTGAAGCCACTGTGGGATGGGTATTTATCCCATTAGAGCTGAAGCATTATAAGTAATACAGATAATATTTGCACTTTCGTTTTGTTTTTTAACCATGCCACTATTGGTTAACAACCAGCCAAAACAGAAAAGAAGAAAAAAGAAACCACAATCAACCATAATCTCATCCCACGTAAGTATTTCTGATTTTCCATCCTGTTTGTTTACAATTCACGTTGTCCTATTTCCCTTCCCCATGACAAGCAGGAAATACACGTAGTCTTTGGTCTGTCTGTTCTATCCCCCCTTCTCCAATTCTCCAACTGCAAAATTAGAACAAAGAAAGCCCCAACTTAACTCAATGGCATCATATTTAAAATCCTCTTCTAATGAATGTCATCCTGCATGGTGCTAACGTTCCAGCAGCTTCCTGCATGGAGTGGGTGCCCAGTAGCTGTTTGCACATTAAATAATTGGCACAATGGAACACCCATGTTTCTCAGTAGTAAGGCTCGAGTCGGCTTGTTTACACTTACAGAAAGTCACTTGCTTATCTCTGGAGTTTCTAGCACAATCTCTTTGGAGTGTTGGCATTCCGGAAGGACAAGTGTTTAATAGCCAGATAATCCAGTTACAATGACAGGCGACCTTTGGGAAGACGAAAATCTCCTGGCACTAGGATTTAGCTCTGAAAAGCGTTTTAGAGGCTGCTGGCCACACAAAGAAAAGCAGCCTCCGTGCTGATAAGGGGGAGCTTTCCAGTCAGGGCAGCTGATAATTAAGTGGCCTTGTCAGAAAGTTGAGATATACACAGATGCAAGTGGGGATATTTGATTTTAAAGGGTATAAACACATAAGAGAGAATAAAAAAAGGATTTTAAAGAATTGCCTTTAAGACTCTTTTGATGTCAGTCAAACTTAAAATACGTTGCTGCCCACAGACACTCAATCCCTTATTCTGAGGCACCATTATAAAAATGTGGCTGGGCTTGGCGAAAGCTTACAATGTGCTTTTGGTGCTTTTTAACACTTAAACGTGTGCATTATTGAATTTTTAGTAAGCGAATCTGCGTTCTGTAAGGACGGAGGCTGCTTATTTAGTAAAGACAGCCACAGACATTTAAGGCAATTAAAAGAGATGAACGTTGGGCCAAATAGACCACGCCGACGCAGAAATTGCTTTATCACTAGACTCGACTTGGGCAACCACACAGCAGGTGGGTACAAAGGTGGGTACCTAAGAACAAATGATCCTTATAAAGTCTGCCATTCCATTAGCTGATTGACTTATTGCAAGTAAGGAGACTGTGTCCATAACTCTATTGCTGTACCTCTCGGTTAAGAAACAGAGAACAATAGTTCTGCATTATTCCGGGGAATTTGCTTGAATCTAGTAGCTACCATGGTCGTTGACTGTTACTCGACTTAGGTTTTGTGAAAAGCATCTTAGTGTGGTGTAGCATCACAGTATTGTGACCTGGTGGTGGGTGGGGGAGGGGTGTGTGTGAAGCGTGACTCAGGAGCCGGACGGCCTGGGTTCAAATCGTGGCTCTGTCACTTCCCAGCTGTGCACACCTGGGCAATCTCATTAACCTCCATGTGCCTCATTTTCCTGTTCTTTAACATAGGGATGATGTCAGAGCTACTGCCTTTGTTAAGGCATATTCTTCATATTCTTGCCTTTCTGCCCCCAGAAACGATAGAGTGATTCTGTTTCCCACTCGCCCCTCCTGCCTTCCATGAGACCATGACCAAGGGCTGATTCTGCTGGACAGGAAGATGAGAAAAAAGGGAAGCACAAGGAGAAGATCATGAAAAATGATAATATCTCAGAAAGCTATTTTAGCCACAAAATAATGTCATGAAACTCCAAGGAAATGTTTATACCCTATGCTTACCTTACTGTGACTTCAATGAACTTTTCTTTAAAGAAGATTTTATTTAGTTATTTGTTTTAGAAAGAGAGAGAGAGCGAGAGAGCATGAGCAAGAACAGGGGCGAGGGGCAGAGGGAGGGATAAGGAGAGAATCCCAAACAGGTTTCCCGATGAGCGTGGAGTCCTACGAGGGGCTCGATCCCACGACTCTGAGATCATGACCTGAGCCGAACCAAGAGTCAGATGCTTAACCAATTGGACCACCCAGGCGCTCCTTCAATGAACTTTTATGTGAAAAGTTACATATGTGGCTTGTTTTTCCATATATGAAAAGAAGCAAGCAAATTTTCCCAGGGACTACCTGGGCTGTCCAGAGGTTACAAGCCACTCTGAGGGCTTTCTCTCTCTCTCCCTTTTTTTCTTTCCTCCCTCCTTCCCTCTTTCCTTCTTCCCTCCCTCCCTCCCTCTCCCCCTTCCTTTTTTCCTTCTACTATCATTATTTGATATTCATCAAAAACCAGCAGTACTGTTTTGAATGTACAAAAATAGATTCCTCCAATGTCTTTCCCCCCCAAGAGATGATAGATTGTTTTCTCCCCTCAGTGCAAACCAGAAATTGAAGCAGACGAAGCATGTCTTCCACAGTGTCAGGCAAGGGAGTCAGGCTTGTGGAGAGGCTGAGCCTGGACATACTTGGAGAGCAGGGAGGGGAGGAGTGATCTTGGTCCATAACTGGGGGTGGGGAAGGGGTTCTGCTCTCTCTGGGGCTGAGAAAGCGTCCTCACGGTGCTATATGCCTTTTTAGTGGTTTTGCACATTCTTCCCCAAATATTGGCATTTTGACTGTTCAGAGGTAGATAAGTCAATTCAGTGGATTCAGGAAATTTATTATCAATACTCACGGCACATTCGCGGTTATTGGCAGATATGCACAGAGCAGGAAAGAATATCTAAGTGGAGGATGTGCCCGATCCCAGCTGAGGGCGAGCAAGGTTACCCTCTGCCTTTTGTTTCAGCTCTCAGACCGTAAGCAAGTGTCCTTTCCATGATCTGTTTACTGCCACAGTTTTGTTTTGTTTTTCATTTTTGTGCTGATGGTGATTTCTTGTCAAGTTAGCACTGAGGAGCTGTCTAGTGGTCCCATGAGCAAGAAGGCTGCCATGTGGCTCCCAGAGAAGCTTCTCTAGATAAACTCCCTCAAATACTCGTTCTAACATTGGCCCTGAGTTCAGCATTAACAATATACGTTAAGCAAGGCGTCTTTAGTCACAAAGACATATGAAAAAAGGTCATTTTGATCGGTGAATGAAAATGTGCCAAGAGACACCCAGAAATTTAAATCTGCATTTCCTCTAGAAAAAATAGCTCAGGTTTTGCTAACTTGATGTTGGCGGGGACTGTATAGAACATAACTACCGCGGACTACGAGAATCGGCTTCTACGCAGGGAAACAAGAGTCTAGATGATTCTTGTTTCTCCATCCTTAGGATTTTTTTTTTTCATGCAAAGAGATAGAACATTCTATCAGTTTTCATGCAAAGAGATAGAACGGGGTTAACATTCGCCTCCACTTTTCATGGTGGATCCATCCTCTGATATACTGACTTTTATTTCAGAGCTGGCTCCATTAAAAGCATAACAAGGAGGGTTTTTTTTGTTTTTTGTTTTTTAAAGATTTTATTTATTTATTTGACAGAGAGAGAGACAGTGAGAGAGGGAACACAAGCAGGGGGATTGGGAGAGGGAGAAGCAGGTTTCTGGCTGAGCAGGGAGCCCGATGCGGGGCTCCATCCCAGGACCCTGGGATCATGACCTGAGCCGAAGGCAGACACTTAACAACTGAGCCACCCAGGTGCCCCAAGGAGGTTTTGAAAGGGAATGGTATTTCCAGGTCTGTGCATATGGTAACCGGCCTTGTTCCTGGCTGCTTGTGATATTTATTGTTCTTGGTCGGTTGGCATTTTTACGATGCTGTGACTCAGATTTTATAGCTGTTTTACTGGGCTAATTTTCTGCACTGCGTTTCGTCAGCCCTTTCCAGACACCCAAGGAGTTAACTCTGAATCACTTGCTGCTGTGAATTGTATCCCCCGCCCCACCCCAGCCCCCCAACCATCCAGGAAGCACCCAGCGGTCTGTGATCTCCAGCAGTCTGGAAACAGAGGTCAGGGAGGAGAAAAATGCAACACGAAAAGTCCCCCAGACCTTTCCTCGTATAATTATTAGGCAATGAGGAGACCCTCCCTTTTCTCTGTCATATTTCTATGTGTTGTGACAGCCCTAAAATGAATGGGAGTAAATGTTGGATTATGTCCCAGGTCTCCACCAGAGTAAGTTAAGATGGCTGAATTACTATTCTTCTCCATCTTGACAAAGGTCCTTGGTGAAATCTCACTGTGATGTGGCTCACATTGAATGGGGTTTCGTTTTAATTAGGGAAGCAACGAAAGGACTGTGGCACTTCGTTCCAAAATTTGTCTCTCGATTTGAAGATGGTGACCTCATCTTCTTCAAGGACCTCAGCTGCCATGAGTGCATATATTTTAACCCACATTGCAGTTTGAATCATTTTGGCTGTGCAGAAAAGCAGGTTGGGCTCCGTCCTGTGAACATCTCACATTCCATTCTCTTGGTCTCCCAGTCCTTCAGATGGAGAACTGTAAGCAGGGAGCATTACCTGTCTGTGTCTGGGTACGTGAAAACAGAACATAAGGGGCCCAAGCACCTGGGGTGCTGGAGACTGCACTGTTTCCCAGGACATGGGGCGGTCAGTGCCAGCCCTGGGAAGTCCCAGACCAACGGAGCAGTTAGACCCTTGATGCAGGGAGATTGCTTGCAGATCAGTTGCACTCTGCCTTCCTTTGTGTGTCTCCGTAATAGAAGCCATCAAAGGAACTCCAGAACTTGGAAAGGAGGTGGCAGAGGAACATCGAATGGTAAGTCCTTTTGTCTGTGAACTCACT
>NC_138381.1:78354130-78406647 GCF_054177405.1 Leptonychotes weddellii
AATGGCAAGATCTCATTCCTTTTGATGGCTGCATAATATTCCATTGTATATATATACCACATCTTCTTTATCCAGTCATCTGTCGATGGACATCTTGGCTCTTTCCACAGTTTGGCTATTGTGGACATTGCTGCTATAAACATCGGGGTGCACGTACCCCTTCGGATCCCTACTTTTGTATCTTTGGGGTAAATACCCATTAGTAAGCACCACTTACTTTTTCCCTGCTTCTCACAGCTCAGACACTTTGTGTGAAATGATGGATGGATGGATGGATGGATGGATGGATGGGTGGATGGATAAATGAATGAAAAAAGGATAAATTAAATAAAAGCTCATACTACGTGTTACAAATATTTTTTGAATTTAAATTTGAGCCATAAGTAAGTTGACGTTTAACAAAAGGCAGGGGACCTCATAACTTAAGTAACAACATTGTAGCAGGAGTTCAAGCGGATGAGTCTTAAATGTCAAATGAACCATTTGAACCGATCTGGTCACTGTTCTCTTTTAAGTCCAATGGCACTTTTCCGGTGGTCACTCCCAGGTCTGGTTCCAGACAACTGGGCAAGACTTGCAAGGATGTCACATATAAAATACCCAGCTGGCTAACTGGACTAAAGTTAAGGAAGTGCCTGGCATACTTCTAAGATAAAGGAAATGCTAATGGCCCTTTTGACTGGTGACAATTGACCTGTGTCATATTTCTTCCTGAGCTAATGGAAAGGTGATCTCACTTCAAGCCATCTTCCTGACTGTTCTTGCCCTCATCCATCTGCAGAGATATTAAAGTTCTGGTATGCTGAATTTCCAAAGGCCAAGATGCGCGTTTGGCTTAATGGTGTGATGCCAACCAAGGTAAACAAGGTCATGAAGATAAAGAGAGACACCATTCCCCTAATTCATGTCCCGAAGGTCAGGAATTAATGGGAGAGGCAAGAAGAGGCAACAATTAGGATAATCCGGACCCCAGCTTGGTCTTCCCTGTCTTGGCAAAACTGCTTTGTAGCTGGTAACAAACTGAGTGAGTGCCCCCAAGTCTGTGTGGATGGGACCCTTCCTCCACCTGAATAATAATAATAATAATAATAATAATAATAATAATAATAATAAAGACAAAAATGGCATTTACTCATGCCAATACTACCTCCTTTGCTAACTCATTTAATCCCCACAATGGTCCGATTTGGTAGAAAACACTATGATCGTCCTCATCTTACAAATGGAGAAACTGAAATCTAGACAAGCAAAGTAACTTGCTTAAGGTCACCCAATGAGCAGGTGCTTGGACCCACCTCATCAGACCACCTGCTGAGGGCAGTTCTCTCCACAGAGGGACCTCCACGCATAGGGGCAGCACTGAGCTGTCCATATAATTGTCCTCTCCAGCTCTCTAATCCATATGTCCAAAAGAAAGTTTGCGTAGGTTTCAGTTAAACACAATTATTTATTTGGTGTTTCTTTATTTTACTTTCTTCAGAGGGACTGTTAAATTACAGTAAAGTCACTTTATAAAGAAAGTGGGAGTTGGCACACTCCCACAAGGACAAAGAAAAGGAAGATGACAGAGATCAAATTTGGAAGTGGCAAAACAGATGGATACCTCTTCTCTGCTCCACGGCTGAAGGTCATGTGTGAATGAACTGAACGTGGCATTTAAGTCCTAAATACATCCACTAAGTGGATTTCAGGAAATTAAAATGTATAATGAGAGAGAAATGACGATTTTTCTAACGACTCAAGTAACCCAAACATTACCTTTCACCTTTTCTGCTGTTTTGTACGAAGAGCTCTCAGCTGTTGTCAGAGAGGGTGAAGTTACAAGAAGGAAACACACACACACACACACACACAGACTCTAGAAGCCTTGGGAGCCATGTTGCTCACACACAGACAACCCAAAGGGTGCAGTGATATGAAGACATCTCTGCCACCGATGCTGATTGTTCAGTGAGGTCAGTCTCATTAAGCACATAGCACTTGATTTAGATGTGCTTCTTGCCTTCTTTCCTGGCAAGGAAAATTACCAGGGAGTGGGCAGGAGCAGAATATTAGTGTTAATAGAAAAGTTTATTCCACTGCCATCTGCTGACTTCAAAAGAGGGAGCTGTCCAATGACAAGTACTTCCCTCAGTCAGGTGGAGAGAGCGGAGGGGTCTCCAAGGAATGAGCACAGTTGGTCATGGAGGGAACCTCACATTCAGGCCAGCTAGACATATGCTTGCTTGTTTCTTGTCAAAACTCCTTCCAGCCCAAGAGGCCATATTTTCAGTAGAAGGTAGGATGGGGTGGTTGATATCTGCTCTCTTTGCCTCCCCATCATCATTTTATCTTCCTGTGCAGCATCTTTCCTCCAAGTTCCCCAGCAGGAGAGGTGGGGGCTGCGGTGAGGAAGGGAACGTGTGTCCCATCCAAAGGAGACAGCTGCTACTCAGTGGGCATGAGGTCCCAGTGGTGCCACAGCCTTGATTTTCCAAAGAAGAGATCCTGAAATTGAAGCCAAAGCATAGGAAGACAGAGCCAAGAGTAATGAGAGAGATTCCAACCGTTGAGTCCCCTGATCAAGCAGTGCCTAAACCAATATTCAAAAGTTCTCAGTGATATGAGCCATTTAATGTCCCTATTTTTTTTTTTTTTTATTAAGCTGGTTTGAGTTAGGTTTCTGGCACTAGCAACACAAAGGGGATCTAAGTCAACAAAGTCAACTCTAGTATCAATAATACAAAAGGCAAAGTGTGAGGCAAGTCGAAGACCCAGACATCACTGGACCCATGCCAACCAGGGACAGGACATCTTCATGGAAGAAGTGGCATTTGGCCTGGATGGGAAATAATCATAGAGAGAGAAGGTGCTTCCAAGGAGAATGGATAGTAAGAGTGAAAGCAGGGGGGTTCAGAAATGCTGCAGAGTAGTGTGTCCACACATCTTGTTCTGCCCTGGACAGTCCTGACATGTGCCTTCTGTCCCAAGATGGTGTTAACAGTGCTCCCTTCCACTCTCAATGTGTCTTGGATTGGTTATAATTATATGGTTGCCCTTTCCTTAGGGAACCTGGAAGAACCCAGGTTCCCAACACCCTAACTCCCCATATATATGGTTCAGCTTTCTCCACATGGCCACCAATACTGTGACCATCAGCCCCATCCAGGGAAGCAACCTGCAGTCAGAGAGAGACAGGCATCCTTCAAGTGGGCCAGCAATGAGCTCATTTTGGAACCAGATGAGGGAAGTTTGCCTTCCTGGAAATAGCGGCACTTGGAGGACAGGCTGTCGGTGGAAAGGATGACTTAGTTTTGAGTTGCATCCTTGCCAAAGTTTGCCTCTTTGAACTAATTATTGTCTACCAAAAAAATGACAGGCATTTTAAAATAATGGGGAAAAAAACCCCTCAATTCAAGGACACATGTCAAGTTGTGTCAATTAACATTCTGAAAGGTCCATTAGTACAGGAGGCTTGGGAAAAATCTCTTCTTATAAACTCCTAATCACATTAGGCATTTCAGAAACAGAGTTAGGAGGGAAGGAGGTGTATGTTGGTTAAATAGCACTTCCTGAATAAAGTGTGTCCCCGGAGACGAGGGTCAGTGCTTGGGACAATGTCTGGTTTTGCAAAATATATACTTACTCTTTTCTCAAGTTGCTGGTGTGTGTGCGTGAGAGAGAGAGAGAGAGAGAGAGAGAGAATGTGTGCGTGTGTGTCAGAGACATGGAGGGAGAAAGAAGCATTCTTTGTCTCTTTGTGTGAATATAGGTCATTTTTGTGCTATTTTCTTCCTAAAGATACGTTGTACTGCGCAGGATAAATGAATATTTTTTTAATCTAATGATGATATTATATTTTAGTCTAGCATCTACAAGGAACATCCAGAAACTAGGTTTTAAGTTTCTGCTAGGAGGCATTCATGAGAATTTGGGAATATTTGCAGGTAGGCTACACCCCGTGTAATTGGAACGATTTATTTTTTTTCTTCCCTGGATTCCTATGCCCTGATTCTGGAAATAATGCCCCGATTTTCCAAAAGTCAGACCACCCCCATCTCACCTGGACTATCAATGCCCTGGAGGATGGGAACTTGACCCAAGTCTAGTCAATCAGTATAGTCTATCAAGTTAGCAGTGGTGATTGGCTCGAGGTGGTCATGTGACTCAGCAGAGTCCCACTTGCTGTGTCCTGCCAAGGGACAAAGGCAGTGGGAAGTGAAGCATCTCGGCACACCCACAGGCTTCCACATGGTGATGTCAGCCTGCCCTTGGCATTTGCCCCAGCCCAGCGCTACGGAGCCTAGGCTGTCTCAGGCCATCAGATTTGGGTTAGAAGCCAGCTCCTGAAAAGGCTCCATGCACCAGCATTTCGGGCATTGATTTTTCCTATCTGGTTTTAGCTGTGAATTAGCAATTCCTTTCCTGGCAAAGTGGAAGGCAGTGTCTCAAGCAATCACATGTACAATCAAGCTTTTTACTCCAGTCCCTTTGGTCTAAGGTACGCACCTGCACGTACCCCTGGCAGATGGATGCTCATTATATCTGGAGGAGAGAGAAGGTGCACTGGTTATTCTCACTAAAGCCCCAGTGGTTCTCTCTGTACCGGAGACTGGCCAGTGGCCTGAGGGAGCTGATGTCCTGCACGATGGCCCTGAATGGGACCTCATCATCCAGGGACAGCCTGGGGCTGTTTTCCCCTTAGGGCAAGGCAAAGAGCTCCTCCCACCTTGCTTCAGTCAGAACAGAGAGGCCTCCTGTGCCTTGGACGCCCTGGGACAGGAGATGGCTTCTGCCCATAAGAAGCCAGCAGCTTTGCGAGGTCTCAGGCCGACCAGACAAACAAGCCACACATACAACGAATTGGCAGTGAGTGCTTCAAAGTCTAGGTCTACACCACGGCAGTGGCTCCTACCTGAACGGTCTTAGAAAGCTCGGGATGGGATAATCCACAAAAGGAGAGAGGAGAAAATAGCCAGACCCGACTTGTGTCTAAACTGTAGAATATTCTAGGTCCAAATTCAGTGGATGTTCTATCTTTTAGGTCTGAGCCATGGATCAATTCTTAGTGAGCCATGACATCAATTTAAGGGATCTCATCTATCCCTTTTTTAGATACATGGAATAGGATAAAAGGATAGCAGGGTATATTCTTGGAACACAGTTAACAGACTCTTTTTAATGGAATGTTCATTGAAACAATGTGCATGTGCACGTGTGGTGAGTCCTCCCAGTGTAAAATGCCTTTTCTCACTGTGCATTAGGAAAACGAAGCTGGGAAGGTGCGGGGCTAACCGGCTGCTCCCAACCCAGTCTTGCTCATCCTCTAAGACCTAGAGAGAGTCTCACCTTTTCGAGCAGGCTCCCCATCCGCTGCAGCTCATACTGCCTCCAAGCACCCCTCTGAACATAATGAAGCAGCCAATTTCAAGCCCAGTTTTATATTTCCCTCTACCGACCTTTATAACTCCGCAAAAACCTTCCATGAATCCTTCAATCAGCAAGTGTGTCCTCCCCCCACATAGCTGTTCCCCCTGGCCGCACAGAGCGCCCTACAGCAGGAGCCCGAGCAGGAATCAGCTCGGGCCAGGCTGGCAGCTGAATGAGTACCACAGAGGACACCCCTGCGGCAGACACCGCGTGCATATCGGACAAGAAGGAAGAGATGCCATTTCCACAAAGAAATCTGCTCCCTTCCATTTTGCCTGAAACACAGGGGCCACCCCATTTTTAATTTTCTCCTGTGGTTAGGGACAGTGGCACAAAATGCCTTTCATTATTCTCTCAGCTCGGCTGTGTGGAAATAACAGCTCAAGTGCCTGAGAAATGACACGGATGCTCAGCTTCTATGACGGGGACCACAGGCAGGGAGGCAGACGACGCGCGAGCATGGCCATCCAGTACACTTGGAGCATCGGCTCTTCCAAGGGAAACCAGAAACCTCGGTAGGCCACCAAGAGCTTGCATGTGTCCTGTGGGAACTTCCCCGTGCTGGGCACATGGGTGATGGATGCCAGCTGATGGGGCTGCTCTACACTCAGGGACAGTCCGGGGGTGAAGGCAATCTCTGGGTTCTTGCCTAGGATGGAGTATCCTGCTCAGGAGCATGTGTGGATAAGGCGCGCTCACCCACCCACCTGTTGCTACAGGATGTTTTGCTTCTTAAATAAAACCACACAAGAAAAGCAGACTTACTGAAGAGGGACGGTAGCCCTCGTGGGCATCTGGCTGTTTATCCGGAACTGATAAGTATGCCCGTATTTGTTTTCATCAAGGACGCTGCTTATGTTACCCGGTCGGGTAGGAGTTTCTCAATCTCCCTCCTCCCTGGATATGTGAGCCCCTTTTGTGCTTAAAATGACAATTCTTCTCCCCTTCTCCTCCTGCTCTATTTTAAGCAAGTTCTGGAAAGAACCTCAGCTCCCTTGGCCCGTGTGGGTAACAGGGCCTCGGCCTCGCTCTGTGATTTTAGACTTTGGTGGATGCGGCAGCTGAGATCCAAGCTCAGGTTTTATCAGAACCACAGTATTCTCAGACTCGTCCACCTGTCTCCCTCTGGGGGGGCGGGGTGGGCAGTGAGAGGGCGCGGGGCGGCTTTGTGACTGTGGGGGGGATCCTCCCACATGGAGCATGTACTGGGCTCCCCAGCCCCTCCTCTGGTGCCCAGTGGGTGGGGGCATCATGCTTCCCAGCCGCTGCCTGCATTTCTCACCTGTGGCATCCATCATCACACACCCAGCCCCAGGCTGTAACATAAGCCAGAGGGAGATGCTGTCTGTGTTCTGGGCAGAATTACTGAGAAAATCACTATTGTTTTGGTGAATGTCCGCAAAGTTCACCAGGGCCTCCTCCCGGAAAATAAATCTGGGTGTCTGACCAACTTATGGGGGAGGCGGGTTGGGGTCCTAACTGTGAAATATGGCCCAAGAGTGGGGAAGGTATGAGCTGGTGATCAGATTCTGAAACCAGACGCGCTGCTTTCCCTAGTCGGAGGGACAGCCCGTGGGACATAATCACTCTGGAAGCAATGGTGCATTCTGCCCACCTTCCTTACCCCCCTATCTTCTCAGGGATGTCCAGGTTTGGGATCTTTGGAGTGAAAGTCACTTTAGGGCCAAAGCTGGTGACCCGAGGATCAATACCCCATCTGCTCATCGTTCGCTTGTCACTTAGGCTGTGGTATCTTCTTTTATTAATTCACTGGATGTTATTTTTTAAATTATAAAATCATATGTATTCATCATAAAATGATATAACTAAAAAAACACCTAAAAATATACTACTTGAAGATAGTAGACTTAGGTTTTAATTGACACACCCCAAGTCCATCCCCTTTTTTACACGTGTGTGTGCGTGCACACACACATGCACACATGCACACACACCCCTCAGACAAAATCAAAGTCACATACAAAGTCAATGTGACCTTTAGTATTTAGCTAATTAGCAATCCCTCCTGTTCCACATCTTTAGGGAAGTCCTCTGTCTTCACCCCGAATTTCTGCTGAGGGAATTAGAATTCATTCTGTGAATTCACCCCGCGAATGCGGTTTGGGAGCCTGGTCCGAGGCAGGTGCACCTCAGCAAGCAGACGGGGCCCCGCCTCCTGGCTCTTTCCCTGCAGAGCGGATTTCCAGCTCTGTGTGCTAGTGGATTCCTGGTTCCTCCTCAGCTTCTGCTGTTCTCTGCCCCACTGAGGCTCACAGGGCGCACAGTCCCTTCGACTTGATCTCCGTGCCAGTTCTAAATGTCTGTCCTCTCGGCTCTAAATTCACCCTTTCCGCCCGGGGGTGGGGTGCTCAGAGGCCAAAGCACCAGCAGCTTCCCTCTCCTGTCCTTTTGTAGTGGATGGCCTCTGGTGAGTCACTGCTCCATGAGTAGCTTTCCCTGGCATCCTAGAGGGCAGTTGTCCAGGAAATCCAGGGGGCAGATTTCCAGCAAATTCCACCAGCATGGTACCTCCTGGCTGTGGTGGGTGTGGGCTCTATCTCAGCCCGGGGGTGGTGGCCGCGGTCCTGACATTCCTTAAAATTCTCTGGGCTTCTTCCTAGCCAACCCACCATTACCCCTTCTCCTGTTATAGTTACTAAATCTGTATATTGAATTTCCGCTTCAAATTCTTGGTCATTTCCTTCCAGGTTGGAGCCAAGCAGATATAAATTCTGCTTAAGGAAAATGAAAAAGAAAGAAAAAAGTCCTATTGTCATTTGTATGCACAGTAGATTTCCCTGAATATTTGGAGAGAAGATGGGGTTTCCATGACATCACGGCCGACAAACTGACCTCATCTCTCCTCTTCCTCCCTAGCCCCCGCCGCTGACCTGCTGTCTGGCCACGTCTCCCTCTTATTTCTCTGCCCATCCTCCCCTTTTCTCTTCCTTCATTGCCGGTTTGTTTACAGAGCAATTAAACTATGTCTTGGTTGCCATTCATGGCTTCAAAATGTTCACATTGTATCCTGGAGAGGTCACTTTCCTAATGCATCCCCCATATCCACATAAGTGCACGTGCACACACACACGTCCATCCGCTCACATCCATTCTGAGGATACCTTTGGGTGTCCCTAAGCCGCCCAAGACAGGAGCAGTGTGCAGTCCTGTGGTTGCTGTCAGCCCCCTGGTGGTCGGCTGGCTCGTGACAGGGGCGTGTGCCCTGCTCAGTGAAGGGGTATTATTTGCATTGTGTGCTTAAATTATTCTCCTTAATATTCTATCGGGTTTATTTGTTTTTGGGAAAGAGATGGCCTGAGAGCTTGAAGTATATGAATGCTGTGAATCATGTTTACGTTTTGATTGTGAACATAGACTTAAATATATAATCACTCTAAAGTACTTAAGGAGATAATGTAGACAATTACAGAGTCATTATGGAAGGAAAAGTGCCTTGTGTTACTGTTTATAGTAATCAGTGGGTACTAATTGTTGTATTTGGAATGCATTCCAAAATCTGCCCACTGACATTAAGGGCACCTCTGTGTTTTCACACACAGTTGTCGGAATGGTAGAGATATTCGGAGAGAGTGATACACTGTTAAGGTAAGGTGGGGGTACTGACTGGACTGGATATATGCACAGTTGTTTTCCATTGAATCTTGAGCATCCTGCATCAGGTCAGACGCATAGTAGACAGTCGGTGGGTGTTTGTTGAATTAATTCATTGCTATTGTTCATGCTTTCCTAGAGCTCCATTCTCCTCTCCACGAAGTAGTAGGGCAGGAGTGAGATGGTCTTGGAGACCAATCACAAGGGGCCTCAGAGGCAAAGTGAAGGGAGGTGGCTTTACCGCCAAAGCAGACTGTGAGCTGTTGAAGGGCTTCTAGCAAGGGAACGATGTGATCTTGCTGTGTTCCTCAAGCCCCTCTTTGGTAATGTGAGGAGAATGGATGAATGCAGGAGGAGTGGATTTAGTCCTAGTAGCTGGGACTAGAGACCATCAGGATGTGGCTGGATTCAGTGGGGAAGGAGAAGGACTGTGTCATGGATGATCCCAAAGTGCTGGCTTGGGGGCTGGGTGGAGAGTGGTGCATTTAGCAGCATAGGAAAGCCTGGAGGACAAGAAGGGTGGGGAACACAGGAAGCGATACTTTTAGATAATCTGTTGTCCTGCTATGCCGTAATTCCCCTAAGAGATGTGCACTAAAACCAACACTCACTCACTCAAAGAACATTTCTGAAAACTTCCTATGTCCAGAGAGCTCTCCTTGCTGCTTCTGGGAGATGCTAAAGCGTGAAACTTGCCTTTAAGAAATACAAGGACCAATGAAACACAAATGGCATTTATATAATAAGGGAAATAATTATTTTCATGAAAATGAATAAGAAAATCATGAAAGAGAGAGAAATGAAGGGCCTCAGGATAAGAGAAGCTCTTAAATGGGGAACAATGTAGAAATGTAGAGCATAGGCCAATTGCACTTGACCTTCACTATCTCCTTCTGCAAAATGAAAAAAAATTCAAAGGTCCCGATTGGCTAACATTGTTGTTCCATCTACCGCTTCCTTCCTGGGCAGCCCTCCATTGGTCTGGATGAAAGAAAAGAGATTTTGTTCAGTCCCCTTCTTCTGGTTGAATTGCCAAGAGCAAGATCTGTGAAGTTAGAATTAGTGGTTTCATTAGCCTAAATTCTTGGGTAAAATCAACCTCCTTTTGGAAAACCTAGTTTCCATTTTTTAAGTAAACAAAGTTGTTTTCCAAACATACTGTCTAGGAATGTAGTTTTTCAATAACAATACTCACAGTCTCACGATTAAAAATCAGCAGTCCTTATAATCATTAAATAAATTTGCCTATATTACAAGAAAATCATTTGCCTTTCTATAATAGAAGCAAACTCAGAGTTATGATGACATGATACAGAATAAGCATGATCTGATTTGTAAAAAAGAAACCTAAAGAATTAATCTGATTTAAACGTTATAGTAAGGGGTTAAATATTTGCTCGCCTTTCCTTTTATTTCCTCTTACAGTTGCTCTCAAAGTTGCTAGAAAATTTTGTGATTTTGTTCTTCATTTTAATCAGGACTGAATTAAGAAATTTGTGGTTGACTTACAATATTTATTATCGTGTTTACATCTTGTTCTTGATCAACCAAATAATTAAGACTTGGGATGCTCAGACAATTATAGGTGGGGTTTGGGTTATCACTTGTGTGTGTTTCATATTTATTACTTGGGTTACCACCTGTATGTGATTCATATTTATTACTGCCACAATATACGTCTCAAATAGCAATAGAAGTTCCAGTGAGTTCTTGATCAAGATAGTTTTTCTCCCTCGTTGCTTGTCTTATACTAATTATCAGCAAAATATTTATTTTTTTCTGCATGTATGAGTATAACACTGGCATTTCACCAAGTTCTTTTTTTTATCCTCTGTGTATTCTTCTGTTTTGGCTGAAACATTTGTTTTGTCTACATTCATCTGACAACCTGGGTGGGCATGGATTTACATTCATATTTTTGCTGTTTTTGTTGCTTGATTTGCCCGGACTGCAAAGGTGATATAGGAATTCATGCCCCTGTCGTTTATTTTGTATGGTACCTTGCTTTTCGGTCACCAATATTCTATGAGCTACCATACTGGCTTTTGTTTTCATAATAATAAACATAAGGGATAGGCTCAATTTACTAGCACATTTGTGGTGTTTCTGCTGCTGCCTTCCGTGATTCATTCACTGATGCCAATATATTTCTTTTAACTATGTGATGTTTGTAATTTCTCAGCACTTGTTGGCTATTAATTCAGATCCAGAACTATTTCCTTATACATAATATAGAGCATATTGTATTTACATGAGCAACATTATACGTTTTCCCTACAGTATCATTTTAAAAGCATTTCCCACCCATGTGTGATATAAAATACTTGGATTTCCCCCCATAAATATTTCCTTAAAGAAATAAGAGTGTGTTTTACACTCTGCTATGTCTTATAGACTAGGAAATAAACTACTTCTAGATTGTTCTGCAAGGAATGCTAAATGAATAAAAAGAAACTAGCACTTACTAAGCACACATTTTTGTAAACTCAGCAGGGTTGCCAGGTACAATTTATGACACCCAGTTCAACTTGAATTTCACATAAATGACAAAGACTTCAGTATAAGTGTACCCCCAAACATTGCATGGGATACCCTTACACAAAAACCATTTGTTGTTCGACTGAAATTCCAAATGAACGGAGTGTCTTGTATTTTATTTGCTAAATCTGGTCACCCTCTCCTCAAATGACCCTGCATGGCTCCAACTTGCATGGCTTTGTCTTCACTCCCCTTTTATTTCCGTGTTCCCCCGGTAAAGAAGAGAGTTCTTTGGGAGAGTGTGGGAAACTTGCAGCCGCTTCCAAAATAGAGACTTGGATGCTTAAAATTTAAAATAAGGTTATTTTTATAGTCTTTCCTCTCACGTCTGAAAATACAGCAAAATGAAGACTATCCTGACTTTATATGGCATGAGATGATGGGTTTATAAGTTAGAATAGCAGAAGGCGCGTGCTGGAAGCCATCTTGGTTGTCCCCTTATCCCCGAACTGTGCCGTGCCAACGGGGCGTTCGTGCCCACGATCCTGCTAACAACAGGCCCTAAGCACCTGGTGAGGCTTCTTGCTTATCTCCAGTAAGGGGGATATTTCTACTACAGTGGTTTTTGCCGAAATGTGATTCATGCACGATGTGTGAAATAATATTTAGGTGGCACCCTGCCGAAAGGGAAAGGAATGTAGGCTGAGGCCTACAGGGCTGAGGGAATGCGGGAGAGGAGGCAGGAGGGTGGAGAGGGTGAGGCTTGCCAGGCAACACCCTATAAGTTGGCGGTGCTCCTAGCCCCTTGTGGAAGGTTCCCCATACTCTCTACCCATTCCTCCATTTTCGGGGGTGGGCAACAACACGAAAAAGAGGCGGTCCCTGGGGACAGACCTCCTTTTAACATCTGCTTTCCTTTCAAAGAGAAGCCCAAAGGCATTTTACGTCACAGACACAGCCTTGGGATCTAATTTAGATAAATCCCGTCCCTTTTTTTCACATTAACGGGAAAATGTCCCCTCTGTCTTTTAATCTGTGATGCAAATGGAACAGTTTCGCTTTGCATTTCCCAGGCTCACACAGCCCAGCTTTTAAATTCCAGCCAGCTCCATGTGAGCGTCCGCATGGGGCTAGACGTTTACAGCTCATGATCTGTAAGCAAATATAATGCCGTGGACCAGGAGGGCTCACATTTAAAGAAAGAAAGGGAGTCTCTTTCGGAATGCGAATAACCATCACTGTCTTCATTAATTCTCCAAATGCAAGTGTTCACACTGAAAGTCTTTTCAAAGTTGGACCCAGCTGGGGAGTCATTCATCTTACTGCACATTCGCTCATTCCAGACTAAAATTATATCTATGATTCAAGGATAATTACAATTGGACACGGCAGCAAATAGCTTGCTAGGAGTGCAGCCTGGAATACAGGGAAGGAGCATTCGAAGCCCCGAGGGCTTTCTAAATTGATGGAATAATTCTTTCTGGAAATAAATTAAAACTTGGGAGAATATGGGTGACCCGGAGTCTGATCCCTGCATTTATGAAAACATTTGGAGATTTCAAGCTAGCCTCCCAGCCTATCCCCTGCTGATGTTAGTGTTAGAAATATCTCTTCTCGGGGCGCCTGGGTGGCTCAGATGGTTAAGCGTCTGCCTTCGGCTCAGGTCATGATCCCAGGGTCCTGGGACCGAGCCCCACATCGGGCTCCTGGCTCAGCGGGGAGTCTGCTTCTCCCTCTTCCTCTGCTTCTCCCACTGCTCATGCTCTCTCTCTCTATATATCTCTGTGTCTCAAGTGAATAAATAAAATCTTTAAAAAACAAGTATCTCTTCTCATTGACTTCAAAAGGGACACGTGGGCCTGATTATCAGTGTTTTAGTTGCAAACATCTCCTCTTTTTTAAGGGCTCTGCATACAAAAATGCTTTCTAATCAGGCATTTGCTTCAGTCTGCTGGGTTAAAACTCAAAACCCCAAGACACTCTGTGAGGAACCACTGTGCACCTCAAAGAAGCCAGCATGTCGATGGTTTGTCTTTCACGACCAGATCTGCACGGAAATTTCAATTTGTTTTTTCTTTCTTCTTCTTCTTCTTGTTTTTTTTTTTTTTTTTTTAATATAATTCCTGTTACTACTGGCCTGATTTCGGGAGAAGTCACTGAGCTTCTAAAGAGAATATCTTTCACACGTTAATTCAAATGTCCTCTTAGGTCTTTGTTAAAACTTGATGAGAAGGCTTGGATTGTACCAGTATACCCGAACTTTCGCTTCCAGTATTCTCTAAAGATGGTAGTGAAGAAAGATATGGGATTTGTGTGTGTGTTTTTAAAGGTGGACACTAGACGTTTCAAAACCCAGGTCTTTTAAAAATAAAAATCTATCACCCAGATATGTCGATCTGAAGAATTTAGAGAGGAAGCCAAAGATTGACCTTCTGGGAATCATCGGATATTCACATTTTGAGTGTGTTTGGTGCAGGAGAGAAAGTGAGGTGGAGGTAGGTCTGGGTGCAGGGGTGTCACCTGTCCCTGGAAGGACACGAGGGCTCTGTTCTCTCACCAGGAACCACGACCCGGAGCCACGACCCGGAGCCACGCTCACGGCAAGGCACGGAGCTTTCAGAATCCAAGGCAAGTGAATGACGATCAGGCCACCTGGAATCGGTTCCCCCAATTTGCTCCCTTCAGGTCACTGGGCTATTCCATACGGGTCCCTCTACCAAAGGCCACAGCTCCTGTGAAATGGACCCATCCCGTGGCCCCCGTTTCCTGTTTCTGGAAACCACTCGTCTCTCCTCTTGAGGCACAGGAGGCACAGATCCTCTCAACTCTCGCCAGCCCTGTGTCTGTCTTTATTCGGTTGGATTCACACCGCTCCTGCCTTCTAAAAGGTCCCTTGATTTAACTGTCTTCAAAGGACCCATCTGGATTGTGCACCTGTTTCCTACTGGGACCCCAGCTGATAACACCTTAGGGAAAGCTTCTTTTATATTCTGCGCATTTCTATGCTAGGCCAGTAGCCCCAGGCTCAGCCAGCCCTGGGGTCTGGAGCGAGGACAGGGCTGGTGGTGGCTCTGGGGTATCTGTAAGGAGGCCCCCAGTAACTCTCCTGCTTCTGTTTTTCCCTGATTCCAGGGTCCTTTGTTTGCTTTTCATTTGTTACAAAATCATAGGCAACCATGCTTCCTTCCAGTGGCCAAACGAATGCATCTTCCTCCAAGTATGATCTTCCAGCTCTGTTTCCAGCCAAGTTTTAATTGTACATGGCTGTTGGCAGGTCCTCACCAGCTGGGCAGCTTAGGACATTGCACCTTGTTTTTCTCCGGCTGCTCATGAGAGAGCAGACCTCCCAGCAAGCCCGGACGTGAGCGAATCCTGGCCCGCAGCTTGGTGACATGCTTGTTGGAGACCTGGAGCCACGGGCCACCAATTAAGCTGTCTCACAGAAATGAGGAGATAATAAACGCTTGCTGTCTTAAGCTATGATGATTTGAAGTAATTTGCCCCCATCTTTATTGAAGTATAATTAACAAAAATTGTACATATTTAAGCGGTACAACTTGATGTTTTGATGTATGCGTGCATTGTGAAATCATCCCCAGAATCAATCTAACACAGCTGTTCACCTCCCATGGTTATCCTTTTCCTTTCCTTTCCTTCTTCTTGTTTTTTTTTTTTTTTGTAGTGAGAACACGTAAGATCTACTCTCAGCAATTTCCGGTATACACTAGTGTGATGTTAACGATGCTCACGGGGCTGGATGCCAGATCCCCAGCATTTCTTCACCATATGACTGAAACCCTGTGCCCTTGACCAATGTCTTCCCATTCCCCCCGCCACCCCAAGACCCGGCACCTCATTCTGTTCTCTGCTCCTACGAAACACTAACAAAATGAATATTTCAGTGCCTGCAAGTGGGGTCCTGTCCCACAGAAACCTAAGAATTCAGGGAATTCAGGGGTGGCGTGGAGCCAAATGTCGGGCAGCATCTGCAGGGATCGGAAGCTTGTCAGAGAAAGCTCACATGGCCTGGTCAGGCAGCCACAGAAGTCTGGTTCTGGATGCTGAGGACGATGGCAGAGACGGCTCACAAGGGAGCGAGGAACATACCGAAAATGGGAACAGGGAGAGTCTGGTCATGGAGTGGCAGCACCTGTAATATTCTGCAGAGTAGAAAATATGTCCCATGACCTTGGAGCTCTAGCTAAGCAGATTCTTGAGCAAAGTGGTGAAGGCGCTGTTGATGGTATAGTGTGTGATGAAAAAATCGAATAAAGAAAGGGACAGTCCTGGGTGCCTGGGTGGCTCAGTGGGTTAAGTATCTGCCTTCAGCTCAGGTCCTGGGATCGAGTCCTGCATCGGGCTCCCTGCTCAGTGGGGAGTCTGCTTCTCCCTCTCCCTCTGCCCCTGCTCCTGTTCTCTCTCTCTCTGTCACTCTCAATCTCTCTCTTGCCTATGCTCTCGAATAAATAAAATCTTTAACAAAAGGGGGGGAACAATCGGTGGTTTTGAAAATTCTCAGCTTCCCCCAATGGCAAACAATGATAAAATTAAGAAAAGTTCCCTAAGCAAGGAAGAAATCCCAGGCTCTCCCAAGAAAATGTTGTCTTGAAACGAGTGAGCATTTGATCGTAAGACACTTGTTAAAATCTTAGAAAGTTCAAAGAGAGTGCCTTAGAGAATTGTTCATTCAGAGGAGGCTCTGTAGAGAGACTTCACATCTGCCTCCTAATTGAACAATCAAAGTGTGTAAGATTATATCATAGGGAAGCAGCTCACAGAGGTGGCTTTTATTGAATGTGGTGAGCCCCAGTGTGATTCATGGGAGGTCCACAAACAGTTTGAGAGAATTTTATCAGCAGAAACACCACTATCTTCAACTTAAAGAAATATAGAAAATAAAAATTCAAGAAAGCATATGGATCCCCTAAACCCTACAGGTAGGAAGCCAGCAGAGAAAAGAATTCAGCAGCAAA
This sequence comes from Leptonychotes weddellii, assembly GCF_054177405.1. Classification (NCBI taxonomy): domain Eukaryota; kingdom Metazoa; phylum Chordata; class Mammalia; order Carnivora; family Phocidae; genus Leptonychotes; species Leptonychotes weddellii. The sequence goes on from NC_138381.1 coordinate 78,370,603, forward strand.
TAGATGTTTACTTATTTTTTTCATGTACTCTCTGCTCAGAGAGTGGAATGGAGAGCCACGAGAATTATTTCTGGGCTTTGAGCCCTAATAACAAGAGACTTCCAGCATTTGCCTGGCTCTATTTTAGGGTTACTACTGACCTTTATGGATCTTGTTTTCCTTCCTTTCGAAAAGGAGTATCTACATAATAATTACTTATTAAACAGTAATATCTGTTTAAACTTCATTCAGTGGTCTGTGGGAGGGAGCAAGTAACTTACCTCTTTAGTTTCAAAAGTCCGAGGATGGAGAGGAACTGCATACAACTGACTGCATTTACTATATCCTCTTGTGGGGCTCACTTCGATGATGGGCTTCTGGACCTTGAGCTGATGTTGTAACGTGGCAGGCGATGAGACTCGGTGGGGGGAGTAATTTGTTATGAAGTGATATTAACCCATAAAGTAGCCAAGGTCTTAGCATCAGATGAAAGGGAAAGTATTGATCATCCTCAATGCCAACTGAAAGACTTAAGACTTGGCAAATCTATTTTCACGTGTGTTGTATTTCCCTTTTGGGGAGTGGAGAATAAAGCTGCAGGCATGCCGGAAAGTTACTCTGTCCGTTTTGGTGGTATTTAGCATTTTTAATAATTTCGAGAATGCTAATCCACCTGCTTGATTTCCCACCTTCCTTCTGCACCTCCCAGAGAGCCCACATCTGACAGCCCAGGATGATCCACAGCCTAGAATACTGATACGCATTTTGGACCTTTTTCCATTAGTTAAAATTCTCATCCTGGTAAGAATTAGTTACCCGGATCACAGGGATTACAAACTAGAATCTTTATTTTATTGTACAACCAGAGGGTTTTCTAAAAACTGAGTAAGATTTTATGAAAGCCGTTTGACCTACTTGAATAAGCAAGCTTTGTTTTGGATGAATTAATGGTTACTTGTAATCGGGAGAGCATCTTGCCTGTTCCCTAAAGTCAGCATGATCTTTTCAAAACCATTCCATCAACCTCTGTGGACATTAAGGAAGAACCTGAATTTTTTTTTTTTTTTTTAATTTCCTTACTAGAGATCTTCTGCTTGAACATGGCACTTTTCTATGGACTTTGATGTTTCTTTTTCAAAGTGTTCTTCAAAACAGCCCTGTGAAATAACCATGGTAACTGACATCACCATTGCCGGGAGCAGGCAGTGTCCCAGGGGGGATGTGGAGGGGAGCGTGGAGGCGTGGCCGTCCCTGTCCAGGCTTAGGCAGAATGTCTGCCTCCGTCAGAGGGTGAGGTTTTTCTCTTCCCACCCCCGACACCCCCACGTGGCCCAAACCCTGCGCTTCTGTTCCCCGTGTTTGTTTGTGTCTGGCTGGCGTGACATCTCCAGGAGGTCCCCACTCAAGGCAAGTACAGAATGGGGAGGTCTGTGTGCTTCGGCTGAGTTAGGGCTCCTTCCCAGCCCCCCTCATCCTTTCCCCTTCTAATCTCAGCCCCCGTTCTTCCTCTGGACCCCCCTTTTCCTCCAACCCGCTCTTTTCTATTCTTTGGGATAAAAAAACAAGCCATGTCACAAAAGTATCTGTCTCAAACGTATGTCTTTTCAATCTGTTCCTCCACAGGCAGGCCTGCTGCCCTTTTGGCCATCCCCCTTCCCCGTGTGTGGACAACGGGCATCATACATGGGCGTGCAACAGTCATTTTGCCACCACGATGTGACAAGCCCTGATAGTGATGGCACTGGACAATGGAATGGTCCTGGGCTCTCCGATAAAACCGGGGCACCCCACAAGTCCTGGGCTCCCCGCCTCCACACCCCTTGTTGTGGGAGTCAAACAACCCTTGTTTGTTTACGATGACTCCAACAAACTGTTCTGCTAATTCTGCCAAATCCTTCCTGATGCACTTGACATGGCTCCTTCTTATTTCCGTGACTGTTTTAATCCCTCCCAAATGCACACATGATTCTTTAAGCAGAGGTAGACAGGGCAGGGAGACCCAGATTCTCTTGGGCTCCAGAGTTCTCAGCACCGAAGGGCACATCCAGGAGAGACGAAAAGGAGGATCCCTTTCCCACCTATGTCAGGGGCTCCAACTTCTCATCCCCTAGCTCCCTCTAGCCCACGGTAATGACTCATCTTTTTGTCTCTTCTGCCTCCCATGTTGCATGTGAATTCAGAGCAAGGACCCTCACGACAAATGGCATCATCTTGTTCTATCCCTTTGCCAGTGAGGAGCCTAATGAGGTCACACAGGTAATAGGGGTATCTCAGGCTCCTGACCTGTCAGAATAAGTAGAATTTGACCTGATTCTCATTTCATAAAGCAGGCTCAATAGAGTGACACAATATCATCATTTCCCTTTTCAGTTAAGAAAGGGCTTTCATATTTTGGGTTGGATGTAAAATTAACGAGGTATCTCTGGACCTTCATATGGAATCTGGGACCTTTAATTTGGAAGTTTTTGCTGCACTCTGCGCTATTGGAGAAAACATCTTCCAAGTGGTCCCAGTCTAGGGGCTCCTATTCCATACCTATGCAAGTAGAAATCAAATACCCTGAATTCACAAAACCTGACCCAAAGGAGATGACGGGACCTTGGGAGCAAGACACACAGTTGCTGTAGCTGTATCAGTCATCCCTGTGGACATCTTGATTTCTGCCAGGATCCAGTTCATGTTCATGATAAGGTTTAGGTAAATGTGTATGTGAATTGAAGACATATAGTTGAATTTATGACTCAGAAGTTCAAACACATATTTCAAATTACTTAGATGCTTCCATCCAAGCACTATACCTCTTTTTATTACGGAAAAAACCAAACACAATGGGTCCCGCTTACAAAGGCACCAATATAGCATAATTTATTCACCAGATTAAATCAATCCAGTCCCAAGTCACCTCTCCGGAGCTTATGAATTGCCCCTTCTGGCAATATTGATCAGATGGCTGAACGCCCTGATTGAATTTAGTGCTGATGAGAATTATTATATCGAGTCCAATCTCTGAAGAGGAGGGAAGTAGATGCTGTGTAGACAGGCTGAGTTTCTTGTAATGACTCAGTCTACTTGCAAGAGTGTACATTTCACATGGGGACCAGGAACCTGCCAGATGTCCAAGGCTCTGCTCCTTTAATTCTCTGTCATTCCAAACATCCAGGGTTTATGATGTTGTCTGGGTGTGCAAATATTTTACAAATAACTCTGAAATGGCTCTAGTGTGAAAAACCACCTCTCACTATGGTCTTAGAGAAAGGCAATCCCTCTCCTTCTCTCCCGGAGATTCGGGAAGCAGGAACAACCACAGGTGTTGCGATTCAGATGGACCTGGATTCTAAATTTTGCTCTGTCAGCCTCCCAATGGGTGCCCTTGGACAAGTGACTAAAGCTCTCTGGGCCTTGACGATAATGTCTGTAAAATGGGGCATGTAATAGCATCTGGTGGGCTTACTCTGATGGATTAAGTGGGACATCTTGTTTAAAGATCCCGGTGCATGCCAGCTGGCTCCTGCATGTGCCTCAGCTCCCTCCAAAGGAGGTTTGCTGCCAGGAAAATCCAGTGCTTTAATCCTGAAGGCCAAATGAATTAAACTAGAAGAGATTAAAATTTTAGAACCCGGAGGGGCTCCGAGATTGATTGTCTGGGGCTAGACAGACCATTTTGCAGATACAAGAACAAGAGAGCCAATATGGACGAGTGACCCACTCAAAGTCACAAAACCAGTTAGCAGCAGAGCTGGGCTGAGCGTGCAGGTCTAAACGGTCCTGAGCCTGCTGATTTGGCTCAGTCACAGAAAAGTCACTGGCATGGCTTAAATGATAACATTCGGTATCTCAAATAACAAGGGAGCAGCTCTGAGGTTGATCCATCATGTAGTTCAGTGATAGTACCAAAAGCCATGTTCCCCTTATCTTTTAGTTGTACCATCCCACATGTCAACAGTGTCATCAGACCTAGCTCAAGTTCAAGGAGCTGCGTCCACTCTGACCAGGTGCACAGGAAGAAGACTAATCTAGGCATGCGTAGTCTTAAGATAGAACAGAATGGCTGCTCTTGAGTCACGCAGGGAATCTGGAGGGTCTGGAATGGACTACATGAAGTTTAAGGGATCAGTGAAAGAGGGGTCAGTTACTTCTGCTTCTAGCCCATGACACACAGAAAGCCGTATTTGGGCTAAAGTTTAAAAGATAATAGTAATGGTATATTAGGAGGTCCACACTAAGCAAAAGAAAGCTTGAGTATCCGTATTAACATCAGGCTAAGTAGACTTTCGAGCAAGAGCTGTTACCGGGAGGAGGAGGGACGTTATGAGAAAGGGTCGATTCTGCAAGAAGACACGATCACCCTCCATGCGTGCGCCCCCAAGCCCAGGACATTGCCCCTCCAGGGCATCACAAGGCCGGCTGCCGTTTTACTTAAAAACTCAGCTCCAAACACTTTATCCCAGAGAGTGCCTATTATATCTCCCAGCCTCTGTGACCCCACCAGCGGCACAGAGAGGATAATGACAACCGGACAACATAATACGCTGGCACTTTTCTCTCTCCTCGCACTTGCTCGGTAGCAAATGCATACGGAGTGTAATTAATAACATCCGCGTATTCTACGTCCAAGCAACGTAAGGAAAATGACTCACTGCAACACTGAAAAACAACAAAACATCCCCACTGAGTGCATCTGGAGCAACACCGGGCACAAATATCCAAGGCTGTCCACCCTGACCGCCTTCCTGACTCTTCCTTCACCCACCACGGACACACACAGTGTGGTACTGTGGCTCTCTCTCTCCTTTCAAGACAGGGCGGGATTGCACATCCGCGATCCTTTTAAATGTGGGCGTGGTCATAGGATTTTGTGGGCCAAAGAAATGTGAGTGGGGATGATGTTGGGCGCTATCAGGGTAGAAGCTCTAACCAGTGCATTCCCTGCCACGTCTCCGCTCCATCCGCCTGGTTCCGAAGAGGAAGACAATGGTGCAGAGCGCTCAGCTGACATGCCCTGGACGCGAAGCCCGAGGGAGAAGCTTTGTTCTGTTAACACTACGGAGATGACGGGGTTGTTTCTCGTCACAGCATGACCTAGCCTGTCCTGGGTAATAAAGCCAGCACGTTGTGACGAAGGGGGTTCTGTTTTCTGTGGTTGCCGTAACTGCTACAAACTCAGGCACTTGAAGCAACACACATTTATGATCGCACAGCTTTGTAGGTTCAGGAGTCCGGGGGGCTTGGCTCTTCCCCTGCCCTGAGCCTCACAGGGCTGAAAGCCAGGTGCCAGTGGGACTGCATTCTTTCCTGGAGGCTCTGCGGGGAATGCCTTTCTTCCTTGCTCATTCAGGTTATTGTGTGGACCCTGTTCCTCGTTGGTTTTAGGACTGAGGTCTCCATATCTTTGCTGAAGGAAGGCTGGTCCCAGCTCCGAGAGCCCTTGGCCATTCCTTGGCCTGTGGCCCCCTTGCTCCATCTTCAAAGCCACCAACCGTGGGTCAAACCTTCACACTTAGACTCCTTCCTGGATCTCCTGTCATGGCATCACTCAGCCCTCGGCTGCCTTCCTCTGCCACATGCAGGTGCCCGTGGATAATACAGGATCACCTCCATACTTTCAAGTCCTTAATCTTAATTTTCATATTCTCTGGTTTCAGGGATCAGGATAGGGACATCCTTGGGGGGCATTATTCTGTCTGCTATACCTAGCGTTCATTAGTTCCTTCATGACAGGATCTCCTTTTCATATTTCCACCCCAAATTTTGGGTTCTGTATGTGATACATACTAAATAAACATCATCATCTGATTGCAAGGTAAGTAAGGCATTGTAATAGAACTGTGCCAAAGCACGGAGGTGCATTAAAAGCAAATGTGCGAGAGGGAAGAAAAATGGGTTTACAAAAGTGGTACTTATGGATAGATTTGGATTTTATCCTGTGCTATTGTGATATAAAAAGACATATATCTTGGGGTCTTTCTCCCCAGTTCCTGACTCCCTCCTCCTCAATCCCTTGGAATTTCCTGGCTCATAGGGGTGTCTTTTGTTCTAAGGAGGTGACTCTTGGTGAGGTGCTGGATGGGGGCTGGTCACCATGAAGACGAACCTATGATTAGAAGCTTAGTGATTTCAGCCCCAGGGAGGGGAGAGGGGCTGGAGACTGAGGTGATCATCTCTCATGCCTATGTGAAGAGATGTCTATAAAAACCCCTCAAACATAAGCTTGGTTGGCGAACCTGGAGACGTCATGAAACCCTGTGTCCTTCCCCACATCCCTCGCCCTCTGCATCATTTCCATCCAGCTGTCCTGAGTTATGTCCTTTCACGATGAACTGGTAAGCTAGTAAGTAAACTGCTTTCCTGAGTTCTGTGAGCCGCTCGGGGGAATGACAGAATCCATGGAGGGGTTTGTAGGAACCACTGATTTATAGCAGGTGGGTCAGCAGCACGGTGACAATCCTGTGACTGGTGTCTTGGAGGGGGCAGTCTTGCGGGACTGAGCCCTTGTTGTGTGGGATCCAGGTAGACAGTAGCAGAATTAAATGGAATCATAGGACATCCACTTGGTGTCGACAAGGAATTGGAGAACTGCTTGGTGGGAAAAACACCCACACATTTGGTGGCCCGAAGAATTGGGTGAGTGTGGGAGTAAAGGGAAATGCAGAAGAACACACGTTCTTCTTGAGGAAGAGCACAGAGATGTAAGCTAGCGGTGTGGCCTGAAATGTGGACTCTGCAGCCAGATTTTGAACGCCAGGCCTTCTCATGACTGGTTTTTGATAAACAAAACTCCTCTGTCTCTACATTCTTTCATCTTCGAAAACGATTAGGAAAAACAATAACCTGGTGGCGTTGTCGTAGAGATTCAATGAATTAGTTCATGTCAAACCGGCTCCCAAGAAGGGCCATCTGAGTGTCAGTTCCTACTATAATGTGTGCAAATCGCATAAAGGGAAGGTGGATGTAATGCACGGACTCCATCTGCCTCAAAATCTGAGCTCTGTTATGCAATCTTTGACACCACATGGGTGTTTTCTCTGAGCTTGAACCCAGAGTGGAAGGTTGTGGGGGGACAGTTCATGCTCTGCTCTGTCGAGACCCTGTGCTTCAAGCAGACGGGTTCCAAGACGGACCAGGCCAAGGAATAAGAGTGGGCATTTGGGAGCCAATCATAATAGTTGATTGCGCAGACAAAAGCTGCCCGAATCTTATTCAGGGACACTGGGTAAGGATCCCTTGTGCGGACAGTAATGTCCACAAAGGCTGACTTCAAGTTAAGCTTCAACCCCTGAGAAGAAACTGCTTTGGGGTGCTTTCCTGCACTGCTCAGTAGGAGTGAAAAATCAACGTTTCTCCTTTTCTTCAAGGTAGAAAAATCTAGCTGACAAGACCTGACACAGAGGGGTGACCTTGGAAGGGAGAGTCAACACAGGTCATCAAGATGCCTGGTGCAAAGGACAGGTGTGATTTCCAGGCACTTCTTAGCCCAAATGATTCTAGTAAAGGGGTTGCAAATGTGGGCTCTGAAGGCAGACTCCCTGTCTCTGAATCCCAGCTCCATCACATGCTACCAGTGTGACCCTGGGCAATTTAGTGAATCTCCTTACATCTTAAAAAATGCGTGTAATAAGAGCACATGCACACAGGTGTCCACGAAGACTGACTTCACCCAAATATTACATTTAGAATAGTGTTGTAACTTGAAGCAGATGCTCAGTAAATATTGCCTTTAGGTGATTTCACTTGGCATTTCTCAATCTAGATTCCCTCAGTGGTAAAATGGGCCACGATACTATGCAAATACACAAGATTCATCCGTCTGACAATTGTTTACTTGCAGTACACACTGTTTGAGTTGTTGAGAATTCTGGGGTGGGGAGAGTAGAACATAGGAAGCCATCCACATCGGGCTTACATTTTGGATGGGAGGAAAGGCAGGTAGAGGAGTTGAAGACAGATTATATGCAAAGAGCCAAACAAACACGATAATAGATAGTGAATTGCCTATTCAACTAAATCCTCTGTACACAGGGATTACATTCTCTGTATCTAAATTCCCTGACCTTTTGAAAGGGACAATAAAAAAAGAGCAATCCCATAGAGCTCAATGGATTAATAGATGTAAAGCAGCTCCTAGGGGACAGATAGGCTGGGGGCAGGGGGAGGGAGTCGGGTGGGTGCAGCAAGAAGAGGTCATAGAGGAGCCTTCTCTCAGTCAGTCACTCCCCCTAGGAGACCTCCCTGATTACTCCCTCATGGTAGTTGATCTGGAATCTGCATTTGGCTCTCCAACTGGGAGGCTGGTATTCTCATGGAGAGGAAAAAAATGATGAGTGTGGGGAACCACAAATCATAAACCTACAGATGGATGGCAGGTCAGGGAGGATGAGTAAAGCAGGCCCCCATCCCTCAGCCAGGAATAATGGGATCTATTTTATTTCCCACTGATCTGGAGAGGCCAAAAATACTTCCTCTGATGAAAACAAAAAAAATCCCCCAGCCCTTTGGGCTGCAAAAACAAGCTCCCTGTCCCCTCCTTCCGACTTCTCCCCTGGGTTCCGTCTGCAGCAGCCACCAAAGAGGACAATGGGGGAATTAGCATCACTCGTTCAAGAAAATAATTCTCTGCTGTCATCGAAAACTCCAAGAATCAGTATTTTACAGACCACCTTTTGGGTCGGAACGTTTTCTTAGCCGCATTCTACTCCTCCTGGCCGTCTCCCCATCTCATCTGTCCTGTCCCCTTGCTCAAGAAACCGCGGTTTCCAAGTGCAGGTGTGGCCTCACCGGATTGTTGTGTGCTTACACACGCGCGCACACACCCACACCCCCGCAGAGCTCAGAGAGAGCGCCTACCACCCTCCACTCAGAGGCGCGGAGAACCAACCGGGTTCCAACCTTCCAGGGCTACGCTGCGGAGAGCTAAGGCCAGAAGCGGGTAAAGCAGAAATTAGGGGCAAAGTAACGAATTCCCGTGGCGTCTGCCGGAGCAGCCCAGCGCCCCTTCCCTCTTTTTCTCGTGCAGCCCCTCCTGGCCTAGAGGAATTCTCCCAGGCTCCTCTTCCGGCTGGAGGGCTCTGGTTCTCCACCTTCACCTAGCTTGGGGCCGGGGCCAGGACGGGGCACAGGTGGGCGTGGTGAGAGCTAGGACCGGGCGGGGGCGGGGCCGGGGCGCAGGTGGGCGGGGTGAGATCTAGGACCGGGCGGGGGAGGGGGCGGGGCGCAGGGTGGGCGGGGTAAGAACTGGGACGGGACGGGAGCGGGGCGCGGGTGGGCGGGGTGAGATCTGGGACCGGGGCGGGGCCGGGGCGCAGGTGGGCGGGGCCGGGACCCAGGCGGGGCCGGGAAGCGGGGCGGTGGGAGGGACTGGAGAAAAGTTGCGGGGATCCACGCGCCTGCAGCCGCCAGAGCCCGAGCCGCCGGAGTGAGGACCATCCCGCAGGTACAGAGCGCGCGGCGTGAGCCCGGGGCCGCAGGGAGCGCTCCAGACCCATCTCCCGGGGATGTGTGGGGCCCTAAGCCTGGTGCTAGCGCGCGGCCGGGCACAGGTAAGGCCGGAGTGGGCGTCTGTCGCGCCGGCCCTCCGCAGGCGGGGCAGCCTGAACTTGGGGTTTGTTGGGGAAATCTGGCGGGGGCGCTGATAACACCAGCAGTGCCTCTGCGGGGCTCAGGGCGGCCCTTTCCCTGGATGGGCAGCCATGCGGGGAATTGGGACAAATTTGCCCGTTCCAGGATCTTCAGCACCCCTACCGGGAACCATGTGGAGCACCTGGAACCAAACTAGGTTCTGTTCCCAGGAGCGAGGAGGGAGCATGGCTGAGGGGAAGCGTTTACTGTCCCCCACGGCGGGTTTCCATGGGGTCTACTCCCATTCCACACTGAACACGTTGTGGCATTTAGGATCCAGGAAGTGGGGCAGGTTATGTGAACCCCTACGCACAAACACGGGCTCACATCCTGGCCCCCCATCCATACCCCCAGCTTGTTTAATTGGGACTGGGGAGCCCTGGCGGAGGGCCTGGCTTTTTGCGCCTGTTCCTTCCAAGCCAGGTCCTAGAGCAGATCTTGGATCACGCAAGAAGGCGGGCTCACTAGGCAGCTAACAGAAAACTCCGGCTTGGCAGAAATCTGGGAACCACCCTCGACACCCTAGATTCAGTCCGATGTGATTTGGGGGGTTGCAGTAGAGACTGTCAGGCTCAAAGACGCTGGTGTCTGGGGCGAGCAGGTGTGAGTCTATCTTACAGGACTAGTTTTCCCAGGAGGCTCATACCTGAGGCTGTCCGCTCAGTCCCCCTGCACGGAGAGAATGAACCTCTTGGAGTTGAGGGGATTTAGCGGGCACCTTGGGCACAAAGCACAGTGCCGTGAGTGTACCAGAGACCAGCTGGCCTTATGACTCTTGCTGTTTTTATTCTGCGCACGTGGGGCTGGGGTCACCGCGGGGACGCCGCGGGAGGGGCGGGGAGAGTTGCAGGCCGTGGTGCCCCCCCCTCCCCGGCAGGGGGAGCAAGGCCTCAGCTCTGCAGGGACAGTGCCTGTGCCCACAGCTGATGCCTGGGTCCTGGGGTGCAGGTCCAGGAGGAGAAAAAAGAGAGAGTACCTCTTTCTTGCCGCTGCACAGGGGTGAGGGTCTGCAGGGCCTCGTGGATTAAACTGTCCGCCGGTCGCCCGCGTCTCTGCGTTTTGCCTCTGGGGCCCCTGGCTCCACCCGTCTCTGGACCCATTGGTTGTCAAAAGCCAAATCCACCTTCATGGAAATCATTTTCCTCTTCTTCCTGAAACGGTTTAAGCTGGGTAGGACTTTGGTAGGACACCCGGACCCTCTGCCAACTGATCCTGAAAAGTTGCATTTGCTTCTCAGTAATGTACATGCACAGCCTGGAATCCCAGAGAAATCCACCCTCCTTCTCAGGTTCCCTGACAACTCAATACAGTGCGTTGTCTCCAGTAGTGTTCCCTAAAGTTTATAATGGTGCCCCTTTCCACACTCTAGAAAAAACAAGGCCCCACATATGCGGAGGTGTGATAGTGTGTAGGGGGTTATCTTTCTTGTCTGTTTCATTTGAGTATATATGTGCGTGCCTGGATTGAGCACATGGTGAATCTCCCATCTCTCTCCTTCTCTGTTGGTTTTGACTATCAGACTGTGTGTGTGTGTGCATTCACTTGTGTGTGATTGTGTATGTGTATTTATGTTTTTTATTTTATAAAAACATTGCCTAAACTGAAGTTCATCCAGAGGTGGACCAAAGAAATAGTTCTCTGGTACGACACTCAAGAAAAAACTGGTTATGCTGGATATATTAAGAGGTGGAATTGTTTTGTCCTTTATGGGAGGTTTAAGATACTTTTCGGGAGTAATTTTGATGCCATACTTGCAGACTTTAGAAATTGAGCCCCACGTCATATGAGAAGGATGGGTTTTAACAAGCTGTTTAGACAACGTGGAGCTTATAGTGTGTGGGTAATTTATCCTCTGTTAAGTGGGCTTCTCCATATATCTTGGTGTAAAAAAAACTAAGTTGCCAAGGTCAGGTGAAAAACAAATCTTCTCATATCTCCTACTTGAAAGAGACACTGCACAACTGGGTCAACACTTAGTGTGTAAAACCATCCCTGTTTTAGAATCTAACGGTCTTACCCCCCCCTCCCACTCATAAATGCAAATAGCTATTCTTGTTCAAGGAGACTGTATAGAAAAAAGAGAAGCACTTTTTGAGAGATTCCATTTTAAGTCAACTAGGAGGCCAGATCAGAGAAAGTACTTGCAGAATTGGAACAAATAATGTCAAGTGCAATTATCACATGGGAGCAGGGTAAGGAATGCCTGTGGAATATTGCTAAGTTCTCTCAGCTCATGGGAATATAAGTGATTTATTAAGAACCAAACATCCATCATCCAGAAAGGCATATAATGAAAAACGAAATCGCCCTCGTGCATTTCTCTCTCTTTCCAGCCTTGCTCCTAAGGGGAAGCCATTTTAAATTCTTTATTGGTTTTGTTTTTTATTTCTTTTGGTGATTACTTCCTTGAAGGGCTGTTTGCTAATGTGACTGACCCTAAGTCAGTAACTACTCCCCCTTCTTCCCTGACGGCATCCAGATTTTTTTGCAGAGCAGTGTGCCCCGATGAAAGGAAAATACAGTTCCCAGCCACCCTTGCAGCTAAGGGTGGTCACATGACATGGATCTGCCCAATGGGATGCGAAGGAAGGCCATGGGGGCGGGGCTTCTAGGGAAGACCAAGGTCCCGGATTCAAGATGGAGGCACAGGGGAACCTTGTGTGGACAGCTCAGGCACCTCCTGGGTTCTTGGTCGCTCAGGTTCTTGCATGAGTGTAAAGCTTCCTCCCCAGAGCAAGTCTCCATTCCCTGTGGGTCCCCTGGGCATCCCTGAATTAATTTCTGTGACCAACTCACCACTGACTTTAAAATAATGACTTCGTGGACACACGCACACTGCCAGATGGTGGTGAGCATGCGCAGAAACTGGATCTCTCCTACATCGCTGGTGGGAATGTGAAATGGTACAACCAGTCCGGAAAAAGTTGGCTGTTTCGTTTCTTTTTTTTTTTTTTTTTAAAGATTTTATTTATTTATCTGAGAGAGAGAATGGGAGAGAGAGAGAGCATGAGAGGGGGAGGGTCAGAGGGAGAAGCAGACTCCCCGCTGAGCAGGGCGACCGATGTGGGACTCGATCTCGGGACTCCAGGATCATGACCTCAGCCGAAGACAGTTGCTTAACCAACTGAGCCACCCAGGCGCCCAAAAGTTGGCTGTTTCTTAAAAATTCATACCCACTTACCAGGCAAGCCACTCCCAGGCATTTGTCGCAGATGCACACTTATGTCTCCACCAAAACTTTATGTGAATATTCATCGCAGTTTTATGGGCAATAACCCCCAAACTGCAAACAACCCTCGTGTCCTCTCACTGGTGAATGGTTAATGTGTAGAACATTCCCATCGTGGGACATGGGCTCTTGCTCTCTTTTGGAAACTCTGAGCTTATTCTTATTTAAATCAGAGGTTTCAAGGTGAGTCTGGTTAGTGATAGATGAATAGATGGATGTGTGTGTACGTGGATGCATGGGTGAATACGCTTATACCCATTTCCCAGCTCGTGGCTCATAATGAGGGCAGCGACAGGAGCCCGCCGGTAGCTGGGCCTCCCGAAGGCTCTGTCACACTCTCCTCTGAGGACACGCCTCATGCAGTGGGGTGGTGAAGGCAATCTCAGAAAATGCTGGAGCCCGTATAGTTTCATTTCTCATTCAGTATGTGGACAGCAGCTGTACACCTATTAATGGAAAAAAAGACTGATGGTACCGCACTGGGTTTTGAGATTAAACAGGGGGATGATGGCTTGCCCAGGCATGAGGCATTTATCAATACATGTCCCTGTGGCTTCATAACATGTTCCTAAATCCTGGTAGGACATTTTGTGGTCAGCTCGTTCCGGGACAAAATGAGGACCTGCCTGCTGATGTTTATGACTTTCCATATAAGGTTTTAGACAAAATTTGTCTTACATTATGCTTGAGGCAGGGTGGGACAGAAGGGCAAACCTCCTCGAATTCCCTGAGGAATTTGCCAGAGTCATTAAGGAGAACATGCCTTAAATTTCTTGTGAATCAATCCTTGGGAGGTGTAACAAACCTATTTATAATTAAAGAAAACTTCCTTAAGATTCATATTTCCTTTCATTTCCTTTTCTGCATGTGAAACTCAAGGAGAAGTTAACGGTTTCCTTAGAAGATCCAATCTGAGCATTTTACCCTCCAGTCTGGCTGGCTGTGTGTCTCCTTACTTCAAATGTAGAACATTCTTAAGCTGTGCCAGGGGGTTTAGGGGACGTTGCCAAGCCCTGCACTTCACTGGTCTCAGTGCTAGGTGGGCTGCTTGCTCCAAAGCCCAGTATGCAGACAGAGCTAGGAAATGTACATATGCACACCAACCCATATATCTGCGCGAGCACACACACACACGTCTGTCCGTCCATCCATCCATCCATCCATCCATCCATCCATCACAAACCCGATTCATATTGATACCTCTGATTGCAGTAAATCACCAGGGTTCATTCTGTCCTTCTCCCCTTTTCTTACTTTTACCTTCTTTTTCTGACATCGAGAAACCCAGCTCTCATGGTCTATGTTTCCGTACTTATTCATTCCTAGTGTAAGCTGTTTCAGAAGTGCTCATTGCCTTTAGCCTTACAGTATCCAGTTAAGAGACAGTTTCCAAAGCTACTCAGGCCGGATCTTTTCCTTCTCCTATCCTTTAGTGTGGCTGTGTTGTTCATTTGTAATATGGTTAGGCTCGTCAGTGCTGTTCACATTCCATTCCAATCTTTTTCGTTTCTGGTTTATCCCCCCTATGATTATTTTGCACCAATAAGCAGATGCATGTGCGTTCTCTTACACCCTCTTCCTTCTGCACCAAGGGGGTGTGTGTTACAGATGCTCACGTGTACGCTTAACACTAGGTCCTGGAAATGACACCCAATTCAGTTCCTCATTCCTTCCCCTCTTCCTTTTAAATCGATTTTGTTTTTTAGAGCAGTTTTAGGTTCACAGCAAAACTGAGTGGGAAGAACAGAGAGTTCCCATACACCGCCTCCCCCACTACCATCATCCCGCCCCCCATCCTCTGCTGTAGCTGCCTAGTGCTTCACTTGTGGATGCACCCCAAGTTATTCAACCACTCCTCTATGTCCGGACATGTTTTTATTGTTTTATTGTTGCCAATATTTTGCAGCTACAAACAGTGCTATAAGGAGTCAGCTTGTGTGCACGTATTTTTATATGTTTGGGGGGAATATCTTCAGGTGGCTTCCTAGAAGTGAGATCGCTGGGTCAAGACATAGTGCATATGCAGTTTACCTAAGAGTTGCCATGTTTGCTGACAGCCTCGCCAGCAACATGTGTTAGCGTGCTTTGTAATTTTTTGCCATTCTGTTAGCCGAGCCGGGGCATCTCAGTGTTGTTTTAATTTTCACCTAATTATGAGTGAGTCTGAACACTTTTTCATCTGTTGGACAGCCATTTTCATATTTTTTTCTTGTGAATTTTCTCCTTACATGTCCCTTTGCTATTTCAGTCTGATTTTGAGAAGTCCCAATTTTAGCAAGAATTGAATTTCTTTTTCAGTGACATGTAATTAGGTTCAGGTTAACTACTGGTATCTAAATCTGACAATGCCTTGAGAAACCTCCAGCATTGAGGGGGGTGGAGACACACACCGTGTGGAGTGTGTGCGGTGCTGGGGCCGGGCACTGTCAGGGTGGAATTGGATTGATCGTGGTACCAAGAAAGTTTGAGGGAGACCCTGAGAGAATTCATTCCTAGATTCCTGTAACAGCCCTTTTTTCTGAGAAATAGACCAAGCCCTCATGGAACTCACAGACTCTGTAGAGGGAGAGAAAAGGCCCCTCTGGTCACAGAGGGGCTGCTCAGATCTGTGAGATCTCATGGGACGGGGGGCAGAGCGGATAAGAGTGAGGACTGAATTTGGGCCATCTGCATGTGAATCCCAGTCACCCCTGAACGAGCTGTGCAATCTTCAGCATGCCACATGACCTCTCTGTGATCAATGCATATTTGTTGGGTGGACGATTGACTTTAGAAGTAGTATAAGACTAATCCCGAATAAGGTATGTGGATTGCCAACAGTTGGCGACCCAGCCAATAAAATGTAATGAGCATGGAAGGTTAGGATACTTTGGGGCTTTTGTCTCATTCTGGGAAAGAGTTCCTCCCCCTGCCTGGTCATTACGGCTGATTTATCATTTCAGATATACTAATGTGCTTTGTCTGATGTTTCCTTAATGCCAACTACCTACCATTTGGTGGTTTTGCTTTTTACCGTATCAACGATGTGCGATTTTCATGAGTTTCACCAGATATGCATCCTGTGTGTAATTATTTACTTTGTCTTTAAGTCAATTCATTTTACAAAACATATAATTCATCTAAAAAAGAAACTTGACCTTTACCACCATCAGTAGAAGACCAGCTTATGACGAAGATAAGGTTATCATAGATAAAAAGACCACACATAGGAAACAACAAAGTGAAATTCAGTTGAGTTACTGTTACCTGCAGCAGGGCCTGGGCACAGGCCTGCTCTCTCTCCATCTGAAAGGAGATAGGTTAGCCCCGACCAGAGACTTTCTCCCTGAGATCCAGACGGAGGGCTGAAGGAGAACTTGAAGGAGACTGTCTCACTCTACGACTCTGTGGTGCTTAAGGTCATGTCTCTGCACCACCAGAACCAAATCTAGATTGTCAGGCCTTGGAAAATCCATTTTCATCATCAGAGAGATTAGAACCAGTCCAGGTGCAGACATACCCAAGACGGCCCTTTGCTGGCTTGCCTCAGTTGCCCAAGGTCTCAGCTGCTAACTCCAGAAACCCCGTTCAGTTCTGTGGGGCTTGTGCCCCTGTGTGTGTGTGTGTGTGTGTGTGTGATTCCTAGAAACTGCTAGAATACACTTTCCCTTTTACAGGTGTGTCTAGCTTGTCCTGTGTGCAAATCCTGGTTATTTTTTCTCCCATTCCGCCCCCCCCCCACTCTTTCTCCTCTCCTCTTCACTTCTCTCTCTCTCTCTATTTTTTTTTTTTGAGAAATAGACCAAGCCCTCATGGAACTCACAGACTCTGTAGAGGGAGAGAAAAGGCAAATGCATAAGTTAACATATTTTTCCCCAGGCCAAAGTATAACTTGAATGCATGAGTCTAGAAATAGATAGGACTCTGTTTCAGTAGTTCTGTTTTAGGAATTAGAGAATAAAATGAAGCAATACTAATGAGATCCCGCAGAAGGCATCAGGATTGTCTTGCTGGATGCTGAATTGAAGAAGACTGTCGATTAGCATGATTTAGCGGAGCATCTACTACAGAGGCCTGTATGGTGGACTTCAAGGGACATAGACCCTCTGAGTGAGGGACTGTCTGAACATGCACACTACTGTTCAAGTCCCCGAGGAAGTGATGTGGACAGCACGTGACCTGAGAGAAGAGAGAGGACCATGCAGTCCCAGCGGACAACCAGAGGAGCCTTCCTGGAGGAGGAGGCTTGGGTGGATGAGCAGGGCTTGGCTTGATGAATGTAACCTGGTGACGGGCTGCTGCTTTTCATGGGGCATTAGTCAACTGAGATTGGACGTTCCAGTCCCTGGGATTTCAACTCTGTCCTATTTCAGCATTTTGAAGATTCTGAGATGCTTTTCACCCATCCATTTTATTTAATTCCTCACAGTCTTCAGAAATCCTCAGGATTATGATCCCCATTTTCCAGATGAGCAAACAGAGGCTCAGAAGGGTGAAGTGACTTTCACAAGGGAGCAAAGTTAAGGAAGGCGAGTTTGAGCTGAGCCTTTTCATCCTCAGAATCTGACTTCTCACCAGTACTCTGTGCTCAGAGAGGCACTGAAGCTGAAATGCCCACCAGCAGGAGCACGAGAGACAGACACACCTTCCTGTATTGATCTAGGGAAATGCTAACCAGCCATGAAAATTAATTAGTGCTGCATGTTTTAGCAGGGATAAAGCCTTTAAAATGTAAAATTGAATATAAAAATTAAAAAGCGAGTTGCCAGAGCATACTAGAACAAGATATCGTTATATACGATTTAAAACATGCAAAAAATGTCATACATTTTTATGAATACATAATCACATAGAGAAAGAACAACATAAAAAAAAATACACACGGAAATCATATAAGCGTCGGGAGAATGGCTGTCTCTGAGGAGGGCAGGGCGTGGATGGGATGAGGTGGGGGTTCCCATGAACTTCAGCACACCTGTATCTTATTTCCTGAGCTGGGTGGGGACAGGGGTGCTGTGTGATTTTCTGCACTCTTTCGCCGCCTGATGTATTTAATAATTAAAATTTTAATTAGGTGGATGGTCATCCAGTGGTCAGGCTTGCACATTTTCTTCTAGACTGACTCCAAGACAAGAAGCTTTTCCTGATGTGATCGATAGATGGACCCAACACCTGCTTTGGCTCAGCTCAGCGTGTAACGCACATGACCTATTTGGTCCACTGAACCGAATCTCGCATCAGTGGCCCCCACCCGTGGGCTGGGGCTTTCTTAGAGGCCAAGTACAGCGAGGTCTGTTGTTGGCACCTGTTTCTGGTTGAATTACACTGAGTGTGTTCACTCTTTTCAATTCGGAGAATCAGAGTCTGAACTGAATTCCCAGACAAGCCGGAGCATAAAGTCCAGGAGGAGCAACAGTTCTGAGGCTGGGAGTAGACCGTGCCATTCGTTCATTCCACGGACATTTCCCGTGTGTCTGCGGTGTTCCAGGTCTTCTCCTAGACACCAGGGCTGCAGCAGCACGCAGCAGAAATGTAATGCTTGTCCCGCTGGAAACATTCACTCTATCAAGGGAGACATCCACCCTTTTCCGGAAAACAAGTAAGCGAAGTGCCAGAGATCATAATTAGGAACCTCACTTAAACCATTGCCAAAGTAAGCATATGTATTTGCAAAGTTTGATTTGCTCGCAACTAAATAGCAGCACATATGAAGTAATTAATTAAATGCTATTTGTGGAGCACCTACTATGTGTCAGGGGCCATCCTAAACACTGAGGTCCCGGGGGAGATCCCAGGCCTGCCTCTCATTGGTCTGATTTGAGCCAGAGGCTCACCCCTGAACCAATGACTGTGACCCAGAGGATGGATGTTCTGATTGGCTCTGCCTGGTCACATGTCTGTCTATTTCTAACTCTGGTCACAGGTCCACCCTTAGAACGTTTGGGCTCCGTTCAAACCACACAGACTAAATCCAAACAGGGTGATTTCCCAGAAAGAAACAAGGGGCTCTTCCGAGAACAGGGGGAGGACACACGGTCTCAGAGAGGGGAGCTCTGAAATGATCTCCAGGCTCCTCCTCCCTTCCCGAAGTTCAGCTCAGCCTTCCGTTTTGCTTCGGTTCCTCTGGAAACTCCTTGTGAACCAGAACTCATCCCTCCACCTGCTTGCCATGTTGGGCTCCCAGCTGGGCGAGTGGGCTGTGAGCCCTGGGCTCCCAGGAGAGGGGAGCAGCTCCCTTCCCTGGGGTGACTGCTCTTGACGCTGGTTTGCTTGCTGATTGTGCACTGAGGGTCATTCCCGGCTTGTCGAGGAAGCCCTCATTCCTGGGCTCATGGTCCCCTCCTCCATCTCAAAGCAAACATGGCAGGTGCAGTCCCTGCCACGCTTCTGGTCTCTTCTGCTTCTTCTGCCTTGACATCTCTCTGGCTGACTCTCTTGCCTTCCTCTTCCACTGTTAAGGGTTCATGTGATTAGGGCCCATGGGGATAGTCTGGAACAAGCTGCCTACCTTCAGTCCCTAACCTTCATTGCATCTGCAGAGTTCCTTCTGCCGCTCAGTGTAACCTGCTCACTCGCACGTCACAGGGAGTAGGTCATGGACGTCTGGCAGGGGCATCGCCTATCACAGAGGCTAATTGAAATGTCGAAGTGGGGTGGATGGCTAGGGTTAGAGTGAAAATTTGAGGTCATGGAATCCATCCCCTGACTTCAGCTCCTGACCTTTCCTGTGCACACCAGGAGCCTGCTGCTAACAGAGCAGGTGTATTTCTGTCCCCTCTCCCAGAGAGGACAGAAAATGCCCACCCTGGCTCAGTGAGCCTAGCTCCTCTGTGAGCTGCTTTCCACATGGGTGTGAGTGAGGGGCAGTGTGACCTGCTGGTTAGCACCATCTGGGCCGGAATCCCAGCACGACACTCCCTAGCTCTCCAACTCTGGATGAATCACTAACTTCGCAGCCTCGGTCTCTTCTCCTGCTGTGTCCAGAGCCCCAGGCCTTCCTCTGTGTAAGGCTCCCTTCTAGTCCATGCGGATACGGCAGAACCAGGGCTGACCAAGTCCCAAGCCGTTTACACCGTAGAAAGTCAGGACAAAAGCACAGTGAAGATGTGAGCCCTGGTAAATAATAAGCACCAGAATTATCAGCAGGGCTTGGGGAGTGAGGAGAGCTGGTCAGAATCTGTGCTTTAGGAAGGAAAGCTTTGCTGAGATACCTGAACAATGGGGAGGAGCCAGCCATGGAGAGTCCTAGGGAGAGCATTACAGGTGGATGAAGCCTAGACGTGTGAAGGCCCTGAGGTCGAACATTGCACAAACCACCCGTGTGAGGAGCTGGATCTGAAGGAGCCTCGGAGCACAGAAAGGCACGGAGAAACCTTGCCTCCGGTACGTGGCCGAGCTGCACGGGGCTGCATGTCTAACTTGAATTAGTTTTCTTGTGTCGTAAATGCTTCAAGAAGCCTGACCCTGTGTAGAGGCAGAAGCAAAGCTCAGGCTCTTTCCTGAGGGTCTGAGAGGATTTACCAGGTTTCCACGTGGATTTCTAAGAAATGCTTTTTTGCTCACTTTAGAGTTTTTTAACTTAAAGAAATAACGACAGCAACACCAGTTTCTGCCAAGGACGTGTTATATTTTTTTCACCGAATTCATCGATAGGTAGCTGGGTCAGGTGACCTGTTCCACATTTTATAGCTTTATAGTTTCTTTGCAATGACCCTATGCAGTAAACAGTTCTTAAAAAAATTCAAAGGGGCGGCAGTAATCAGGCATATGGGGTGCATTATGTGATTTCATCCCAACTAGAGGAGTTTGGTGTCATTTGGTGACACTTGCCTTGGATCTCTTCCATAAACGGAATATGCCTTTGTCTCTGGTAATTTCATTTTAAAAATACTTCTGTCCTGTTTGAGGTTGACTACTGCTCACTGTCATTTAGACAGATGACTTCAGAGATCACTTAATGAGAGAAAGGAAGAAGATAATGTATTACATACCATTATAATTTATAATCCATAATTATATAATGAGATATTTTAATTATGCAGACATGCATTTTTTTTTTGATCCACATGGTCTAGCTCCATAAGGCTCTTTGCAAATATTTATCCCACCCTCTTCTTTGCTCTCTTTACATTTTATTCCCAACACCAGAACTGATTATCTGAATTGTGTCTGTCATTTTGATTATATGCTTCTCACTGAGGGTCACTGACTGCTCGTTTCTGCATCCCCAGCACAGGACTGGCAGCTTGTTAGAGCTCATTAAATATTTGTTGAATTGAATTAAATTTGAAATACTAAATTAAAAATCTTGCCCCAACCTGCAGGGTCCTTCTCAGTTCTTATCGTGGCAATATGCTTGCATTCATACTTAATAAATACATTGCGGCTTTCCCTCTAAATGGGAATGAAGACTTTTATACAGTCCTTGGGCTCCCCTGAGCTTAGCTTAAGAAACTTTCTGCCTGCCCTTGGGGCTGGGGCGTCAGGATCAATGTTAGGAGCTGTTTCTCTGGAGGAAGGAGAAGTTTCACTGAGCCAGAAAAGTGACTATTTTGAATTGCTTGGGATCTGATTTAATGCTGATTGGAGTATTTGAAATTTGGCTTGGATATAAAGTAGAAACGCCAATTTTTTTTTCCCTGCAGATTTGAGAAGCATTTGATTTTGAACAGAGGAGTCATGGCAGACGGTGAGGAAACTCAAACTCGGGAACTTCTCCAAAACCTCACCGTCCTCTCTGACCTCCTCTTGCAACGTTCCCTGCTCCCAGGTTCCAGCCACGTGGACCCTCCGGGGGCTCCGTGAATCACCACACTTGTCCCCATCTCAAGACAGTTTGTGATTGTTCTTCCCTCCGCCTAGAATGCTGTTTGCGTGGATCTCTGCATAGCTGGTTTCTCCTCCTCGGAGAGTTCCAAGCCCCAACACCCCCTCTTTCTGAAGAGCCTTCTCTTCTGTCCCAAAGACATCCCATGTGAAGCAGTCTCTCCCATGACCCAGCTTCATCATCTTCCCTGCATTCATCACTCCTCCCTGGGGTGGTCTTATTGCTTATTTATTTAGCATCGGTGATGCTCACTGGAACGTCAGCTTCGTGAAGGCGGAGACTGTGCCCGAATTCCTCACCTTTACCCAGGGCTAAGAACAGGGCTCAATACGTAAGTATCTGTGGAACAAACACCCCTTCAGCTTTTGGATCCAACAGGGAACTCATGTGCTGTGCTATCTTGTGATAGAAAGTAGTAACGTGCGATTTGACAAATCCTATCAAATTTGAGATGCTCCAAGTGAGAACCCCCATTCCTTGTCCCACCTGTATGACTCCTATTTTTCATACGTATTTATCGCCTGTGTGAAGATTTCAGGAGGGCAGAGGTTAGTTGTGGGACGGATTGATTTGTTGGTGCCTCTGCTTGGCAGGTGGATGACACAGGGGATCCTGCTCCAGATTTGGGATCTCCTCATTAGGGACTTTCCTTTAGGACTGATGCGGAAGAAACGGTTAGCAAGGGAAGAAAGATATTCTCAAGACCCTCTAACTCCCTGAAGTTTGTCTCTCCGGAATATCTTCTTCCTCAAACCCTGAAATCCCAGAATCCTTCAGTCCATTAGGGAAGATGAAGCAGATTAACATATGAGCCATAGACCTAGTTCAGCTAAACCATCATCAAGGCAGCTGAGGGCTGGGGACTGGTCCATGATCATCTTCTGTGACTTTATAGCCATCTTCTGGTTCCCCTTACCAGGGCTTAGATTTTGGACATACCATGATTTCTTTGGGTCTCAGTTTCTACATCTTCCTATACCGAGGTTTGGTAGAACCAATTTAGAGACACTAAAAATGGGCTACTTGCTTCTTTTGGCAGAGGGTTGGATGAAAGGGATGTGGCAGAGGGTGTGACGTGATCCTGAGCCAAGCAGATCCTCTTGTGAACAGCTTTCCAACACTGTGGACATCAGAGTGATGATAACTGGTCGTTTACACCCAAAGGATGCTGCTCATCCATGAAATGATGTTGAGCTAAAGCAGTGGTTCTCAATGTGGGTTCCAGGGACCCCTGGGGTTCCTAACACTCTAATCATCACCATTATTAGCAGCAGCAGCGTGTTGTTATTAGCTTTTTCACTTTCATTCTTCATGTGTATGCCGTGGAGTTTTCCAGAAGTAGCATGATGTGTGGTATTGCAACAGGTTGAATGTAGAAACTGATGTGAAAATCCAGTCATCTTGTCTTAAGCCAGACATTTAGAGATTTGCAAAAATGCAAAACTGTGTCCCTCCTGTTACAGATTTTTTGTTTTTTAAAAATAGTTATTTTTCATAAATATGTCATTTATGTTAGCTTCTCATGGGCTTATTATTGTTACTTTTTAGTGGGTTCTTTTTTAATTCCCCCCCAAAAAATCTGAAATAACTTTTTAAACTTCAATTCCTGAGACACACAGGAATTCTCCAGTGTTTGGCTTATTTTTAGGGTTTGTGTGGTGCACACCTGAGTTCAGCTCATCTCGAAATAGGTTTTTTCCTTCCTTGTGTAGAAACAGAAGGCAGCTGGTCTTAAAGGTCGCAGTAAATCAGGACTGCTTGTGATTTGTCAATTCTGTGAATCTGAGCTGTTTCTTGCCAGAGTTCAACCTGAAGGTGGGAGACAGGTAGCCTCTGTCACTAAGGAAGTTTTGTGGGGTAGTCTTGCAAGGCTTCCTAGGGCAGCTTCTCCTGCAGACCCCCGTCCCTTTCCTCTGGCTTAGTCTTACCTCGGTTTGCGGTAGTTTCAGGTTTGAATCGGTCAACTTGTATACCTTCGTGCTCACGAGCCAGTTATAATTATGTTCTGGAATGGAGGGGAAAAGGAGAACATTTGTGACTTAATGAGAAATGAGATTGTGCAGATATTCCTAATGCTACTGGCAGTGTAAATTCAATAACTCAATTTTGGTGGCTTCCTGTTGGAGAAAAAAAAGCCATAGGAGTTAGATTCCATTTTGCAATGCAGCTGGGCTGGATTGCACAGCTGAAGTCCTAGGATCAGATAAAGCATTTCCATCACGGAGCAGGCTAATAAAGCCCCTAATAGGATTTGCTGACCATAAGAACCACTGACCAAGGAGCAGCGGCAAAATTCTATTTATTTGCCATCTGCATGTAAATTTCATATCTAATGGATATTGTGTCAGAAATTTTAGTACAGTTAGATAGAACAGAATACAGTATAATATTTGAGCTCAGATATAAAAAAAGACAGCCTGTTTGTATATGCGCATGGGAAAACTCCAGCTCATTCTTGATTTCTGTAAGAAACTCAATCTCAGATCCTGACTCCGTGATCACAGCGGTTAAGCTTGGTTGGCTAAAAATACAGCAGTCACTCAAAGGCTGGGAGGTGGGGAATGAACTTTCAGCACAGAAAAAACATCCAAGTCTTGCCTTATTAATAGCTCTTCGAATGAAGTGTCAATGTGTACTTTACCAGTAACGCCTCCAACAACTATAAAAAGTACTCTATGTGGCTGAAGGACAGATATTTTTGAAGTTAATTATAGCTAGTCATAGATTAGAGAAACATTGTTCTTCGATTTTTTTAATTTTAAAGGAAATGAACTGACATGATGAAATCAAAAGATCAGGATTCAAGTATGTGGATGTTGATCCGTTACATAACTAGTTACATAATTAATATCGGGATGAAGGAGGGGCGAGAGGCTGCTTTAAAAACTACACATCACCCTCTATGTACTTTGTTGATAACAACTATATGTTTGTTGTGGGTGAAGTACTCGTAGTAATGTTAGAGGAAGAGATAAGTGAGAGCCTCCCTCTTAGTGAGACCAGCATAAAAATTAAGACCCCTTCTTTGTAATGGTGTGTTTATATCTTTTCCTTCTCTCTCCACCAGCTATCAGATTGTGGATTGCCTTAAAATCAGTTTTAGTGAGTGTTAGAGATATCTGATCTACTGAGTGTAAGGTGTCTGATCTCCTTTTTAATTTCAGGTGATGAAATCTCAAGGTGTTGAGATAGCTTCACCCAAAACATACTACCATCTGTTAGAAATGCTTTCACTGCAAGTAGCAGAAAACTCGGGTAACTTAACCCACTTGAGATAGTGCTTTGTTTTGCTTACTTAGCAAGATGTCTGGATCTCAGCAGCTGCTGACGTCAGTTTGGTTTGTCAGAAACATTAAGCCCCCACGCCATATGATTGGCTCTGACTTTCCCTCATGGTCCCAGGATGGCTGCCTAATTCCAAGCATCACAGCCATATTCAAGGCAGGACGTAGTATGGAAGGAGCCAAAACCAGGGATGCTTGTCTCTTTTATCAGGACAGTCAAGCAATTCCAGAAGCCCCCAGCCCCTACCTGGTTCTGTCTCATTGGTCAGGGCTGTTTCACATCTGGAAAAATGAGCATTTACTTTCCCAACTGCCTCTGGGGCTCACTCACCAGATAATCCAGCAAACGCTTGCCGGCCATATGGCCCCCGCTGCACAGCAGTGTTAAGGGCTTGGAACTGCAGTGATGACCATGATAGACACGGTCCTCAGTGTTAGAGGAATCATAGGGTCTTGAGGGAAGGGGTATTAAATAATCAGTTAAGAGATGAGGTGTGGAGCTACAGTTTGCTATTAAGTGCACACTGGAACGAGAGAGGTGGACCAGAGCTGTGTGGACCCATGGAAGGCTTCCTGCACTGACTGTTAGAGGATGAATGCAAGTGAATGGAGTGAAGAGAATGAAATGACCATTTTCAGGAGCAGTGTGGACAGAGAGAACTGTGTGGCCAACGGGCGCCAGGCCCAGGTGCAGCAAGGAGGAGCGCTTGTTCCCATCGCGCAGGATGTCAACATCGTCCCAGAGCACCTGCCCGGGGCCACTGCGCGTGCTGGGCTCTCTGCTGGCTCTTCCTGTCTTCGGTTGATAACTGCCAACACTTGTGGTGTGAAGGGTTGGATCCTGCTGGATCCTCGTGGTCTGTAGCTTTGCTTGGACTCGGGGAGTTCTCCACTCTCCCCCGGGCGTGTCTCAGGAAATCTTGAAAGGTAGAAGAGTCACATCGCTATCGTTTCCCCCCCATTTATGTCTGAGAGCTGGCTGGAGTCTGCCCGTGAAAGCATCAAAGACAAATACCACATGATCTCACCTATGTGGAATTTAAGAAACAAAACCGATGAACATGGGGAAAGGAAAGGAAAAATAAAATAAGATGAAAACAGAGAGAGAGAGAGACAAACCGCGAGACTCAACTCTAGGAAACAAACTGAGGGTTGCTGGATGGGAGGTGGGTGGGGGGATGGGTCACGGGGGGATGGGCATTAAGGAGGGCACCTGATGTGATGAGCACTGGGTGTTATATTCAAGTGATGAATCGCTAAATTCTACCCCTGAAACTAGTAATACACTATATGTTTACTATATTGAATTTAAGTAAAAAATTAAAAAAAAAAGATGTTGATCTGATTGCTCCTTCCCACAGGACTAATTTCTTAGCCAGGAGTTCAGCAGTGGGTATTTTCTTACACCGACGACTTTCCTATCTTTATGTAATTTCATACGTGAGGGGGTCGATCAACAAATACATGGACGAATAATATCCTGCAGAAATATAAATAGAACGTAAGATGTGGAGCCGGTGTGTCTGTGAGCAGGGAGGTCATGGGCATGTTTTGTGCAGTTGTAGGTTTATTTGATTTTCTGTGGCGAATGCTATGAATACCACCAAGCCTAAACCATTTTTTTTTTCTCCCTGACACCAACTCATAAGGGTAATGAACTTTATTAGGTTTCTGAGACATAGAATGTCTGGGATTAAATGGCATATTTTGGTCACTACATCTGCATACTTCAGCGAGTATATTTTCAGTAACTAACTTCCGGAGAATGTCTATTGTTGTTCAAAAGATGCTCTGCTACCTTCCACTTGCTAAAGCAGGGTACAAACTTTTTCTCCCCTGGTCATCACCACTGTCCAACTTCCTTCCATGGGGACATTTCAGATGAGTTTCCTTATCTGGCAAATGGGAATCGTAATGCCATCTCTACCATGGAGACCTGGGAAAGATGAAATGAGAAGGGAAATGTAGAATGTTTAGAACAGCGCTTCACACATCACAGGTGCTCAATAAAATTTAGTGCTTTTATTTTTGAGTGGGATCATTATGCTATTATTTATTCGTGGAAGGCACTGTGGAGGGCAGAGGGCATGCTGACTTGGTTGGGGACAAAATCTGTAGTAGTTGGCCATGTTGATTGCGTTCCATCTATTAGGTAGTCAAGTAGAGGGTCTTCATGGACAGTTTAACACATCACTCTGTTTTCTTCCTTTCTTCTCTTTAGCTTTCATTGCTCAGTTTTTTATCTGCTATACTCATGGCAAGGTAAACCATGGAAAATGAATAGTGGTCAAAACAGACATGCACTGTTCTAGAATGAGCCTCCTGTTTGATCGAGAATGCATCTTCCTATTTTCAGGTGCCTTATGTACAGTAGCTGGTGGGAAGTAAGGCCTCGTTGAGAGCCGGAAGAACAAGAACCTCAGCAGAATCAGAATAGCGTTTCCAATACCGGATATCTCAGACTTCTGCTTGGCGGGCTTCTTCCCATCGTCCCTTTCCTGAGGTGCAGGGGGAGAGGCTTGGAGAAAACAGAAATGATGTATGAAGCAGGAATGAGATGTACATGTCATGTGCAAAGCAAAGGGGACGCTGGTCTTGGAGTAACTGGCCCTTTGTGCTCCGACGTGGTCGTGTTGCAGGTAGGAATGCTGGGTGCTGGCCCTTTGCTAAGACCAGTGGTATCTCAAGACTTCAGAATATTAAGCCAGATGAGCTTTGCATTTCTAGTAGGCGTGCTTTCTTCTCTCTCTTAAAGGTCATTCTTGGAGTTTATGGGACTAAATTCTGGATGAAACCCAGAAGCAGATAGGAGCTTTGCCTCAAAGTATTCAACAGGCAAGACAAGTTGTCACCTTTGTCGTGAAAGCCATCCACGGAATCCTCTGGGCTTTCTGTCTATCCCGTTTATTTATTTATTTTAAAATATCTATTTATTTATTTTAGAGAGAGAGAGAGTGGAGGTGGGGGGGCAGAGGGAGAGGGAGAGAATCTTAAGCAGGCTTCACGCCCAGCTCAGAGCCTGATGCTGGACTTGATCTCATGACCCTGAGGTCATGACCTGAGCTGAAACCAAGAGTTGGATGCTCAACCAACTGAGCTACCCAGGCACCCCTACCCCATTTATTGAGCATGCATCTTCCAGGCCACAATGACACCTGGAGGATTTTCTTGGTCTTTGCATTCAAGCACACCAGTAAACTGACTCCCTCATGATCTCGGTGTGGCCGCAGAGCCTCCAGACATCACCAGCACACACGGCTCTATCAGAAATAGGGGACGTCGTTCTTGTGCATCTCGTTTCAACCATGGAAGAAAATCTTTCCCACAGTATGAAAGTTACCCTATAAAATCCCATAATTCTCTTTTGGTTATCTTGTTTCATAATTTGTTGCTGGGGGCAATAATGTTGCGATCGACATCTCTGTATTCCCCCGCCCAGAATAAATCCTTGTAAAATAAAATTAAAAAAAAAAATACATAGTTTGTTGGACTCTAAGACTGAGTGAACTGTAAATGTTTTTAAAAAGAGGATAATACAAATCGTGGTCATTTTGGTTTGTGAGGATGAGTTCTTTATTTTCTTTAGATGGGACAGAAGGTTATGGGAGGAGACAACAAAAACCTTTAACCCGAGTAACATCAATATGAGACAAGCTTACATTTCAGTATCCTGTCTCCCTCCTTGTCCTGTGCCACCAGATAGGACAGAGGGCTGTTCCTTGCATGACTTCTGTCTGTGCCATTGGGAAGCAAGTCTCAAAGGAAATGAACTGCATCATCTTGAATGGCCAGAAACCACTCTGTGGAGCCTGCCTCGACCTCTCCATTGGAATGGGCACTGAGTGTAAAGCTCAGCGGTCCCTCCCAGGAACAAGAGTGTGTGCTTCTAGAGTCTGGGAGAATAGCAGAGCCCTAAGATACATTTTTTAAAGATCCCACCCACTGGGTTCTATTATAATCCCAGCTCAAGATACAAGGAAGAGCAAAGCCGCATTCTTCCTGAGGGCGCTGCTGTCTTCTTTGGAGATCTAAAGGCCATCTTTCTGGGGTTTCTGTTTGCAGGGGTTTCTGAATCCAGAAAGTCTTCTGGCGTTTGAGCAGAAACAAGGGTTGTCTATGAGCTGGAGGCCCATCGCTTTCTGGGCAGCGGGAGCATTGATAGTGGAGGTGGTGAGGCTGGGTGCGGAGCTGCTGGGGAGAGTGTCCTGGGAGGACGGCCACTTGGAGAGGAGCCAGTCACTGGCTAGGGTGGGTGTGACTTTCAGCAGCGCTGACCCGAAGTTTAATGCTGAGGCCGAGGAGGAGTAGGACGTGTGAAGATTTGGAAGCATTTCTAGCTGTGAGAGGAGGAAGGGAGGGCAAGAGCCCTGAGCCCAGACATTCCCTGGGACGCATCCTGTGGGGTGGCGGCCCACCCTTAGAATGCCAAGGCCGCCAGACTCCCATGTCTTGTGAAGGCCAAGTGAGTCCGGCCAGAGAAGTCAGTCTGTGGCACTGGGAGGCTCTCGGTAAATCCTGGGCTTATTGTCTTGTGCATGAGTGCTCTCTCTTCACCCTCTGCCCTTTCTCCCACCCCCCAGACCCGGAGGCCGTTGTGCATGGGACTTGGCTCCTCCCGAACCTCCAGGTCTCCAGATATCCCAGATCATCTCACCGGGAGAAGGCTCCTGCTCTTTCTGCCACCTGGGGGACTTTGTCTGGAGGCTCTGTCACCCCTGGAGTCCTGGAATGCTGGGGGCTCAGCTGCTCTGGCAGATAAAGCGAGCAGAGTCCGAGGCTACACACCCCGAACACACACACATTTACTTGTAAGCACTTGTAGAAAAGAGGGAGACTGAAATAATAGTTTAAATATAATTCTGCCGGCCGTTGCACTCCGAGGCATCTGCGGCAGGGAGCGGGCGGGGGCAGGCGAAGCAGCTCTCCTGCGTGACTCGCCGTTTGCTCAGGAAGCTCAGGGCCCAGGCGTCTCCCACGTGTGCGACTCTGGGGTCTCGGGGTCTGGAGGAAGTGTGGATCTTCCCTGGCAAAAGCTACGGGTTAGGTGCTTTGTGCCTGGCTTAAGGGATATTCAGAGGTGATTTTTTTTTTGTAACAGTGGCTCATTTTTTTTTTTTTTTTACCATATGCACCCTGACCACTAAACTCTCCTGTAAGATTCAACTCTGTTCACCTTTAGTAAGGCTTTCTAAGAATTTAACCTATTTTTAAGACTCCAGGAGACAATGCTGTTTGACAGGAGCTGATGTGTATGGGAGCTTGAGGTCTCCAGGGGGTGAGGACTTAGGCGATAGGAAACGGGAGGATTCGTGGTGATGGGGACAAGCCTTGGATCCAGTCCGGGACAGGCGCCACCCTTAGAGAGCCAGGAAGGCAAAGCAAAACTGTGCACTGCTAAGAGACACGGCAACATCGGAGGCAAACTGAAAAAAAAAATTGGTAGTTACTTCCAGCCCCGCTGCGGGTTCATCGGTGTGCCCCACATCTTCTTAGAAGTGAAAGGCTTTCTCCTCAGCAGAAATTTGGTTTTAATTTTATTTCTTAGATTTTGAATTACTTCAAGCATGCTTACATATGCAGAGGTTATCGTGCAACTATCCGCTTCTCTCCCATCAGCTTCGTTACAGATTTTGCCATTTTGCCATTATGGCTTCTGAACGTTTCTTTTTTTTTTAAAGATTTTATTTATTTATTTGTGAGAGAGAATGAGAGACAGAGAGCACGAGAGGGAGGAGGGTCAGAGGGAGAAGCAGACTCCCCGCTGAGCAGGGAGCCCGATGCGGGACTCGATCCCGGGACTCCAGGATCATGACCTGAGCCGAAGGCAGTCGCTTAACCGACTGAGCCACCCAGGCACCCCTTCTGAACGTTTCTTAAGAGGAGGGAAACATCACACAGATGTGGTTGACTTGTTGGCTCCCTTCCCATAAAGAACTGAGCTCCGGTGGCTGTGTGAAGGGCCATTCTGGACTTGTGCTGGGGGGTTCTCCGGGGTTTTTGGATCCTTTTGTTTTTGCTTCCCTCCCTGTAGGGCTGAGAGCTGGTGGGAGGTGGCTGGTCTCACACTTGCCTCCCCTCACCGGGGAGCTCTGACTGCCCCCAGCCTCCCTTCCCCCCAGCACTTCCCTGCCCCTCTCCCTCGTGGGCGGTGCCCCTGCCCCCCCCCCAGCTTCTGGAAGGTCTCAGGCTGCCAGGGACATCCCTAAATGCAATCCTCTCCAAGCTGCCCCCGAAGAGATGCTTTGTGTGGGACTGCCACCTCGCAGTCGTCTTTTACTCATCAGCCCCGGGTCCCCGGGAATGACCGCATAGAAGGATACTGAGCACAAGCTTTGTTATGGTCCCTTTTTTAGGACCCATTCAGGCCAGTTTTCTGGGGAGTTCATTCTTCGTTCATTGCGCCGTCCTCCGCTGTGGTTGATGTTGTACCTGTGTGAGGCTAGCTAGACCTAACAGGGCTCCAGCCCTCATTACCACTGGTCTTTGGACACGGAGGCGGGGGGTGTTAGGGGTGCGAACCTCCTACACAGTGGAAAATTTGAGTACCACTTTCGGCTTTCCAGAAACTTAACTCCTAACAGCCCACTGCTGACCGGAATTCTTACCGCTCCCATAAACAGTGGATTAACCCAGATTTTGCACGTTGTATGTATCACATAGTGTATTCTTACAGTAAAGTAAGCTGGGGAAAAGGAAGACATTAATAAGGGGCAGAAAAATACATTTACAGGACTGGACTGTATTTATCGGAAAAAGCCCACCTGCGAGTGGATGAGCGCAGTTCAAATCTGCGCTGTTCGGGGGTCCAGCTGTAACCTGTCTCCTCGGTCCAGCACGCACGTGTTTAGCTTTTCCGCGGGCCTAGACTAGGGGAGGTTGGACGGGGCACGGATGATGCCATTGTCGTAGTTCAAGTGGATATTCTGCTTTTTGTAAATGCCACAGGCAGTGGACTTCCCGGAGCAGGGAACATGCCTGCTGTCTCACACGCTGGATGCGCGGTGGCCGTCGTTGGAGAAACCGAGGCGGTCTAAGTAGGGATCCGTTGTCCTTCCTGTTTTATGGCCTGCAGTGCACTGGGTAATTTTGCTGTTGCCCTACTATCTCCTTGCATAAAGCAGTCAGTTGCCCTGAGCGTGGCTCAGAATATATTGCTCATTAAATTGAGTTCCAGACAAGACTGCGAGGGTATTAGCCTGATGCTCCAAAGGAGCAGTAAGCCTCAAGGGCTTAGTGTGGTTATTCATTTGCTAAATAACACAGACACACAATGGCTTAATTACAGTATTTTGCTCTGAAAAAGAATTGTAGTGATTTCCACATCAGAGTATCTCATTAATGAGATTTGCTAACTGTTATTGGCAATATTCGGAAATGCCCTTTTATTTTAAATCATTTTCTAAATTGCTAATGTCGTTTGTGGGAGAGGAGAGTTCCTAAAACCTCTTGTGGAGGTGAAATGTTAGTGATTCAGAAAATCCTCAATGTTAATTTCTTCCCGGGTGGCAAGACTTGATGGTGCGAAAAAAATGCATTTTTGACATCTGTCTGCGTCTCCACATCATCAGTATTCAAGTCTTTACAAGCATCAAGGATCCAAATGTAAAAGAAAAAAAAATCCAAATGTGAGGATTTTTTTTTTCCCCCAGGAGTCCACAAACTCAAGCACGTTAACAGTCAAGTGTCACACATTTGTATCCCAGCCCTACCACTAGTGACCTTCGTGGTCGGGTCAAGATATTTAACATTCGTGGGCTCCCGTCTACTCATCTAGGACATAGCTACATTCGTTCACTGGTTCAACAGACGTATGCAGAGTGCTCTGGGCTCTCTTCTAGGCACCAGGATTACAGCAGCAAAAATGGGGCTAGACCAGGCTCCTGATGTGCAGGAGCTTATCCTCTACTAGGAGAAAACAGAATATAGACCTAAGATAGCTCAAGCCGCATATAAGTTTACGAGGCAAATGAATTTGGGGGATTTGGTTGAGAAATACTTGGGAGTTCCCACTACGAGGAGGATGGCCAGGGGAAACTTTCTGAAAATGCCGACATATTCACAGAAACTTGAAAAATTAGAAGGAGTCAGTTTTGGAGTTTTGGAAGGAAAAGAAAAAAGACATTTTGGAAGAGGAACATTCCAGGAGGAGGGAATAATGAATACAGAACCTGGGATAAAATTTCATTGATCTCTTAGAGGGATATCAAGCAATGAAATTCAGTGATTTCTACGTTCCTTAACTAAGTGCATGCACACATGTGTATGTGTGTGTGTGTGCATGCGTGCATGCTCGTGCATACGTATTTTAAAAGAGATTTTATTTATTTATTCATGAGAGACAGAGAGAGAGAGAGGCAGAGGCAGAGGCAGAGGGAGAAGCAGGCTCCCCAAGGAGCAGGGAGCCCAATGTGGGGCTCAATCCCAGGGCCCTGGGATCATGACCTGAGCCAAAGGCAGACACTTAACTGACTGAACCACCCAAGCACACTTGTGCACACGTATTTTTAAGCCCAGTTTCCTGGGCTCCATTTCCATCATTGTTTATCTGCCCACACCTCACCCCTCCCAGGTACCCAGTGTGGCCAGCCAATAGACAATAGAAGAACGAGAAAATTCTTCTGGGCAAACCTTCTTGTAGATAGATCCCGGTCCCTTATTTCTCCTAAGAACTAGGGATTGCCAAGAAAATGGATGGAACTTAAGGGATATAATTTACCTGTTATGTTTTGTCAGTTCTGAAGATGAAAAGTGCAGACCCTAGACTCCGGTCCCCACCGTTTCAGTCCCTGTTGTCAGCTGAGGGGCCCCTCTGCTTGCTAGTCCATGGGGGCCTGTGGTGGCTCAGTCCACTGGTTCATCCACGCTCGTGGCTGCCTGGCCTCTAGAAGAATGTGCAAGAGAGTGTGGAACATTGCGTGTAGGAGTCAGAAAGAGCGGTCCCCTCTCATCTTGGCTGTCCAGGTTACATGGCGGTCTAGCTACTCGCCCTCTTCCTTCCTTACTTCCACACCAGTAGACAACTGGATTTAGGTCACACTCCCAAGAAGGCAATGTCTGTATGAGCAGGCAGTGTTGTCCTCAAGGCTGTATCTCCAAGATCTAGAGCCAGAATCCATTGTTGGACGAATGGGTCCCGTCCTCTTGCCCCCTGACTTTTCACTGCGATGTGGCCAGGAGGTCACGTGGGAAAGTGTGAACGGGAAAAAGAATTCAGAACCATAATTTCAAGGGGTATCTCATAGATAGTTATTACATTCAGATTTTTTTCTTCTTCATTTTATAGCTCTACTGAGATAGAGTTGACCTATCATATTGTGTAAGTTTAAGGTATAAACCGTAGAGATTTTATGTATGTATATATAATAGTCTCTCCCTCTTTATCTGCAGTTTTGCTTTCCATGGTGTCAGTCACCTGGGATCCACTGGGGTCTGGAAGCTGATAATGCTCCTTCTGATGCATCACGGGGTCAGTAGCAGCCTAACATGATGTCACACGCCTACGTCGTTCACCTCACATCTCATCACACGGGCATCTCATCATCCACACCGTCGTTACAAGAGGAAGGGTGAGTACAGAAGCTATTTCGAGAGACAGAGAGAGCATGTGCACATAGCTTTTATTACAATATATTATTATCATTGTTCTGTTTCATTTTTACTGTTGTTAAACTACTATTGTACCTGATTTATAAACTAAACCTTATCACATGTCTGTATATGTAGGAAAAAGCATAGTACGTACTATGAGTTCGGGACTACTCATGATGCAGGCATGCACTAGGGGTCTTGGAACGGATCCCCCACAGGTAAGGGGGGACCACCGTATTGCACAATGATGACCACGATAAGGTTACTAACGCATCCATCACCTACATCATTATAATGTGTGTGTGTGTACTGAAAACTTGTAAAATCTACTCTTTTAGCAACTTTCAAATACACAGGAAAGTATTATGAACTGTAGTCACCATGCTGAATGTTACATCCCTAGCATGCGTTCACCCTATAACCAGAACGGTGTCCTTTGACCGCCTTCAACCACCCCTCTCCGCCCCCTCCACCCCCCACCGCCTCTGGCAACCACCAATCCATCCCCTGTTTCTGTGGGTTTTGGTTTGTTTGGACTCCACGTTTCTTATTCAGCCCTAAGAAAGTCGAGATCTTTCCGTCTGACATCTCTCGGATGAATTCGGCATTTTTGTTTTCTTGTCATTGGCTTTGCCAATGAAGTAAGGTCAGGTGTGCAGATATGAGGCAGGGGCTGTAGAATCTTCCTTGAGTTATTTCATGAAGACTGCGGGCTAAACTTAATAAAGTCAAATTTCTGATAAATGGGTTTATTAACAACGTCCATAAAAATGAATGAGTTTAATCGCTTCAACTTAAAAAGGAGTGATTTAAGGGACAATGATCTAATGCATTTGCACTAACTTATTTCTGTTTTGTGAATTAAGAGCATAAAGCAACTAGCTTGATAATCCCTTGACAGACTTATAAATGAGAACCAGGTTTTTAAAACAGAAAGTTGATATGATTAGAAAGCTATTAACTTTTTCTCCTACTCCAGCATCATGCAATAAGTAAGCCACGGGGGACCTGTCTTTCAAAATAATTAAATTTCCAAATTAGCTTTTTGGTTTAAGAATGATCTGATTTAATCATTTTGTTAAGTTGAAGTATGTAACTGTGGCTATTTGGAGGCTGGTTCCTGGGTTTTTTTTCCTCCCTGTAATTTAGGCAGCTTCCAGGCATGCACCTGGGGATTGCTATGTGCTGAGCAGGTGCCTCCTGCTAGGTAGCGTTTTTTGATCTGCACAACACTCTGATGAGGTAGGGAGTATTACTCCCATTTACAGGTGGGGAGACTGAGACACAGAAAGTTGAATTTACTTATCGTCCTGGGGCTTGAATCCACGTTCTTAAGTTATTCACTCCACTGTCCTGTTAAATAAATGCATAAGCAGGTAGGAAGATAGAGATGGATATTTGACTATATCTCAGGCAACAAAACCCAGAATCCTTGAGGGAGGCGGAATGGAGTGGCCCTTGGCATTCCAGATTGCTTCCCCAGGTCCTCCTCTAGGATTCCAAGAGCAAAGTCCATGGATTGACATTCCAGATTGGTTCCCCAGGTC
>NC_138381.1:78407147-78457811 GCF_054177405.1 Leptonychotes weddellii
TTCCCCAGGTCCCCCTCTAGGATTCCAAGAGCAAAGTCCATGGATTGGCATTCCAGATGGATTCCCCAGGTCCCCCTCTAGGATTCCAAGAGCGAAGTCCATAGATTGACATTGTAGATTGGTTCCCCAGGTCCCCCTCTAGGATTCCGAGAGCAAATTCCATGGATTGACATTCCAGATCAGTTCCCCAGGCCGCCCCCTAGTAGGATTCCGAGAACAAATCCACCGCTGGCTCAGGCACCTCTGGGTGTCTTTGGTGCTTCCCTCTTGAAGGTCTTTTTAGGAAGACCTTTTCATATTTCCTCATCTTGCTCATCCCCAAGGGAAGCTCAGCAAGGGTGCTTGGGACAGAGATAGGGGCTGCACTAGTTTCAGGAATGGTTGGACCCAGGTGCCCACGGAGTGTTTCCAGCATTCTGGCTCTCTACAGCCCTGAGCTCCACCTTCTTCTGTGTCTGCTTCCTTGAAAGGTGACTCCTCCAGATCCTGAACGACATCGCCGCCAGCGTCTGTGGGTTCTCCTCCCCCAACTTAGCCTCCAGGAGAGAGAATATAGAAAGAGTTCTAGTAACAGCCCGGTGGATATCACTGCACATTCTCAGACCAGGGTTAGGCCCTGCTGGTTCCCATGCTGACACATGTGGAGGGAGCCTGTCAGCGCCACCACTGACCACCCCTGCCAAACTCAGAGTGGCTTATGATTGTTCCTAGTTACGTGGGATCTTCTCTTTTCTAACGTAACGTACCATGCCCTCGTTATATAAGGCAACAGTTGTTTCCTTAAAGCCTAATGAGCGTTAGTCCCTAATGGATATTAGTTTATGACAATATTGAGAACCCTCCACTTGTTAAATGCTTTCTGCTCTTCAGAACACCTTGCTGTGCATTGCCTCCTGTCGTCTAGAGGCTCTTGTGGTGGGGATAGATGGATGTGTCAGTCCTCTGTTCTGCCCTAAGAAATCACGACAAATTTAGTGGCTTAAAACAACACACAGTTGTTGTCTTACAGTTTTGTAGGACAGAATCTAATATGGGCCCCATTGGCCTAATATCAGGGTTTTGGCAGGGCTGAATCCTTCTGGAGGCTCTGGTGGTGGGCGGGGGGGCACCTGTCCTTCCACCTTCTAGAGGGCACCCATATTCCTCATCTTCTCCGTCTCCAAAGCTGGCGTCGTGGGCCCAGTCCCTGTCAAAGTGCATCGCTCGGCCTGGCTCTTCTGCCTCTCCCCCATTTAGGGACCTTCTGATTACATTGGGACCCCCTGGGTGATCCAGGGGCATCTCTCCATCTCAAGGTCATCTCACTAGTAACCTTAATTTCATCTGCAACCTTCCTTCCATTTTGCCACATAACCTGGAATATTCGTAGTTCCGGGGATCACAGCGGGGATATTTCGGGGGGCTGTTATTCTGCCAACCAGAGAGGGACAGGGACTTCCCAGGGGAAGCCACAGGGACACTTCATGACTTGCACGGGGCACCCTGTTTCAGGGCAGAATCTCACCAACGCTGCTGTCCCTGGTTTCTCTCCACTCTATCTCCCCATCGAAACAATGAGATCCTTTGGGTTGGTTTCATCTCATGCCATTTTTTAGTGGAAATACTCCAACCGCAACTCTTGAGTGGAACAGTTGTCTGGAAGTTGAAGAGCTTGTGCAGAAGGAAAAGGTGCATCGTTCTTTCTTTTATTTCCATTCGGGAATCGTGTGCCATTGTGCTGGTGTTAAGAACTGAGTATCATTTTCCACGCCTTCCACCTGTGAGCTCGGATCCCTGTGTCCCATGAGATTTTCTCCGTCGTCTGTGAGGCCACATTTACTCTGGGAAACATTTTCCAGCAGGAGCAAGTAGCCAAGACAGGGATGGCTTCTTAAGTCCCCAGCATTAAAGCACAATGTATTTTCTCTTTCAATCACCATTTCTGGAAGGCAGGCCCAAGTTAAAAATCCCAATTTGTTGGTTAGAGCTAGGGACGCCCAGTGGCACAGTTAGAGTTCTGTGTAATGGATGGTGTAAATGGATCTAAATGCAGATTTCCCTGTTTGCCCTTATCCTCTGGACAGGAACTACTGTACCAAGGTGCTTTATGAGCTCTGTCTTTTTTTTTTTTATTCTTATGTTAATCCCCATACATTACATCATTAGTTTTAGATGTAGTGTTCCATGATTTATTGCTTGTGCATAACACCCAGTGCTCCATGCAGAATGTGCCCTCCTCAATACCCACCACCAGGCTAACCCATCCTCCCACCCCTCTCCCCTCTAGAACCCTCAGTTTGTTTTTCAGAGTCCATCGTATGAGCTCTGTCTTAAGGGCGTCTTTAATTGTTATTAAAGTTTGCAGAACAAGAAACAGCGCAGAGCAGTTGTGAACAGGGGCTCACGGGTGATGTCATTTTGCAGCTGAGGTAGGGGGGTGGGTCTCATTTGGGGGCTTTGCCCCTCCCTGGGTTTAATAAATATTAATAAGGCAGGGGCGCCTGGGTGGCTCAGTCGTTAAGCGTCTGCCTTCGGCTCGGATCATGGTCCCGGGGTCCTGGGATTGAGCCCGGCATCGGGCTCCCTGCTCCGCGGGAAGCCTGCTTCTCCCTCTCCCACTCCCCCTGCTTGTGTTCCCTCTCTGGATGTCTTTCTCTCTGTCAAATAAATAAAACCTTTAAAAAAAATAAAAATAAATATTAATAAGGCAGAGAGACACCAAATGCTGTGTATCCTTTGACAACTTTTAAGTTTACCTTTTCCTCCGAGAATCTTTTTTTTTTCTTCCCCACTTCGTAAGTCAGTTTCTCTTACCATCATGGTTAATTTCTCTAAATGCTCCTTCGCAGAGAGAATGAATCCAGCGGGGAGGCGCTTTCTTGCCCCACATACATAACGTTGCATGGCTGGCGACCTCCTGCATGGCGGGGCCATGTGAAATCTTTCTGGTTGTTTCCCTACTTGGAGGTGAAGCTGAGTGGCACCACAGCATCTACAAGTGACAATTAAGTTCTCTGTCAGCCTCCTCCCCCTCCCCCCTGTCTCCCGGAGTCTTCTGAATTTGGAGAACTTTCTGAGATGCAATGTCTCTGGGAGGCCGCTGTCGTCTGCCCATCCTGAGAGTCAGCCTGGCTGCTGCAGCCCCAGGACATGAACCGGGATGGAGTTTGTTCTACGGAGAATCGAATGTGACCGTCCGAGGCTGATTTGGGCCTTTCCTGTCTGTAGTTTCGAGAGCTGTCATGAACTCTTTGGCTGAACCAAAAGATACCTTCCAGTTAACCAATTCAGAGGCAAGAGCTTAGACCCACCTACGTCATTTCAGCAGTAAGTGTTCAGACACCTTTTCTTTCCCAGAAGGCTTGAAGAGGATTTTAGAGTTATAATTGCCTCTGCCTTTTCTGCTTCACAGCATAATCATAATTCCGATTTTCTATTCCGTGCACTCTGGGGCGGGGTGCGTTCTGCAGACAGAAGTCATCAAATGAGCGATACCCCTTATGTCACATTTGGGGAAGGTACCTGAGTGGGCCTGAATTATTAAACTCTTCCCTCAAGCTAGAGTATAACAACATATGCCTTGTGCCTCACTTCGGGTGGAAATCATCTGGACTCCTCCTGCTGGGAATGCACCACGGGGCTGGTTACCCGTTAGATGCCATCTGGCTTGGCCGAACGATCCCATGGCCCATCTTGTGACTGTATGTGCAGCTGGTCACATATGTTGAAATATGTGCCCATGGGGGAAAATGCTACCCTGTGGAATTTCTAGACCATGTGCTCTCTGGTCTGCATTTTGCTCACGTGCATGATCCCATTTAAGCCTCACAAACTCCTGAGGTTGGCAATACTCTTACTTCCAGTTTCCAGATGTGGTCACTTTTCCAAGGCCACACAGGGACTGGGTGATGGAGGCAGGATTCAAACCCGAGTCTTACTCCAAAGTTCATGCTTTTTAGCACACCTACAGGCTTCCTCCAAGGAGGAGAGACTCTCCAGGGCAGGGAATATATAGTTATAGGAAGTATTTATATGTATATAAAACGGTCCAGCCTACCCTCCTTCTTCAAACAATGAGAGGCATCAACAGCATGGGGTATGTGGGTATTAGGAAATGTAAATTAAAACCGGAGCAAGAACCACTGCATGCATACTACAGACTGGCTGGACCAAGTGCTGGCAGGTGCATGGAGGTGCTAGAATTCTCCTTCATACACTGCTGGTGGGAGTGTAAGATGGTCTGGTGTTTTCCTAAAATGTTAAACCTAATGGAATCCCATAACATTAAGGACATTATTCTACGTCACAAAGGATCTATTTTTAAAAGTTTTTAAAAATTAATTCTCTTAGGGGCACCTGGGTGGCTCAGGCGGTTGACTCTTGATATTGGCTCAGGTCATGATCTCAAGGTCGTGAGATCGAGCCCCGCATCGTGCTAGGCAGGGAGACTGCTTAGGATTCTCTCTCCCTCTGCCCCTTTCCCCCTCCCTGTGCACGCACATGCATGCTCTCTCTCTCTAACAACAACAACAAAATTATCTCAACATATCTTCCTTTACAAGACGAAAGAGGAAAACCGAAGCCCAGAAATTCACACAAGAGAGGAAGAGTGTTTCCACAGACCCTGAGGGGGTAGCTGGGGATCAAGGAATATTCTGGAAGACAACACCACCACGGAGGAGGGAGTGTGAGTGTACCAGTGGGGTGCATTATGGTCTTCCATTAAAAGCTCTCCTAGTAGCTCAGAGAACCGATGGGCCCCTGCAAGTAAATCCGTACCCAGGGGTAGTTTCTGGCCGGTTGTTCTCTACCTCTGTTCATGAAGTTCACAGAGGAACCAGTCCTAAAGGCCTGCGCCGATTTTGCAAAACCTTGCAAACATAACCAGCGCATCACGCTGCGGTAACAGATGAACTGCCCTAGCGTCTAAGGCAAATCCATTCTTCACCCTTGGGTCTCCGTCCCTCTCCGTCCCAGGCCCAGAGTCTCATCAAAAGGTGGAAGACAGGTTTGAAGAGACAAATTCACACTTAATTCTGACAGACCTCGGATGCTTCTAATTAGCTGTCTAAAAGGCATAAAACAACGTTGGAGGACACTTCCAGACACTAACAAACGTTTGAACAGCAGCTGTGGGCAGGGACGTCATGAGACAGATGGAGGAGGTGGCTGCCATCGGAACATCACCGTGGGCCCAGTGATAGTCGGATGCGTGTGCAGAGACCCGTCGCGCCCCCAGGTCTGGGTGGGAGGAGAGAGGGATGCCGAGCTGAAAGATCTTGGGGCTTCAAAGCCAGCAACCAACTGAAAAGATGACCGCTCCTCCTGGACTCGTGGTCTTCCCCCTTTTCCTAGAGCCTTCTGGTGCTCGGACTCCTGGACGGGGTCTGACTGTAATTCCACAAGCCGCCTTAGAGCTTTCCTGTTAAACTGTTTGCCTGAAGGAAAACCTTCCCACTCTAGCAAATTCAAGGACTTCTGTTTTCAATATTGTATTTATTTTACCCAAAATAGTCCTGGAGGGTGGGGGGAAGGATCAATCAGATTCTCTCTCGAGAATTTGAGGGGCACTTGGCTGGCTAAGTCGGCAGAGCGTGAGGCTTTTAATCTCAGGGTTGTGAGTTCAAGCCCCACATTGGGTGTAGAGCCTACTTTAAAAAAAAAAAAAAAAGAATTTGATTGGAGGCTCTAGGTCTAGTTGAAAAACCAGGTGGAGGAATTCTTTCGTCTTAGGTTCTGGAGCTCAGGGTACTTTTGGCCTTATTATGACAATGTTTGATTTCACAAATGAGTCCAGTGTACCACCAATAAATGCTATGCTTTGTTTACCCTTATTCTGGCTAGATTCTGTTCTTCTCAAGGTAATGGTCCCATTCTGTATCAGAGTCAGAACATAGTCAGTTCTGCAAAAATCCACCCTGTCCACTTAGAAGTAAGCAAACCGGGGCGCCTGGCTGGCTCAGTTGGTGGAGTGTGCAACTCTGGATCTTGGGGTCGTGAGTTCAAGCCCCACATTGGGTGTAGAGATGACTTAAAAATAAAATCTTTTAAAAAGACAGAAAGAAAGAATGAAAGAAAGGAGGAAAGAAGGTCATTAAAATCCAAAGTACCCAGTGAATTATGGTTGAATTTTACCAAATATTTCAACAGTTGATCAATGTTAACTGAAACTGAAAGAATTCAAGTTTCTCAAAGCTAAATATAATTTATTTCAGTAAGAAGCATAATTAAAGTCCTAGGAAAAAAATTTATGTTTTACTGAAAAAGAAAAAGAAAGTGAATAGGGGCATGTGGGTGGCTCAGTTGGTTAAGCGTCTGCCTTCGGCTCAGGGCGTGATCTCAGGGTCCTGGGATCGAGTCCTGCCTCGTCCTATCTCTCTTTCAAATAAATAAATAAAATCTTAAAAAAAAAATAACAGAAAAAGAAAGTGAATAAAGAATGATCTCTCTTACCTAAAAAATTCTGCTGAATTTTCTCCTCATGAGGCCAGAGGGCGGGTGGAGGGGGACAGGGAGAATGGGCACCTCGCGGGACAATAGCTGAATTCACTTTGCTATCTAGAGGGTTCGCTCATGTTTTGTTTTCTGATCAACTCGAAAGATGAGTATACACTTGCTTTTGAGTTTGAAACTTTTTATAATTTATTCAGGTACGTCCAAGTGACTATATGAAAACATACAGTATTCTGAAAAGAGGGGCATGAGTGTGCGTTTGATTGACCGCACCGTGGGGGGTAAAGCACACGGGCTGTGAAGACACAGGTGGTCCGGGCAGGGGTGAGGTGGGAAGAGGCTGGTTCTAGCAGAGCCGGCTTTGGATCAGAGCCAGTGGCCAGGCAGCCTTTTTGGCAGCACACCACGCAGCACGTATAGGAAGTCCCACCCGCCCGCGAGCACCAGACCATGTGATGCGGGAGCCTGGCCCTGCGGTGTCCCACGCGGTGTCTCAATGTCATCTGTGAAGTTACTCTACCAGTCACAGCTGTATGTGTGACAGAACCCAGCTGCTGTGGGGAAGACGCTCCAGCCTGACATCGGCCCTCTGGTGTAAGCTGCCTATTTCTCACCACTTGAGAGAACCTTCTGTTGCATTTTTACACTGCACAGCATCATGTTTTCCTCCTTCGTACACGTTGCGTTATCATTTTCTTCTCCCCAGTACGAGCAAACGCCCACTGGGATGTGGTTACAGCAGGTGCAGGTCTGATGACAACGTCCTGTGAACAATGGGGGCCAGCCTAAAATCCAGCACTGAGTCGAACAACAACTGTATGCCCCTAGGCATGAAGTAGGGAGTAAAGGGAGAGAAGCTCAACCAATGTCTCAAATGACACCGTAAGGCTCAAGAGCGGCCTTGACTGCTAGAACTTTCTGCCGTGATGGTAATGATCTGGATCCCTGCTATTCAACATGGCGGCCACTGGCTGAGGAAGCTTTAGCCAGAGGGGACTTCACTCATAACCCTCTGGCCTGCCTCCCGCACCCAACTGGTCTTGGGGTGGTCTGGTATCTTGCTCTCCGTCTGTGGTGATGTCCGGTTACCATCATGAAGCAGCACGAAAGGCCTGGGTCCAGATGCCCGGACCCTTCGAGTGGTGCTGGGAGTGACAGAGGGGGTCCCTGCCCACGTGCAGTCCG
This sequence comes from Leptonychotes weddellii, assembly GCF_054177405.1. Lineage (NCBI taxonomy): Eukaryota > Metazoa > Chordata > Mammalia > Carnivora > Phocidae > Leptonychotes > Leptonychotes weddellii. The sequence continues at coordinate 78,414,765 of NC_138381.1, forward strand.
GGCTGAGGGCCGGGATGCAGACAGGTGGGGCACGTGTAACCCCTGGGGTGCTGCCCGCCGAGAACCTCATGTGCTGACATGGTCCCCCAGCCGCCGAGGGTAACTGTTCTGTGATATGCCGAGCCGGGGTATTCTTATCCCTCCTTAAAGCAGACAAAACCAGGCAGAGTGAAGGTTAGCGACTCAGGTAGTTTCTGACTCACATATAACCCGGAAAGTCGCATTGGAACCCGGACTCCTGTGATTACAAATGACGGCACACCCAGCTGCTAATGGCTTGCTTAATAAAGATAATTATAGGCTCACGGAACTACAAAGCCGAGGCACCAGAGGAGCTGAAAACTTAGGTCCACGCAAACACCTGCACCTGGATGTTTATAGTAGCTTTGTGCACAATTGCCAAAACTTGGAAGCTACCAGGTAGGTGGGTGGATAAACAGACTATGGCCCATGCAGACAATGGACTGTTATTCCGGGATGCAAAGAAATGAGCTAGCAAGCCAGGAGAAGACTGAGGAACCTTACGTGCATATGACAGAGTGAGAGAAGCCAATCTGAAAAGGCTACAAGCTATATGATTCCAACTCTATGACACTCAGGAAAAGGCACGACTCTGGACACAGCGCAAGGGGCCATGGTTGCCATCGCTTAGTGGTGAGGGATAAGCAGCGGAGCACAGGGGGCTTGGGGGGCAGTGAAACTAGTCTGTGTGACATTATAATGGTAGACACATGTCATTATCCATTTGCCAAAACTCTTGGAACGTACAAGAGTGAGCCTTGGTGGGTGACCATCGTGCGTCACTGTGGGTTCATCGATTACAGCAAGTGTCCCACTCTGGTGGGGGTGTTGGTGATGGGCTATGTATGTATGGGGGCAGGAGGGACATGGGAAAGCTCTGTACTTGCTGCTCAATTTTGTGGTGAACCTAAAACCTCTCTAAAAAGTAAATTCTATGAGGGGCGCCCGGGGGGCTCAGTCGGTTAAGCTTTCGACTCTTGATTTTGGCTCAGGTATGATCTCAGGGTCGTGGGATCGAGTCCCATGTCGGGCTCTGCCCTCAGTGGGGAGTCTGCTTGAAATTCTTTTTCCCTTTCCCTCTGTCCATCTCTCTCTCTCTAAAATAAATCTTTTTTTAAAAAAATAAAGTCTATGAAAAGAATAAAATTGAGACATAATTTGATCCAGGGTCTAAAATGTTTCCATCAGGACCAACTTTTTGACCATCTTTTGGCTCTGTCCCCAAGCAGAGGACACCCCAAGGTGTCAGCTTCATCTCCGCAGACTTTCTTTATGTACCAAAAGCTGGAAGCCCCTGGCTCACCTCCCCGTAGCTCTAAATCCCACCTACGATTCCTAAAAGTTTTTTTTAACCTCCTGCCCGTAACTCCCTGCCCCAGGGGGTCTGGTGGACATCTCCACCCACGTGGATGGAGTGCTCTGATGGGCAGGGCGCCCGTGCCCCCTCCTGCACTTGGGGAGCAGGGCCAGCCCCACCCACACTGCATGGAAGAGGGGAGGGCTGGGATTAGAAGCGGTTGGAACCAGCTCACGTACCCAGCACGCGTGCGTGACTGCACCGTGGTTTGTGAACAGATACACTTTCGTGTAGAACAGTTTCACAGCTGGTACCTGCCTCCAGGCTGGAAGCATTTGGCTCCAGGTGCTCAGGAACTGTTTGCTTACTGTAAAAGAGCCCAAACAGAGATTCTATGGAGTTTCCTAGGGAGATCACAGCGGCGAGCTTTATTATGTAAATCTGGACAGAGGCCTTGGAAGGAGAAGCTGTCCATTATGCTGTCCATTTGAAAGTCGTGCGTATAATCAAAAATGTGGCCTAGTGACCATTTAACCAGTTAGTGACTGGCTTGCAATTTCTGAAGGCATTTTCTCAAAATGGGATCTAGGAAAGAAAGGAAAATGTAGGCTTTAGCAGAGAGTTTCTTGCCAAGGTCCCTCCTGCCATCATTTTGACTTCGCAAGGGCCCAGGTATTTTAACGATCCCTGTGGCAGGGAGCTAGCCAGCTCTATGGTGTAGGGACATGTCCTGCTCAGATGGCCGGGAAAATAATTAGAGGGACAATAAATACAAACGTAATTCAAATGAGGCTATTAAGAGTTGAAGCTTGACATTTCACTGTTTAGCATTATTAGTTATATGTGTAACAAGCCATTGCACTAAAAACAAAATGATGATAGATCAGCTAGTGTAAATTAAAACCTCCCATTTACCCTGTGTGGAGTTCACAGCTCCCCTTTCTTGCTAATCAGTCTGCTAAGCGTAATAGCTGTTCTTGGCTGGTGGTGTTTCATCACGTTTGGAGTGTGGTTATCAGCAAGTATTAGCAATACATGGCGTGACTCTCCAACACAGAAAATAACAGAGACAAGGCCATCTGTATGCGGATGATTTAAACAGCAGCCGGGCTGGTCCTGGGTAGGGGAGCTCAGAGGGCAGCAGTCAAGGTCCAGATGAGTTCAGACGGATTCAGGCTGCTTCCCCTGTACCCTTGTCTGTCCCGACGATTTTGGGGTGAGATGCCTTGTATTCGGCATGAACAAGAACGAATAAATATGTTCTTTGGAATTAATGAAAATATCTGATATATTTACAATATAATTATATCATGTTATATTGGAATGAAGTAAGTGAGATCCTCTACGTTTTATTTTTATTCGTCCACCCACACGGCAACCACAGTGACAAGAGTTTGGGATGCGAACCACCCAGAGACACATGAAATCAAAGTCATCTTGTCCTGCGCTTGGGAAATGTCTTCAGTGATAACTCTGTTACTCAGGTCAAAATACCTGGTCTAGGGAGGAATTCAAGGTCAAAAGATTTGGGGATGTTCTGGGAGATGTGATTTCTTTTTCCTTCCTTTAGTTCGAACCTGGAGCTCGTAGATTAGCACGGGCTGGAGAATTGTAAGTACCCAAGGGAACACTGTGCCCAAAGGTGACAGCGATGCTTTTGAAACTTTAGACCAGGGGCACAACGGGTTTCCCTATTCTGGATTGCTAGGGGGTTCCTGGAGCGTTGGAGAACGCTCCGTCAGAGGGAGGGGGTCGCAAGCTGATGCAATCGCTGGAGCTGAAGGACGTTGTGCCCTCTGAGCATGCTCACACCTGCTTCTGAGGGCTGATCACCTGCAGGCATGCAGAGTTTCAGCGTTTCCTGTGGTGGCTGAAAAGTGAGCCCCGGACCGGATGCAGTTCCAGTCCCGAGGAAACGCATGTGGTGCAGAAGGAGCAGGAACGCAACGTCTCAGGGACGTCACTTAACTCTTCTATCCCATTTCATTTAGTGTCATTTGCTGGTAACAGTAGCTTTCTCAGAGGGCACTTTTGGGATACAAACAGAAAAGGCCCCTGGCCCCTCCCATCTGAGGGCGCTGGGAGGGATGCTGTTTAAAACGCCAGGTTTCGGGCCATGTAGATCCATCCGTCAGCCGCGGCCCACCCGGGAAACATGCACGCCTCTCAGTCCTCCGGTCGTTTCAGCAGTTGAAGCGTATCTTGCCTTCAGTTTGTGCTAGCAGTCAATCGGAAGATGTTAGCTCTCTGTACCCAGAGAAGGCCCAGCGTGGAGCATGCTCGCCGGAAAAGGCAGCTAGGGCTTGGACTGTGCAGTGCTTTACCAATGGACTCACACCACTGATGGCCTGGATCTCCTGGATGTGTCTGCAGGGGTCCACAGGGCAGTCCTTCCTCATCCTCCGCCTCCTACTTGTCTCTTCCCACCTGCGCCCTTGTTTTAAGGGTGTGTGTGTGTGTGTGCAGATTGCTTGGACATGACATGCTGTTGCTACCTCAGGGCCTTTGCTCTTGCTCTTCCCATGTCTCAAACGCTGAGATCTCGACTCAGATATCATGCCCTCGGAAAAGCTTCCCTGCACTGAGTTATTCTTCTTCTGAATTACTCTCTTCTCCTTCACATCTTTGTGTCTACATGATCTCTGAGTTGGCCTAGTAGACCAGCTCATGCTGAAGTCCAGCAACTTTAAAATGTCAGTGATTGTAAATAACACAGGTTTATTTCTCCCTAAGACCACGGGGGCCCCCTTGGGCCGGCTGGGTGACTCTGACCACCATAGTTACCCAGGGGACGAGGCTCAGGGAGCACCTGCCGATTTGAATGTCGCTGGGCCTCAAAGCGTCTGGTAAGGCGATGAGAGGCTGTTGCCTGCAAGGAAGACACATTGCCGCTGTTCACAGGGTCGTGGCAGATCTAGCCACTGGGCCCACCCAGCCACGGGGGCCGTCGTGTGCCGGCGAGGCGGGGGGCTGGAGGTGCGTGGGGAGGAGCACTCAGGACTCAGGTCACGCTCACTGCCTACGAGTTACCTCCTCCCACTCAAGTAGAAGGAACAGGGGCCACTCTTGTCTGGGTCACCCCTGTTCACGAGTGCTTAGCACAGGGCTAGCATGTGGTCCTTGTTCGGTGCTGAGCGCATGTCTGTGGGACGTGAGTCTGCCCGAGCTGTGTGCTCCCGTGGGACCCGCAGTGAGGACTGGGGGTCTTCGGGTCTTGCCTCATCATAGCGGTGCTGACCTGGAGTTTCTAGGACCGCCCGAACTTCAGATATTATGCTTCTTTAATTAGGCAATGCCTAATAGACTACGTGACTGGATTCTCTATTCAAAGAGCGTGGTCTCCGGGCTCTGACCCCCTTCTTTGGGGCAGGTCAGTCTGCCTAGATCAGAGAGAGGACACGGTTTTGCTCTGGGGCTCAACAGAGTGTTTAAAGACACTAGCTCCCAGGGCTGTGAGCTTGACTCCTCTCAGCTGAAGTAGAAATGCACTCTTTGTTGAGATACTGGCTCAGTTTGTTTGCCAGTGTGCTCTCCACCTGCCCTGTGGTGGTGAGTGCTGGGGAGAGGGAGGCACGCTCCTAATGGCAAAGGTCTGGCCCCCCAGTGGCCACCGAATGGCCCACAGCCCCTCATTAGTGCAGAGTGGATGGAGCCGGGCCAGCTCAGCCAGAAGGGACGTCACCTTTCATTCTGGGGCTCATTAGTGGCCTTCGTCCTCCAGAGTCTTGCACCAACTCCCATGCAGACTTTGTCACTACCTGGCATCTCCATCATGTCTGAAAAATGCGCTACTGAGGCCGTCTCCGGAAACCCTCTCTCTAGCTCTGTCAGTGTGTTCTGGAACGCTGAGCGAATTCATTTTCCCCTCTCCTGGAGCCCAGAAAAACAGCTCCTCGGGTGATGAAGTTCTTACCCCAAACCACTTTGGTTTTGGGGACAAAAGGGAAGCACACCACTTTGATCACCATGTGTCATCGCCTCATACATGCATTTCACTCATAATTAGTCGGAACAAATGAATTTTTCCTTGTCAAATAATTGCCGGTGAGGATATGGGCGCATTTGCACATAAAATATTTCAGGAGAGCTGGAATGGAGCCAATCAGCAAAGGAGAGTCACAGACACATAGTTCATTCTAATTGCGTGGTTAGACTGAATTACTTTAGAATAATTATCCTTGGCCAGTGGTTTGCCACTGGGGTCATTGTATCCCCAAGAAGACACTGGGCGAAGTGTGGATACATTGTTGGTTATCATGCTGGGATGTTACCGGCATCTCGTAGGTAGAGTCCCGGAAAGCTGCTGAATGAACATCCTACAGAGCCCAGGACAGCCCCCGCCTCCCACCTTACCAAAAATAATTATCTAGTCTATCATATTAGTAGTGCCCAGGTTGAGAAACCATGTCCTCTAAAAATGAGTTTGAGGCTTTTGTAATTAACACAATGAACCCAGTAGGAGATGTGACCAAATTATTGGATTTTCATTAATTGGAGACAGAGTGTTTCATTTCTTCTGAAGGAGAGCTCATCACTTAGGACTGTTTACACACTTTGGGTTTACAAGAGCCAGCAAATCCCTTCCATTGAATTTCTGCCCAGATGAGAAGTGTTGGAGAGACCCCAGGTTAATTGAACATTATAAGAATTCTGATTTGATTTTTTACTCGAATGGCATTCAGAATGCCATTCCACTGGTGGGCTAATCGTAACTCCCTCACTAAATCCTCAAGCTTCCTGGAGTTTAGGTCTGTCTTTGTAACCCCAGCGTCCTTGCACTCAGGGGATGCGCAGGACGTGTCCTTTCTTTGAACTATAGTTTTTGCGTAGCTCGCTTGTGCTCTTTGTCCTGAATCTACGTGTATATGTACGTGTGTACGTGTGTGTGCATGCACGCATGTGCACGTGTATGGATGTTTGTGTATGTACATATGTAGGGACACACATACATCTTTAGTCTTGTGTTTGATCTCTTTCTTTGCTCTAGTGACATTTAAAGAATCACCAGTGGTCACGGGGATTTCTGCCGTGCTAGGAGCTCTGGCTTTCTTGGAGAAGCCTGGCTGTGTCTGGCCCTTGTGATACCCCCAGGAAGGGTCATTTTTACTCTCCTTATCGGCGCTGAGTCAATTATAACCAGACCGGCCTTCACAACATGAACATTTCACTGCTCGCTTTGCTGAGGGACATTAAGTCGTTCTTCTCTCTACTGTGATGATTCTTCCCATGTAGTTATCTTAGGTGGATTCCTCTACATTTTGAGAGTAACAAATATTTATTGAGCACTAATTGTCTCACAGCACGGTGGGGGATTTGGCAACGAACTCAGTCTAGTCCTTGCTTTCCGTGGGTTGAACCCACGGTCTCCACAGGCCCCGAGACCTCAGTAGATCCAACGTTCATACCCCGGAGAGGAAGTGGGTTCCGGGACAGGGCCCAGGTGCTACAGCCTTGCTCGGTGCTGGCTCGGCACTTAATAAATGCTCCAGGAGAAGGTTCTTGTACCAGCAGCATGGAAGTCAATTAAATGCAGGGACCAAACCTCATACTTGACCACGTGGATGTCAGTACGCTAGCTTTACCATTGTCTCCTTCTGGACACTGGAAATCTCTGCCTCGGTTAAGGGACAGTGGGAATTAACTTGCCTGCCAAGAGCCTGAAGTCCAAATAAGGACGTGTAGGAAGATGATGGCAGACCCTGGGTCCCAAGACAGGGACAGGGATAGGGGTGTGGCCAGTGGTGGGCTCCCAGGCGGGGGCTGGAAATTTGAGCTGACAGTAACACCAAGGGATAACACGGGGAAGTGAGTTTCCTCTGATGCTCACCGCTGAGCCATATGGCCGTTCACTCCTCATTCATTCATTCTTCACTCACTTATGCTCGATATATTTATGGAGTGCCCACTCTGTGCCAGCCATTAGTAGGGGGACAGCAACCAGCAGGATAGAGAAAATCTCTGCCCCCCCCCCCGGAATGTTCCACCTGGGAAGGCACACGATAAACATGATAAGTAAGTAACATATCTGGGATGTTAGATGGTAACTTCTCTGCAGAGGAAATAAAGCAGGGGTGGGGGAGGTGAAGGATAAGGAGTAGCACCCAGGTGAGGGGATTTTAGGTGAAACCATCAAGGAAGACCTCCCTTAGAAGGATTCATTGGAGTGAAGAGCTCCTTATCAGGTATGTGATTTGCAAAATCCTCCTCCCGTTCTGTGGCCTGTAGTAGTCAGCTTTTATGTTTTTCCTGGGTAGAACAGACTGCGGGTTACTGATGGTGCCCTGTGAGCTGCTACGGACAGGAACGGTCAAAGATGGCCCAGCTGCAGCCTGGAAGGGTGGAGGGGTTATTAACCGGGCTGGGGAAGGTCACGTGAAGGGCACATGGTGGCTGGAGGTGGTGAAGAGCGGGACTTCCGTCTCGGGCATTTTGAGTCTCAGGTGCCTGTTAGGCATGCGGTGGAGAGGTAGAATAGGGGGTCGGATACAGGGTTTTGGGGGCTTATGAGCCAGGTCTGGGCTGCAGCGACGACTTCCGCGGCGCTTGGACTTTTGAGCTCTACCTCTTTGTCCCACGGCAGTGAATACCCCGACGCAGTTGCAGGGGGTTGTCTGAGCAACTTCGGACCTGGTTCTCTGCAGCCAGCTCACGTGCGACCTTTTGTAGGGCAGTCACCAACAAAGCCTGTGCCGTCTCGTTACCAGAATTTCCCGAATGGAAAGCACAGCACCAGCCTCTGCGCGTGAAGGTGTTGCTCCCGAGAAGCCAGGGCGAGGCGGGAGTGGGGGCGCATTGCTCCTGATGGCGGATGCAGCGGCTCTTTGGTCCTCCTCTGCCTGAGCCCCTGCGAGTGGCTGGGGTTTCGCTTGCCCTCCGAGGCCTCCGTGGAGAAGCTAGCCAACCAGCAGAGCCCGGCTGTGCCCTGGCCTCCTTCACAGCTGTTCTCACGTGCACAAGCCAACCCGCCCTCTAGTGATGGAGCCTCCGTGGTGAACCAGGCGCCTCCTGACGCAGGGGCGGGGCAACCTTGTTCCTGATGCAGGGGCGGGGCAACCTTGTACCTGGTGCAGGGGAGGGGCAACCTTGTACCTGGTGCAGGGGAGGGGCAACCTTGTACCTGACGCAGGGGAGGGGCAACCTTGTACCTGATGCAGGGATGGGGCAACCTTGTACTTGATGCAGGGGAGGGGTAACCTTGTACCTGGTGCAGGGGCGGGGCAACCTTGTACCTGACGCAGGGGCGGGGCAGCCTTGCTCCACGTGGCAGAGGGCCTGCTTCACGTGGAAGCAGAGACTTTGGAAAAGTCGAGCGCTCCATTGTCAGGGTCCTCCTCTTTGCTTCCTTCATTGTACGTGCTGCCCGGTCCAAGAGAGAGCCATGAATCAATGATGGAGAGTTACGATCGGGTTCTGAGTCCTCAGAGCGGGGTGGGGACCCCGGCTCCCCTAAGCCTTGCTGTTCAGGGGGCTGTTCACCCACCATCCCTGATGTTTGACTTCTGGGCAGGTGGCCGGATCGCGTTGCGGGCCCCCTGTGGTCAGATGGGACATGCGGCCCCTCTGGCCAGTGACACTGTAGCAGACGTGTCGTGCATCACTCCCGGGTCAGGGTTTTCCTTGGCCACTGGAGAACCGCCAGAGCTCCTTCTCCCTTTGGACCAGACCGAGTGTTACGGCTCTGTGCACGAGAAGGAGCACGCACACTTACTCATTGTAGATGCATTGCATTATCTTTGCCAGATTAATAAAGAAACTTAACACTGCTGACCTAAAGCAGGGGAGTGGGGGATCTGGGGTACAGCAGTGGGAGATGGAGTCTTCACTGTATTACCGCTGTATGCCTTTTGAAATTTTAATTGTGTGGGAATGTGTTATTTATTCAAAATATCATTAAATTAAACAAACCATAATGCAGATTCCCCAGTTTCTGGCTCAAATAAACCCAAAAACATCCACCCCAGGGACAAGGAGGAGAAAACTCTTACAGACTGACACCCATTCATTGCAAACACTGTCAGGGTCTATCACATTCTTTCTTAAGTCAGTAAGCACGGATTTCACATTCCACGTTAGTAGATTCAGAAATAGCTAGGCTTCCAAGGGATGTATAAATTATTATGCACGATAAGAGCTTTCATTCTGGACATTAATGGGGAAATCAGAGAGAGGGACAACTCCTAAAGGCGGCATTTAGAGAATCCGTGTAAGATTATTTCTGCACCTCCCTTTCCTGGAAGGGTTTTGGGATGTTGCCAAAGACAGAGACAGAAAAAAAATATGCAACTGGGTCAACTGTCTTAGCTGTAGCCAGGCTTGTCACGGTGATTTCTACAAAATCTAGTGAGCCTGGAAGTTAGCATGGGCTGTTAGTGTGAGAAATGGCTGTGGGTTTGGCAACCAAGGAAACTGAAGCACCTGCACATTTGCTCATTATCAAGAGTTATTGTTTTTGGCTCTGGAGAAGCGTTAGCTAAGCAAAAATAAAGTCACCCAAACCAATCCGCAAGGTAGATTGTGCTTTAATGGAGTAAAGGAGAGGAAAAACAGAAAGAACCCAAAATAATTTTCCTGTGGTTGTAATATAGTGGTAGGCGCTCGGTGTAGCTGTTACGAGAGGAATTAAGAGTCAGGGGATTGCTGGGAGCGTTCCTGATGAGGTATGTCGTTGAGATTCAAACAGCTGAGCACCATCCATGAAAAAATGAGAATCGGGATGACAGCATTCTATTTTTAAATACTCTGTTTCCTGTTTACCCACAGCTACACACTGCAGTATGACAAACACCCATGCACCTATCATTCTGTTTGTCAAATCTTAATATTTTGCCAAGTATCCTGTACTTTCTTTAACACTCCATGTTCAAAACTGTCGTGTTTAAGACATAACAGAAGCAATCAAAGCCTGAAGGTACCAATTCCAGGATTGCATTCTGGTCTCTCCCTCCCTGGAGGGAGCTCTTCTCCTGAATTTGGTCATTCTGAAATATATTAGAGGTATTCTAATACATTGTATATATATATATACACATTCTGGAAATGCTGTATTTGTAAATGGAAAGTTATCATCCCCACTCAATGGTTTGGTGGAGATATATTATGTCATATATAATAGATATGATGGCATGTGATATATGATAGTATGATATGATGTGGTAGTCTTGTACTATTATACTGGGAAGGTCCATTTGCAATTAGCTTTCTCTTTCAAATTCATGTTTTATGTGTGTGTGTGCATACATATGCACTATGGATATACACACGTGTATATGCACACATACCCATATACACATACACACACACATTCTAGAGATTAGCTTTTTACAGAATTTTATACAGATGGGCATTATGAAATCTTATTTGCAAGCCTTTTTTTTAAAAAGATTTATCTATTTATTAGAGAGAAAGAGAGTGTGCACAGGGAGGGGGAGGAGCAGAGGGAGAGAGAGAGAATCTCAAGCAGACTCCCCACGGAGCATGGAGCCAGATGCGGGGCTCGATCCAGGACCCTGAGATCATGACCTGAGCTAAAATCAAGAGTCTGACTCTTAACCGACAGAGCCACCCAGGGATCCCAGCCTTCTCTCACTCACTGTAGTGACTTCGAGGCTCATCCACGGTGTTCTTCTGTCTTGCTGATGATGCTCCCTATGGAGACATACCAAAACTTGGTTTTTTAATCACCCGTCAATCGACATTTGAGTTGTTTCTAGTTTTTAGTTTTAAAAATAAAGCTACTGAACATCCATGCACAAGCCTTGGTGAGCACGGGGGAGGATTTTTTTTTTTTTTTGCTCTTAGGTAAATAGCTAGAAGAGGAAAGGATGGTCGTATGCTGTGTATGTGCTTAACATTAGAAATATGCTGACCTGTTTTCCAAAGGCGCTGTGCCTTCTGCTATTCCGTCTTCTGTCTGAGAACAGCCCCCTGCTTCATCTCTGCCCGCACTCAGAATGGTCAGTTTGTCTGTTTACTTTAAATTTAGCCACTCTGATGGGTTTGCCACGTTCTCTTGTTTTGATACTAATTCACATTTCTCTATTGTCTAATGATTTCAAGCATCTTTTCCTGTGCTCACTGATGATTCATGTTTCCTCTTCTGTAAAGTGTCTTTTCAAATTCTCTGTCCATTTTCATGTTGGGTTGTTTGTTTTGTTGTGAAATCACAGGAACTCTTTATAGGGAGTCTTTATCTGGTGTATGTGTTGTGAATGAGCTTGTGGTTCGCCTTTTTGTTTTCTTAATGGTGTTTTTCAAGGATCCAAAGTTTTACATTTTGATGAAGTCTGATACATCATATTCTGTGATTCCTACTTTTAGTGTTTCATCTAAGAAACATTTACTGTAGTCAAGTTGGCTAAAAATTTGTCATATATTTTCTTACAGAAGTTTTATAATTTTATAAGATTATATTTAGTGATATGATACAGTGTGTGTTATTTTTTTATGTATGGTATGAGATAAGGATGGTGTTCACTTTTAAATACAGATATCCAGTTGACCCATTTCCATTTATTGAAAAAGCTCTTCTTTCCCCATTGAATTGTCTTGTCACGGTTGTCAAACATCAAGACCGTACATATGTGGATCTACTTCTCAATACTATCTCATGCTATTGGTGATTATGTCTACCTCTTGCAAACATATCTGTTTTATAATGTTAGAGTAAATCTGGAAATCAGATATGTTAAGTCCTCCAACTTTGTTTTAAAAAAATACTTTGGTTATTCTAGGTTGCTTGAATTTCCACACAAACTGTAGGACCAACATGTCAATTTCTACCCAGGTCTGCTGTTGTTTTGATGTGGGCTACATTGAGTTTAGATCCATATGGTGAGAATTAACATTGTAATCATTCTGAGATTTTCCACCTATGAACATGGTATTCCTTTTTACTTCCGTAAATTTTACTTCATTTCTCTCCACAATGTTTTGTTGTGTCTAAATCTTGAAAGTTTCTGTTAGATTTATCCCTAAGTATTTGTATTTTATATTTTGGATCACCATAACTTTTTTAAGATTTCATTTTCTAATTGACTACTGTTTGTAAATCCAACTCTTTTATTTTATTTTTTTTCCAGCTGAGTATTTTAAAATTTTATATCCATAACCTGGCAAAAATCTTGCAAAAAAAAAAAAGTTTAGTAACTGTTTTGTAGATTCCCTGAGATTTTCTATCACCTGTAAGTAGGAACAATTGTCTTCTGACCTCCAGATCTATTTTCCTTATTTGATGTTATGCTTTCTATTCTATTCTATTTCAGTTTTGTTTTTTGCAGGGCTCTGAGATCTCCAGAACATTTTTGAATAAAGGTAGTGAGAGTGGACGCCCTTGCCTTGTTTCAGATCTGAGGGGGAAACAACAATGAGGTCTTTCATCATCGCCCGGGATGTTTACCGAGGTTTCGCATAACTGTCCTTTACCATTGTGGGGGTCCCACCCTGCTTCTGTTTTCTTAGAGCTTTTATTACAGATGGCGCCCGGAGTAGGGCCACTCCCAGGAAACCGAGGGAAAGTCTGCCCTGGGACCAGGCTGACTTGCCCACCTCGCCACTGTCCCCCGAACCATCTCTAGCTCTGGAAAATTTTCACTCTTGGCTGATAAAGTGAATCATTCTAAGCGATGATTGATGATAAGGTCCTGCTTTCTCTCCAAGCGGTAGGAGAACTCACAGATAGAGGTAGCAAATTAGCTCAGTCAGCTGCCCAGGCGGTAGGAGACCTAATGGGACAGAACACAGTCTAATCTCAGAGGGACCATGCCTCCGCACTGTGATTTCATGGCCATACCCCTGTTTCCCTGTGCCTGTCACTTGTGAGCTCCTTTCATGTGTACACTTCGGATGCAGCCGTGTACATCTAGCCTCACTTCTTCTGCGTGGGTCTGGACAGAGTACGAGAAGGCTGTCCTTGTCGCCCAAATCAAGCTGGCTGTGACCTTTTTTGTTTGTTTGTTTGTTTGCCTGCCAAGTTTTAAGGAAACAGGGTTTCAGAGCACTGGAAAACTCACCCAGTGAGGACGCCCGCCCGCTATGATTCCTGACTTCTGTGGGGATCATTTTGGCTCCTGAGGGCGTGGCCATAGTCCCATGTTTATGAAACACGGTGCTCGGCATAGGGCTTCGGATGCCATCTGTCCAACAGTTTTAAAATATAATTGTCCCGTAGATGATGGAACGTGATGCAGGGGAGGGGTGAGAGAAATTAGGGAAGCACAGAGACAGGCAGTCTGGAGAACGCGTTCCTATTTAAATAAAAGAGGGATGGGGACCGGCTCCAGCTGATCACCTCCGAGTAGGAAGGGGAGTCAAAGATAGCCAGAGCCTCCAAGTTTTTCAAACACACGCCCAAATCAACTGGCTATTTTTTTTTTAAAGATTTTATTTATTTATTTATTTGACAGAGAAAGACACAGCGAGAGAGGGAACACAAACGGGGAGTGGGAGAGGGAGAAGCAGACTCCCTGCCGAGCAGGGAGCCGGATGCGGGACTCGATCCCGGGACTCCAGGATCATGACCTGAGCCAAAGGCAGTCGCTTAACCAACTGAGCCACCCAGGCGCCCCAGCTGGCTATTTTTTAAAAAATTTATTTATTTTAAAAATTGGTTCAAACATACAAGCAAACAAACAGCACCCACATTTGCAAGCTCTGTGGATGGTTATGGGTCAGTGATGTTCTGATCAACATCTGTAGCCTTAGGCAGTCATCCTCAGCCTGGAGGATCCTGCCACCAGGGGACGGTCAGCGAGGTCTGCAGACCGTTCTGTACCCTGCCCGAGGGCAGGGGCTCCTGCCGTTGGCACCTGGTGGGCAGAGGCCAGGCCTTGGACACGCTCTGCCCCTTCACAACAGGGAAGCATCTGGCCCCACGTGTCCGTAGGACCGAGGTGGAGACAGCCTGCTTCAGGGACGCCGAGGCCGTGAGATGTTGTGGCCACTCTGATGAAGGTGCCTACGGTGGCCTCGTAAGTGTTGATTTCGGGTTTTAACCAACCCCGAGTCCCCTGCTTTGGTGGGAAGGCCCCAGTCTCTTTTTAGTCTTCCCTCCAGATGACTCTGAAGATGATCGCAAGTTTCTGGGTGGCAGGTAGTCGGCAAGGCGATCCCCATATGTGGCCACAGACCCTCACCTGTGGGGCCCGAAGACAGCACGCTGGGCTTTTCCATGGAAAAGCCGTAACCTGAGATAAATAATAAGTGATGAGAGTTAGTTACTGAGAGATTACCGGGGCTGGTGATGCCTCTGTTGCTTCCTGTTCTGTTGGGGGTGGGGTGGGGGGAAGGAGAGATGAAGCAGAGAGAGAAGACGCTCTTGCTTCCGCAGACAGGACGAGCCACACTGGTCAGCGCCTTCCCGGGAAGCTCCAGCAGGAAGGCGGGAGAGGGTGGGAGACGGCACCTCCCCGATGGTCAGGACGCTTCGAACCAGCTTGCCGTGTTTAATTAAACACGATCTCTGTGTGTAGCACGCGGATGTATACAAACCCAAACAGAGACGTCTGCTGGGGAAACAACAGCTTTTACTTAACACGTAGCAGGTGCTACGTCTCCAGCGAGAACTGCTGGGGCTCGGTCATTCTGTGACGGGCTGTTCTGGACGCTCGCTCCCGGCAGGGGGTGGCAGGCTAGGAGCAGAGACACCTGCCAGGGTCTGCTGCAGATGCCACGGAGTCATCTGGTCCTGTCGCCACTCTGGCTGTGGTCTGTGCCTGAGCAGGAGAGGTTGAAGAGTTGATATGCTGGAGGAGAAGTGGAAGGATCGGGGGTGGGTGGGGAGCACCGTAGTTCAGAGAATTGTATCCGGATTCAGGAAAATCTACATTCAGATCTCTGCTTTGCCCCCTACGGGCTGTGAGCACCAGGCAGGTTTCCCTGAGCCTCAGTATTCCCATCTGGTTATGGGAGTGATACTGCCCGGCTCAGAGAGCTCAGCAGAATGCCTGGTGCTTAGTGAACAGGATCAGTTGTAGAGGGAACCGTGTTGTTGACCATGGAGCGCTGAGTCACGGGCCTGCTTCACTGCGTGTGCTGTGCATTTTGGGTTCTCGGGCAGACGTGGCCCGTGGGCGTGCTGTGTTTGACCATCCAACATATTACATCTTGTGCATTCATTTTCAAGACTGGAGGCTAGGAATTTTACCGGATGTTGAGATTTCTGACTTGAGATATTTGGAGATCGGGCAACTCTGAGCCAATGGCCTTGTAGCAGGTCGAGGCACAAGATAGTCGTCTGAGCTAATGGACCTCGTGTGGTATGTGCTCTTGGGAGGATGGCTTTCTCTCCAGATTGCCCCGAGCATGCAGACGTCTCCATGAGCAATGCCTGACTTCCTGTGGGTGACAACAGTTTCAGCCCTCACTCTGGAACTGAAAAGGCCAATGCTTCCATTTGGCTCGGAGCTTTCTAATTCTGTCCTTTGTTTAAATTCCTTCTGGACAGTTCTGTTTGGTGTTTGGCAGTGATGTTTGTCACAAGGGCAGAGCTTAAGAGGAGGCTTTTGATCTCAGGTAAAGCCGTACGGGCGGCCAGGTGATAATTGCACTCTGCATTATTACAGGAATTCGTCATGCCCAAGCGCTTTGTTACACATCCTCTGATGTGATTCTCACCCGTGAGGCGCCCAGGGAAGAAAGGAGGATCCTTTTCCTCGAGCATTTGACAAAGCTGATAACATGATCGCCGTTCAGACATTTTGTTCACTTCCCATCTGGGACACTCCTCTTCCTCTCAGCCCTTTTTCAGAAGGTGTTCTGGGGTCCAGTAAAGCTGGAGGATCACTGAAGGAATGAACTGTATCCGTCTCCTCTTGCTGCTGTAACAAATTAACCACAGACAGTGGCTTAAAACAAAGTGAATGTGTTACCTTACAGCTCTGTGTATCTGAAGTCCCTCGTGGGTCCCCCGGGGCTAAAATGAAGGTGCACACAGGGCTGTGTTCCCCCCGGGGGCTCCAGGGCAGAATCCATTCTCTTGCCTTTCCCAGCTCCCAGAGGCTGCCTGCATCCCTTGGCTGGGGACCCCCTCCATCTTTGAGCTGGCAAGGCTGGTTGAGGCCTTCTCAAGCCACACCAGTCTGACTCTGGCATTCCTGTCCCCTTCTTTCACTTAGAAGGACCCTTGTGATTACATTGGGCAACATACTCCCAGGTTCTGAGGATCGGGATGCAGGCATCCTGGGGGACGTTATTCTATTTATCGCAAGAAATTAAACGGGTTCATTACTGATGAACTACTCAGAGCCTTTAATATGCAAAAGGCGTGTGTTAATCCACAAAGGGAAGGGTGGTTAGTGTCCCCACGGCCACGGGTCTCACACACTGTCCGCCTTACGATGCTCTCTTGTGTCCCATCATGCTCAGAGGGCACCCCACTTTCTCCAGTCTGCACGGCCCGTCGGGACCGGTCCCCTGCCTCTTACTTCAGTGTTAGATTGAAACAGCCTCCTTGTCCCCTGCTGAGTGACCAAAGGCACTGGCTTTCTGCCCTCCTGTTGTGAGCACCCCAGCTCGGCTCGGGTCTGACTTAGGCCATTGCGCTAGCAGTTCTGGGAGAGCCTGCTCCCAAAGCGTTTTCCTAGTAAGCCTGCTTCTCATTCAGGTCTCAGCTCAGCTGTCATGTTCCCAGAGAGGCTACCATGGATCCTTCCCGAGGGCCCCTCACCCTGCGAGGGGCTTGTTGGGAGAGGAACTCAAGGGGCCATGGAGCCAATATTCTGAGCTGATTTATGTCAACCCGTTGAGTAGTGCTGAGTTACAGCTCGGTCACTCCAGACCCCTGCCTGAGCAAGGGAAATCTTTCGTGGACACTTGAGATGCTCTGTGTCTGTGCTTTCACCTAGCAATTCATTTGGGATCAATGTGAAGCTGACTTTTTAATGATTTCATATGTGTTTATTTATTTGTTCTTCAAGTGGGGGAATGAGTACCATCTATAGACCCAAGTCAGCCAATGAGTAGGTTTAGATCAATTTGTATTTCCCAGCACCAGCCTCATGGGCCAGAGATTGACAAGGAAAACCTGTGGTCCAAGGACTGTGGGGATGCCCGATGAGAACTGTGCTTTGCTCGTCCTTTGTTTTGTTCTGTAGCATTTTCCTTTCAAAACGAATCTTACCCGCGCTGTGTGCTGTGCGTCTGGAGCTTACCGGAGGTTGTCTCTGAAAGCCCCTTACAGACGACAAAGCACAAGGGGGTGGGGGTGGGATTTTGCCTTACAAGTTCTGTGTGGTGTGCGAGGCTGGTGAATCAGTTAACAAGCATGGAGGGCCAGAGCGGGGCCTCGCGTGTGGGAATGACACACAACCACCTTGACTGTGCGTGGTGGGTCTGCTGGAGCTCGGTGTTCTGTGTGCACATGGTCCTGGCCAGCCTGTCACAGCTGGAGGGGATGCAGCATGAGGGGGTGACCCCATCCTCTTTCCTGGGAGGCTCTGCATTCAGAACGGGCAGCAAGCCCAGTCCACACTGGATGCTGAAGATGCTGTTGGCGTTGGGATCTGCTGGGCTTTGAACGGGTAGGCAGGAGTCCAAGCCCTCATATGGCCAGGGAGACCCCCTGAGATCTCCTTTTGATGGTCCTGAGCTGTGGCAGAAGGGGTTGGAGTGGGTGGGCTCTGATCCCAGTGGCGTCCAATCTGCAGTTTTCAGGCACACAGCAGAGAAGATTCTCTGTCTTCCTGCTTCAGAGCGTGGTTCTATGGAAGCTTCTGGTCCATTTGAGGGGGAGCAGAATATGGGACCCCAAAATGTGCCACTGTGCCATGTGGATTATTTTTGAGCTGAAGGCAATTAAGACCCAGCAGACTCAAGAACAACTTTTACTTCCCCCTTGACTCCCCTTACGAATTTAGATCGAGAGCTATTCCCAGAGATAGCTTTTTCTTTGAAAGACTGATCTGTGTGGCAGACACCTAATCACCTGACCCCTGCGCCCCTCTTTGTCCTGGGAGTCAGCTTCCTCCCCTTTGAACCCCCAGGCCCTCCCCCATTCCTCTGCTCAGGATGGCACAGAAGCCCCGACTGCCCGACTTGCCATGAGTCTCCTATCTTTGGGGAGCTCCCATACTTATGAAATTAAATTTGTTTTCCTTCTGTTAATCTTCCTCGTGTCAATGTAATTATTAGACTGGCCAGAGAACCCAGAAGGGAAGAAGGGAAATTTTTCCCACCCCTGCAGATTAGAAGGGGGACCCACCCTGTTGCCTGAGGGGCCATTTGGGCTGGGAGAGCCTGTGCCCCGGGGCTGAGATAATCCTGGCTCTCCCACCTCCCAGCCCCGGGGCCCTCGTGAGCTTGTCCACATTCTTCGAGCTAGCTTCCATTTCCTCGTCCACAAAAGTCATTCCGTAACTTGGTGCAGTGAAATCATGTTGGATTCTGAGGACATGCCAGGCACCGTTCTAGACAGAGGAACACCACATGGAGCTTATAGCAAAGTGAGCACAGGGGCATCTTAACCTCGTTTGTGCTGTAGATCCTTTTGGCAGAGTGTGGGGTAGCCTGTAGATCCAGCTCACGTTCATGCGCTTAAATGCGTACTTAAAATACGTAGCATTGTAAAGGCAGTGAATTACGCGGAGATGTCGTTATCGAAATCCGTGAAATAGGAACACATGCACTTCTTTATTACTGCGTTAGTAACAAGATCAAGTGGCAGGTCCAACAGCTACTCTAATTTTGAAATAGGGCTGGGTGTAACTGACACTTTGAAACATCTGCTGTGACTGTAACATGATACGAAAGTATCTGTGATTTCCACTGGTGATAAAGTTGCAGATACTGCTAATACCACTGTGGTTTGTTGCCTACATTTATAATAGAATCCTTGAAGGAAATGTTAAATTTACATTAGAAGTTTGCGAACATAAAAACGCCATTTTTATTGCACCCGAGATCATGAAATCTATCTCTGGACTCCCGAGTGCCTTCAGATCAATAATCCTTAGAGTGGGGAGATGCAAAATAGAAAGATCCAGAGATAAATATATGCGACCACAGGATTTGTATGTATTATAAGTCAAAATGAAGCAGGGGGGCAGAGGGGGAGGGGCGTGGGGCAAGGGGGATGCTCTGGGGAGTGGTCGTGGAGAGCCTCGCGGGCGAGTGGAGTCAGAGTAGAGAGCTGGAGGAAGGGAAGGAGTGAGTAGGTCTTCGTCTGGAAGAGACCCTTTCCCAGGACAGGGAACAGGAGGTGCAAAGTCCCTGAGGTGGGGGCGTGTTTGGTGTGTTTGGGGAACTGGAATGGTGTCTGTATTCACCGCAGAGCAGGTGGAAGCAATGGGGGCCGTGCTCAGACGGTTCACGGGGGGGCGGCACGCAGGGTGGGCTTACACATTGGGGGCACTAGTACCCCCATCAGCGTGCTGCGGATGGAACCAAATATTCTGAGTATGCAGGAGCTTTGAGGTTTCTGTGGGGGCCGGAACCACTGTGACAGGGTGCTGGGCAGTGTCATAAGTAAGACAGCTCGGAGGCTTTCGCTGCCTCCGTCCCCTCTCTCCCTCGAATAGATTTCAATTCATAGAGCAATTTCAGGGTCGTGGAAAAGTGAGAGTTCCTGCATCCCCCCACTGCCCACCCGCAGGCATGCTCGGCCTCCCCGCCGACGCCGTCCCGCCCCACGAGCACATCATCTGTGGGTCCGTGAGCCCACGCGAGCGGCCACTGTGGGCCAACACTCCTTTGCTTTCCGTTAGACGGAGGAGTCGCACCTTCTGACTGATCCCTCTTTTTAAACCGAGGCGTGCTCTTCAGCCTCAGAGCAACAGGACCCACCTTCAGCTTACAGGACTGAAAGTGTTTCTCTCGCCGTATCCTTTCCAAGTTTCCCTCTGTGGGTGACAAAATGTGATGCTGACATTTTCCATTTATGGAACAGGAAACTTTATTTAAGAATACTTTTATTTAGGGGCGCCTGGATGGCTCGGTCAGTTAAGCGTCTGCCTTCTGCTCGGGTCACGATCTCAGGGTCTTGGGATCGAGTCCCGTGTTGGGCTCCCTGCTCAGCGGGAAGTCTGCTTCTCCCTCTCCCTCTGTGATCTCTCTCACTCTTGCTCTTTCTCAAATAAATAAATACAATCTTAAAAAAAAAAGTTCACCTACTCAAGTGCAGTGGTGGGCATCTGCCGGAGGTGAGAGGTCTTGGGAAGCGGCAGGTTGCTTAGCAGGGGTATTCAGAAGGTCTGAGGACCAGGGTGGTGCCGAAGGGGGGCCTCTCCCACTCCACGCTGGGGGAGGACGTCCTTCTCTTTCAACCAGCACGACCAGCAGTATTTCTTCCACATGGCCCTCTGAGCCCTGGACTTGGGCCTGCCTTGCTGTGTGACCTTGGAAGAACCCCTCCCTGTTTCTGGGCCTCAGTGAGATGAGAGTGTCAACCAGATGGTTTGTTTCTTTTCACTTCTTGTTTTTATTCTCCCAATGTTTTAGATCTCCAAAATATTCAGTATAACCCGCTCCACGTGCCTCCCTCTGCAGTTTTCTTCAGGCTACACACACACATTTACAGGGTTTCCCTGTTTGCTTCTGATAGCTCATATTATATGTTTACAAGAATGCGTTCATTTTACATGCACTTCTTTACGACTTACACTTCCCACTAGAGGTCAGCAGAGGAGACCCGAAACATTCTATGATATTTCATAATTTCAATATATGTAATTTATTCCGCTTTCCATTTTATTTGGGTGTTCAAGCTATTTCCAGGTTTTGGTTTTATTTTGTCTGGGTTTTTTTTTTTTTAAGATTTTATTTATTTATTTGTCAGAGAGAGAATGAGCACAAGCAGGGGGAGCAACAGAGGGAGAAGCAGGCTCCCCGCTGAGCAGGGAGACCAACGCAGAACTCGATCCCAGGACCCCGGGATCATGACCTGAGCTGAAGGCATATGCTTCACCGTCTGAGCCACCCAGGCACCCCTATTTTGTCTGGTTTTGGTCCTTCCGAAACAGAGATGCCACAAACCACCTGTTTTACACAGCTTCCTATTACGGTGCCGGCAATTTTTTCACACCTGGAAATCGGACAGCAAGATCCAGAAGTATGCGTCCCGGTTTCTGTTGATTTCTGCCAGATTAGTTTTCCCGTGGGCAGCATGGAGAATGCAGATTCCTTCCCATCCTTGGCTGTGAGCTGTCACTCTTTGAAACTCTTGCCAACCTGGCGAGTGGGCAGACCCGCGAAGCTCTGTCTGACAGCCCTGGCGTTCCGAGGTCCTTCGGGGGGAATTCCGTCTGAAAATCCCCAGCAGGGCTGAATGTTCTCCATTAACGACAGACTCTTTCCTCTTCCAAAGCTTCCAGCCTTGGACTCTAAAGTAGCAGTTCCTCTGGGGCATGCGAGGATTTATGAGCACGTTCGTGATGTATTTCACTTGGATTCTGAAGGAAGGAGGGAGCCCCTCTCTGCCCCAAAAACAACAAAAAGAAAGAATCAAACAAAACCCCATTTAAGATCAAGGCCACAGAGTAGCAATAGCTCAGCCTATTAAAACCACTCATGGGGACCAGGGGTCAGGGTGCAGAGAAGCCCCAACTTGAGAGCCAGATGGGGGGCGCCTAGCAGCCCAGCTTGTCCCCAAACCCTGTAATGGCAGCACAGAACCATGAGGTGGGGACCTGGTGGGCGGGTGCAGAGCAGTGACAGCTCAGGGCTGGCAGATGGCCCTGTGCTGAGGCATTCTGAGCCTGAAGATCTGGGGCTACTGCAGCCACTGGGGCCCCAGGGGGGTAGTTGTCATTGTAGCAACAGCTCCGGCGGGGGACGGCGGGCAGGGGCAGGGCTCCCGGCAGCTGGGCTCAGCGTTGGTGAAGACTGTGGGGTTCGTGGTAGCAAAAGGGGCAAGCATCCACAGTGGGGGGGCCGGTGGCGGCTGGGGGCGCTCCTGGGGGTGAAATCCTTCCTGGAGGCCGTGCCGGTGCCCAGGCGCTGAGGACAAGGGGATGGGGTACGGCATCCTTCGCTTTTCCTTGTGTCCATCCTCTGTTTCTGCGTCTGCGCCTTATGGGCTGCTTGCTCCTTGTCCAGAGCTTTCCCAGGGCGATCTCTGTGGGCTGTAGTGTGGCTTGCTTGTTTTTGCTGTTTGGATGCGGAGACCACCCAGCCCTCCGTCCGGCTGACGCCGCCCTTGCCCACCTTGTGGAAGATCCGTTGACCATATAGCCGTTCGTTTCGGGGCCGTCTGTTCTGTTCTGTTGCTCTATGTCTGTCTTTATGCCGGTGCCATGCCATTTTGATTATTATCGCTTTGGGATACAGCTGGAGGCCAGGGAGTGGGAAGCCTCCAGCTTTGTTCTTTTTCCTCCAGATGGTTTTGTTTGTTTAAAGGCGGTCAGACCCCACGTGAGTGGCGGCTGTGTGAAAACGAGGCAAGTGGGCACCATACGCTGTAAGTCACCCCATCTGGCGATGGCCTCGACCCTTCCGACGTGCTTCCCCGGCCTCGCAGTATTGAACACGAGCCCTTACCTTGAAGTGTCAAGTGGGCACATGCATGATATTTCCTGTCCAGGAACGGAACCAGCTTCAAACAAATGATGAAAATTGCTCGCCGGGGGCCCCCTCCTTTCAGATGGAACTTACAAGAGTTGGTGTCCATGAGCTACACGTGTAGCAGAAATCTCCAGCTGTGCCGATTTAACTAGCTCCTCTCATTTCCTTTTCCAGGTTGGTACAGCTGGTATCCACCCGAGCATAAGTTTCCAGGGAGTGACCCCTCAAGCACAGCAAGAAGCAGGGTTATTATTATAAAGCAAACGTATTTCAAACCCTCAATTCCCATGGACCCCGGCATCCCAGCCAGTAGCATCTTTTAGGGAAGAGCATGTGAGTGTTAGCTTTGACAGAGGTACGGGTTGGACCCTGCTCAATTAATGGTCCATGGCTCTTAAAAAAGTAGACACGCGTCCTAATCTTGGGGCGATCCTTGGAAACAGGGGGGCCACCCTTAAGATTGCTGCGGGTTGGTAGGTTGCCAAATACTGCGATTCTTGTAACGGAAACCAAGATGCCTGCGTCGGACAGTCCCTCTTTCTGGATTTTAAGAGTCCTTTGTAAAATCAGAAAAGCAAATAAAAAGCCAGAACGAACGGTTTCCTCCTGTCTCGTTAAAGGGTGGGAAAGATTGGGCTTTTCTTTCAATAAGTAGTAAGTACCATTTTTGTGTTTTTCTAAAGAGGAACGGGACCGTCTACTTTCTGTGTCGTTTTATGTTGGTCTTAAGAAATACATCGATGCATACACAACCATGCCCGGCAGGATGAGGGCCACGCGTGGCGATCTGAATTTAAATCACTCCAAAACTCAGTTTCTCAGTCACACTGGCCACATGTCCAATGCTCAGTAGCCACAACTCTGCCTGATAGGCACCGATGATAGAATATTTTCATCTCATTGAACGAAGGTCTGTTGCACAGATGAAGACATGATGTAGTTGGATGGGACGGGACGAGGGAAGCTGAGAAGAGAGCCTTTTACAGGAAGCACCTCCATAACTCTGCACCCGTGTCCTGAAATATTACGTGTGTGCATCCGGAAGGCACATCAGAATTTCTTGGGATTAGAGTAATTTAGCAGAACATCTGACTTAGACATTAAGCTGCCTCCGTTGATTAATATTGCTTACCTCTTCTCTCTGAAGGAGAAGGTGGTTAATCATTGATCAAACAGAAAAAAAAAATACTTGTCATAATTGTCCTCATGAGTTTTTATTTTGTGAATGAGGCACCAGAAAAATTCCTTCAGGGATGACGGGGTGGCTCAGTCGGTGAAGCGGCTGCCTTTGGCTGAGGTCATGATCTCAGGGTCCCGGGATCGAGCCCCGCATCCCTGCTCAGCAGGGAGTCTGCTTCTCCCTCTGCCTCCTCCCCCTGTTTGTGGGCTCTCTCTCTCTCTCTCTCTCTGACAAATGAATCTCTCTCTCTGACAAATGAATACATAAAATCTTAAAAAAAAAAAAAAAGAACTCCTTCAGGTTCTTCTGACTTGCATACTCTCAGGCTCCACCGAACACCACGTGTTTCCTTTTGGCGAGTACGATGTGGCAGAAACAGTCCTATAACTTATAACCTTGAGTGATGTATAATTCACATCAATATAAGTTTCAAAGAATCTTATTCCTTGCTCTGTTCTTATCCAAAAGAGACAGATTGAGTTGATTTGGGGGAAGGGAAGGGATCAAAATTCTCCATTGTACTTTCCCTCAAGGATGGTGTTTTTCTCTTCTTCTTTTTTAAACAGTAGGATGTTCCCCAAATGGGAACTCTTCTGCGATGCATCTTCGATGCTGGGTCTTGGGTCATTGTGGAAGTTCCGGGGCTGAGGAAGGGGACAGTGTGCTTTGCCCTGCCACCCCCACACCCCCTGCGCTGGACCCTCAACCTCAGACGGGAGTCCACGAGAGATGAGTGGTCGCTGTACTGTTCTGTGTTTTGTCTTGAGGCTTGCCCTGGGTTTTGGGCCCTTTCCCTCACTCTGGCACACAGAATTAGCATCGGCCCCTTCTTTACCTTGACGGAGCCCCCAGGGCAGCCTGGGGGCAGACAGACACGGGGCCTGTATGGGAGCTGGGAAGTCAACCCAAGAGTGGCCATTGGATCCCACAAAGCACCAGCTGACTTACAGTTTCCACGACGTCTTTAAATAACGTCTTTCCTTCAGGCTTGATTTTTAACAGTTTTATGCTTTCCCTCTGGAGTGTTTTCCCTCTGTGGTGCCATCTAATCAAGTTTTAAGTTTTAATTAAACAGCTGTCAGTTGCTTGTTAGTCCTGTGGCAACCCAATGTTTTATTAAATTTTAATCCAGCCCAAGCTGGGGGGAGATTTCTTCAGACAACAAAGGGACGCCGTTAACAGGGTGCCGTGGAGAAGAAGCAGAGCTAGCAAAAGTGCAAGGCAGGGCTAGGCAAGGAACCGGAGACAAGCTCGGAAGGAATTATCGGGAAGCACAGACGGTCCGCACTGAAGGTTACACTCGCCTGTTCCCTGCCTTCCCCTCCCTCTGGCCCTCCAAGCCTGAGCCTCCCCCCTGCACATCAAGCTGTGGCTGTCTGTCTCTGCTTATCTACACGTCCAGCCTTCACTCCCTTTCATTGTCCCTCCTTCTGTCCCAGATGAGCACACTGAGGAGTGGGTGACTGACAGCAGGGTCCCTCCCGGGTTCCGGAGGGAGCCTTCCCTCCCCCTGCGATATAAATACCTTGCTCATGAGCAGAAATAACGCTCCCAGGGACAGCATTTCCTGATGTGTGTTCATGCCACCTTCACAGTTTGGCCAACGGCCCACAACGCTGTGCCTTTATATACTTATTTGTTTTTCTTTAAATGAATTCACCCTTTAGACTCAGGAAAAAAAAAAAAAAACACCTAAATTTAGCCACACTCCAAGTCTACCATCCAGAAACATGAGTTTTGTATGTTAAAATGTTGGGGCGCCCGGGTGGCTCAGTCGGTTAAGCATTGGACTCTTGATTTTGGCTCAGGTCGTGAGCTCAGGGTCATGAGATCAAGCCCCACATCGGGCTCCACACTCAGCATACAGTCTGCTTGAGATTCTCCCTCTCCCTCGGCTCCTCCCCTTGCTCATTCTCACTTGCTCTCTCTAAATAAACAAATAGAATCTTTAAGCAAATTTAAAAATACACGTTAAAGTGTTAAAAGTAAAAAAAAAATTAATTAATTAATTAATTAATTAATTAATTAAATAAAACCCCAAACCAAAAACAAAGATAAATTCATCTATGTGATGAATTGCACTTGGCTCAATCACAGACTCTTCAGGAGAGAATGAAAGCCTAGTTTAAGTTGCTTTCCCAGAGTAGAGCAGGTCTGGGAAGAGACATTTCCTTCTTATTTCAGCCAGCCTTCAGTGGAGGCCTTTGGAGGCAGCCACACCTCCCACGGGAGAAAACTTTGGTAGCCCACGTACACAAATGGACAATTTCAAAAAAATCGATTCCTGCTTTTCCTGACAAGCTTAAGCGAGGCTCACCTTCCTGGTGGGCGACATCACCCGGGACTGCCTAGCATCTGACCCCATCACACAGCCCTCCAGCCAGTCTGAGTGCCCCCCATCAGCCCGGGGGCCGAGGGGCATGGGGCGTTTCTCACCACACTTCTAATGGGACGGTTTATTGAAAAGTGGGAAATTCATATACACTGGTCTCTATTAAAAAGTGGGCAAAAATGATAGACCTCAGTCTGTCCCTCTGTCTTAGAATTCTGTCCCATTCCAGCTCATAAAAGTGATGTTGGGCGATTGGAACGCACTCTTCCAGAGAGCATTTGGGATGCTGAGGGCCCTGGGAATCAGATGACCAGAGAAATAGTTGAGGGATGTAAGTGCTTAGCCATCCCTGGGACGTAGTTAGATTTTTAGGCATGGTTTCAAATGTGACTTCACGGCTTTCTAGCTCTTCAAACTTTGGCAAGTTCCACTAACTTCTGATGCCTTAACATCCTATATGTAGGGTGGAGATGATAATGGTCTAGCAGAATCCACCTATGCATAGATTAGCTCTGCATCCGAGTGTGTAGGGCAAACCTGCTGATCATCAAATGAGCCTTTGAGATTCCTCAAATTAAATTTCA
This sequence comes from Leptonychotes weddellii, assembly GCF_054177405.1. NCBI lineage: Eukaryota > Metazoa > Chordata > Mammalia > Carnivora > Phocidae > Leptonychotes > Leptonychotes weddellii. The sequence continues at coordinate 78,441,668 of NC_138381.1, forward strand.
ATCACAAGGATTTGGGCTCTTTGAGACTCAAGACCCAAGAGTGAATTTTCTGTTTTCTCCTTGCATTTGGCTGTTGCTAATTTCCTTGGGTCCTTATGGGTCAAAGGGGGTAGAGGAAGTCTAAAGGGGTATAGCAGGAGTCCCGGACAGATTTTATTTCTCTCTTTTATTCTTATCATATGTAATTGAATTGCCACGTGTTAAATGTGTAAGTCGTGCAGTCCCTTCTGGAGGAGAACCAGGAAAGGCTGCCTTTGTAAAAAGGACCTCACAAATGTTTGACTTGCCATATGTCCTTGTAGGTATTTATATGTGTATAGGTTTTCACCTCACTCAACCGGAAGCTTCAGAAGCTCTAGGACTGCGTCACAGGGAAGGGAGGGAGGGAGGAAAGAGGAAAGGATAGGAGGAAGGAAAGCAGGAAGATCCAGTGATGGCCTGAGCACCTTCATGAGTTGTCCCATGCTTGATATGTTTCCTGGAACATCTCCTGTGAATTCCTTTTCACTGCAGGTGATCCTAGAAATATGGAGCCTCTATGGTCAAGTGAGTTTTTGGTGGGTGGGGTCTTGGATCTCAGTAGTTAGATACTGAGATCCAAGTTCCCTCTGGTCCCCATGGAGCGCATGTAGTCCAGAGATATTCACCGAACCTCCACCGTGGGTAGCATAACGCTCTTGGAGCTTGGGGGCTACCAAAGTAGAACGCGTGTGGTTTCTGCCCTTGGTAGTAGGATGTAGACAATGGGTATTAATAGTGAAACTTTATTGTTGGCCAAGCACTGTTAGGAGCACATCAGCCGTTGTGGAGGACATGGTGAGAGGCACCGTCCCCACCGCTCCCCCATCGGAGGGGTCAGTGGGCAAGTAATGAGCTTCGCTGCCTTTTGTAACACACTATTGTTTTCAGCCACATCAGGTTAAAGGCATGTTTTCTTTTCGTTGCCAAATTTCTTTGAAGATCTTCCCAGGGAGGATGAGAAATGTATTTCCAGAGTGGCAATCTTTTTATACCTCTTTTTCTGATGAAGTGATGGGTTTTTGCTTTTATGGGCTAGTAATTACACTGTGCATAAATTGTAGCTCCCAGGACCCCAGAGGCCCACCACACATCATTAGCAAGCCCTTAACTCTTCTCCTTCTTGAAAAAGAAATATAAATAAATCCATACTGGCCCAGAGATAGCACCCACCAACTTATCTCTGCGGTAATTGTGTCCAGGCCTCTGGTTTCTGCTGGACTAGACAATAATGAGATGCTAAAGACCAAATAAAAAGATGTTAACGTGTTTAAGACTTCCCTGCCCCAGGGAAGCCCTTTGTTTTTGAGTCTGGCTTGAGAGCGCTTAAGGCAATGTCTTCTGAAGGATGAGCTGTCTCACGGAAAATTAAAATGGCCCTGCTCTTTGCTTAGAAATGTGTAGAAAGCCGGCTTCTAAGGGAGAAAGACCTTGGCTTTGAAATAGCATCTGCATCACACGGGTTAAGGCACTGCACCTAGGAACGAGCTCCTGGAGGCTGGGTGTACGAGGCTAAGATGACAGTGGTGTGTTTTCGGAATGGGATCCGCTAGAGAGGACTCTTTGAACCACAGGAACGGAGACAGAGACCTCCCCGAAGATTTAGGTGGAGAAGCTGCGGACAGGTGTGGGAAGCAGGATCTGGCACCTCTCACGCAGGTCCCAACATTAATTAGACTTTTTCTCGTACAAATGAGGAAAACTCAGATGGAACTTTATTAACATTAAAAAAGGACATTGGTGGGGCGCCTGGGTGGCTCAGTTGGTTAAGCGACTGCCTTCGGCTCAGGTCATGATCCTGGAGTCCCGGGATCGAGTCCCGCATCGGGCTCCCTGCTCGGCGGGGGGTCTGCTTCTCCCTCTGACCCTCTTCCCTCTCGTGCTCTCTGTCTCTCATTCTCTCTCTCAAATAAATAAATAAAAAATCTTTAAAAAAAAAAAAAAAAGGACATTGGTTGGATCCCAGAGCCGAAAAGGGCTGGTAAGGTTTACGGCAAAGCTGGATTGAGGGCTTTCTTGGGGCTTGGTTTCTTTCTGTGTCTCCCTCCTGGTTCCTCATTTGCTGTCGGGCTCCACCTGCACTGGGGCCCCCACGTTTCAGGGCTTACGTCATGGTAGCTTCGAGTCCAGCGGGAGGAAAGCCTTGGTTCAGCAAGAAGCCCTTGCTCTCGGGGCCCGGTGTGGAGCAGTAGTGCCTTGGACACGAGGTGGGGTACGCCTGTTGGCCAGACGTAGCTCGCGTATCCAGACATGGGACTGGGAGGAGAGCTCAGCAGAAAACAGCCACTAGGGGCCTGCACTCTGGGCAGGCCAAGAATGACGGACATGGCTTGAGCTCCCCATGAGGAGTGCCCGTGAATGTTCCCTTTCCTTCAGGAAGAGTGCAGCCAGCAGGTGTTGCTAGAAGGCCTCCCATCAGGAGGCACCGTGGCAGATCTCCAGATCTCCATTTGCTAACTACTGGAGAAATGCTTTACACCACCAAAGACTTACGGAATGTCTAACTGCATAACACATCACCCACAACTTAGCTGCTCAGAAAAATATGCATGTATTAAAACAGACTTCCAGTGGGTCAGGAATCTGGGAATGGCTCAGCTGCTCAGGAGAATTTACCCTATCCCGTGGACCTCTTCATAAGGGCCAATTAAATGTTCTTGTGACGTGATAGCTGGATTTCCCCAGAGTGAGCGATTTGAGAGAGACAGAGAGGCAGAGACAGAGACAGACACAGAGACTTCCGTGCCTTAATTTCAAGGACACACACTGTCACTTCTGACATACTGTATTCAAGACAAGCTACTCACTAAATCCAGCCCACCCTCAGTGAGAGGGCATCATCCTCCACCTGTTTGAGGGAGACGTGTTGAAGATTTGTGGATGTATTTTAAAGTAACCACCGTCTACCCTCAGGCCCCAGATTACTTATACTCTTCCTCTATGCAAAATACACTTACCCCTTCCCAAGACCCCGAAAACTCACCCTTCCAGAGCATCAACTCAAAATCCAGGACGTTGGGGTCTATATCAGATGAGGGGTCCAGCGTGACCCCATTAGGGAAGCATATTTATCCCAGCAAATGGTGCACCTAGTCCTGCGATGAGAGCAGGGCTTTGGAGTCAGGCTGATTCCGTTCTGGGCTTGGCTCGGTTCTCAATACGGGGGAATGTGATCGTGTGATGGGCTGGGCACAGTCAGCCACAGGGACTGTATGTATAAATCACATGGGTTAAGGCACTGCACCTAGGAATGAGCTCCTGGAGGCTTAGATTCTGAATTAAGGCACACACCAGATCTGGCAGGGAAGATCCTGAAAACTTTCCTCCTCAAAAAGCATTTGCATCGCCCGAGGCAGAGATGAGAGAGGATCCCTCTCTCTTACTGCTTCTCGAATATGCAGGGAACTTAGTGACTTAGTGGCTTTTTATTGATGCACATCACTTCGATCATATGGATGCTCAGACGGTAGTTCTGGCTTTAGGAGCTGGAGGAAATATAAATCATAGCTGAGCTGAGAACCTCCTGAAATGATAAAGCAAGAGGAGATTTCAGATTTACACAGCTCAGCCATTAAACAGGGAAGGGATCCTCTCTTCTAGTTATTGTCAAGTGGGAAAAGCAGCCAGCAAAGCTGATCATTTCCATCCATATCCTTGATTCCTTCTTTTCTAATTACGTTTCCTAAACTGCTATTTGGATTTGCCATGGAAGTAGTTGGACCGCTAGGGCTGGGGCCACACTGGTGAGGGCACCTCGAGCCTCCATCCCTAATTCCTCTTCCCCCCTCACGGTGTGCCTCAGCCTTCTGGAAGGTTGCCTCTCCCGGATCAGTCAGTGTGGTGACAAATCAAGTGTCTGTATGTTACTGACCTTTGCTAAAGCCCCATTGTCCAGTCCCTATGTGATTGTTTTTCTTTTTCTTTTTTTTTTAAGATTTTATTTATTTATTTGACAGAGAGAGAGAGACAGCGTGAGAGGGAACACAAGCAGGGGGAGTGGGAGAGGGAGAAGCAGGCTTCCCGCCGAGCAGGGAGCCCGATGCGGGGCTCGATCCCAGGACCTGGGATCATGACCAGAGCCGAAGGCAGACGCTTAATGACTGAGGCACCCAGGCACCTCCCCACCCCCCCCTTTTTTTCAAATTAAAGCACCAGCCCAGTTTCTGCTGAATAAAGCCAACTTCTAACACTTCCTCTGGCCAGAAACCATTCTTGCTAACCAAGGGTTTCCACCTTGCCATTTCCCAGGGGACATGTTACCCAGCGCGGGATGGCAAATAAATCAAATATGGCCTAACATCCTTTGAGTGTAGTGTTCAGTGAGTATGTGTGCTACACTCTCGATTTGTTTTGAATACAGTTGTGCGCAGACATCCTAGACATCCATTATCTGAGACCCCGCTGTGGGGTCTGCGTTTCCCGTGCTCCCCATCGATAGCCCTGCGGGCTGGTGATCACAGCGCTATGAGAAATTGCAGATTCGCTAGCTACAGTTCTCCGTTCCTTTACTGCAGCCTCTCCCAGGGCAGAAGGAACTGCGGTCTAGCCTATCGGGTCCGTACCAGAAATTTGTGACGCCCTAAACAAAACAGGTACATTAGGCTTCTCCGGACAAACAGAACCAATAGGCTCTACGCAGATAGAGAGAAAGAGATTTATTATGAGAGATGGATTCATAAAATTATGGAGGCTGAGAAGTTCTGTGATCTGCCCCGTGCAAGCCAGAGGCCCAGGAAATGCTACCAATTCAAATGCTAATCTCATCCAGAACCGCCCTCACAGACACACCCATAAATAATATTTGACCAGCTGTTCGGGCGTCCCTTAGCCCAGTGTATTAAAAATACCTACTACATGAGTGAAATAAGTCAAACAGAGAAAGACATGTATCATATGACCTCACTGATATGAGGAATTCTTAATCTCAGGAAACAAACTGAGGGTTGCTGGAGTGGGGGGTTGGGTGGGAGGGATGGGGTGACTGGGTGATAGACACTGGGGAGGGTATGTGCTCTGGTAAGCGCTGTGAATTGTGCAAGACTGTTGAATCTCAGATCTGTACCTCTGAAACAAATAATGCAATATATGTTAAGAAAAAAAAAAAAGAAGAAGAAGGTAGCAGGAGGGGAAGAATGAAGCGGGGGAAATCGGAGGGGTAGACGAACCATGAGAGACGATGGACTCTGAAAAACAAACTGAGGGTTCTAGAGAGGAGGGGGGTGGGAGGATGGGTTGGCCTGGTGGTGGGTATTGAGGAGGGCACGTTCTGCATGGAGCACTGGGTGTTATGCACAAACAATGAATCATGGAACACTTCATCTAGAACTAATGATGTAATGTATGGGGATTAACATAAGAATAAAAAAAAATACCTACTACAGAGTGGCATATGGTAAGCCACTAATAACCGTTAATAATCATCACTATGATTGCATATTCTTCTCATACGGATTTCTTTTATTTATAAAGGGATGGATAGTAGAAAAAAACCAGTAGATCAGTGTCAGCAGAAGAGGCTTCGCCTCCCGCTTTGCCCTACGGTGCCACCCACCTGCCGTTATCCAACCGCTTAGCATCTCTGCCTTCACTTTACTCTTCTGCCGAAAAGTGGTGGCAGTATCTGGCCCAGCTATCTCATGCAGAAAAAGTTCTTATGGCCCCTAGCCATCCATAGAATGCAAGAGGGATTTATCTCCCCATATAAATGAATATATGCTATCCTGTGCTTGTGAAGAGAGACCGTCTTCCCTATTGCCTGTGGCCAAGATCTAGGTGCACATCATATATTCAGAAAATTAGTAAATCCAAGTGAAAATCTGTCAGTTTTCTTACTAAGAATTATTTGTTTAAAAATTTCCAATCCTCGCCCCCTTTCCGAGTGCTCTTCCTCACCCCCCTCCCTTAATTCTGAAGCAGGACAGAAGGGAGACTCAAATTTACTGAATATCTTCCAGGTGTTTTGACACTTGGTAAGGGGGGTTGCTTCATGTGAAAGCCACACTAACTCTTTATAATGAGTGATATATACTCTCGAATTTCTGGACAAGGAGATGAAAGCTCAGAGCGGCTTCATGTCGAATGGAAATGGATCTTGATTTTGGATTTACCTTACTCTTCGATATGTGCTCTGTTGGGTGTGTGGTGCAGGCCATGATCTATTCTATAACACTTAGGAAAGACTTAGTGGATCTCAAGGATTTCTCATTGGAGTTAGGCTGTGCTCTTTGTGGTGTGGACATGATGGGCAGTACCTAGTGTTTTTTCCCCTGAAGGCTGAAGGATGTGGTACCCATGAATGCTGAGGTTAATCAGGGCCCTAGAATGAGAATTTGATTCCCTAGAAAAGACTGGGCAAGAGCAAACACCTTCCTCTTGGACCACCCCAACACATGAGAGTCATTCTCGTCATATAGCAATTGCATTTTACTGAAAAGAAACTCATGGACAAAGACTACCCAGGCCTCTCCCTGCTAGAGAAGACATCTGTTTTTGTTTGGATCAACAGGAATCTACTTGTGCTCTGCATTGTTCACTGGTCCACTGAAAAAAAAAAAATCAGTGATTTGCACTATTGCACTAATCTATGGAACTTTAGTGAGCAGCGCCTGTTAGACCACACAAAGCCCCCCAACCCGCAGGAAAGTAAACACCTACTCTAATTGAAGAGTGTGATATTTAGAGTTAAATCAATAGGCCCTACATTTCTAGTCTGAATAAAACATGAATCCCTAACAGAGTTATTTCAGAAAGTCAAGTCTAATGGGTCCTGTAGTTCCCAGATTTAACTCTAAAGATCAGGCTTTAATGATTATAAGAATAGGGACAAACAGGGGATAAAGGAAATGCATTTGACGTTGGTTCCAGTACGGGATGCAAATGGAAATCAGTTGACTTGAAGCAAAATCTTTGCCCTTTGTAGTGCCAAAATTTATTCCTCACAATGTGTCTTCTCCTCGATAGGGGAGAGCAGGGCATTGGAGTAGCCTTCAGGATTAGAAGGAAAAGTGAATTAATCCGGTTTCCTAGTAATAAACAGCAAGGTCGGTCTGACTCACCTCCCAAAACAGATGGGCGAGGAGGAATTTATCCACCGTCAGACAAGGGGAAGATGGGGGTCCTCATGGTGACAGTTAGAAGAAAATGACCCAAGTCAGGGTTCTTTCTCTTTCTCTTTTGTGCTGCAGTTTTATTTCCCCAGACGAACTAACTCTTCTGCAAGGAAGACATTGAGGCCAAATGCACAATGAGGCTCCTATTTGTACAGACTTGTAATAAGAGGGAAAAAAGACATTTTATTACCAGTTTCAGTTTAGAGCTTCCTGGGGAAGGTCTCTTGCCCTCCTTGGGCTCCCAGCCTACGGCCCAGGCTGGGCGCCGGCGGGGAGGACTGCCAAGGGGCTGGCTCGGGCACCCACTCCTCTGCAGAGTGGTCCAGGGCCTGAAGAAAGTGGAGTCATCAGCAGGGAGTCACAGAGCATGAGATCCCCTCTGCAAGGCTTTTTGGTCCAGAGAAACAAGTTGAAGACGTAAAGCTGTTTCCAAGCTTAGCCACTGATTTGGGAAATTCGGACACAAAGGCATTGACTCTAAGTTCCCAGAAACTTCTTTGGGAAGTCAGATGTGGAAGAAACGTAAACCTAGAATTGATTGTCACTAAACTCTATTTTGATGACTTGGGGGAAAGGTTGAATTTGGTCTTAATGGTTATACGAGAGTGAAGTGGGTAGTTAGTGGAAAAGGAGTCTCCTCCAGAAGGAACAGGTTTATTTATTTTTAAAGATGGTATTTATTTATTTGAGAGAGAGAGCACGAGTGAGGGGGAAGGGTAGAGGGAGAGGGAGAAGCAGACTTCCAGCAGAGCAGGGAGCCTGACGTGGGGCTCCATCCCAGGACCCCGAGATCATGACCTGAGCTGAAGGCAGAAACTTCACCGACTGAACCACCCAGGCGCCCCAAGGAACAGCTTTAATAAAATCTTGCCTCCCTGGCAGGAGCACACAGATTATAGGGGGCAGGTCAGGAGGTGGGGTGGGGAGGTGTAGGGGCCAGATTGGGACGGTCACATCAGCCAAGGCAAGGAGGGTGGACTGTATCCTGTCACCACTGGGGAAGCACGGGGAATGTTAATTGGGAGAAAATTTTAAGAAAGTCCTGGAAACAAATGAAATTTGGCAGGATGTGGATTGGAGAGGAGAGGAAATCCTTGAAAAGTTTCTTTCTTCTACCTAAGGAAGAGAAATCCGCTGGAACATCGAAGTGAGGGATGAAAAAGTAATTATGGGATAAACCTGTTGAAAGGTTAAAGACCCAGCAGAATGGCAGCCATATGGTCGTCACAAGTTCACTCTGGCCTTCACCCACTCTCGGCCAGCAAGGCCCCGAAAGGCCTTCTTCTGTAAACATTCCCCTGACGAGGCTTTCTCCGTCCCACTGTCAAGAATCACAAAGGGGCTGAGGTTCCAGCCTACTGACCCTATAGCAATTTATCATCCACAGTTTCAGGATTGCCTTCAGAAGACATGAGACTCCAGGGTCAGAGACAAAAGACTCTGAGTTCCAACACACTTCCTGTTTGCCTCAGTTCTCCCTGTGCCTCGTGACTCCTACAGGTGGGATGCAGAAGGGAACCTGTTCACATCAAGAAGCAGAGCGCATTTCCCCTATAATGCTTCTCCAGTCCCACTAGACAAAGCTTTTGACTATGCCTGCTAGCAGTGGAAACATATCTAAAGGACCCATATCCACTTTTGCAATGCGGATGATAAAGGGCGAGTTTGGCAATGAAGGGAAATAATTTAATAGCTAACACACTCCTCAAAAGACTCTCTGGTAGTCAAATGAGGTAATTTAATGTTCTCTAAAGTGAGGTGAAAATGGTTTTAGAGGATGCTGAGATCCTTTTTAAAAATAATACTTGGGTAGTTGTTTCAGTATATACCTTCACTGGTAGGTGCTTTAGCATTTGATTAAATAAAAAAGAACGAAGTCAGTTTAAAGGGAATTTTTAAGAAGCATTAAGGGAGTAATACTAAAGGTGGTGCCAGGTATGGAAAATGTCTTGAATACAGAGCACAAATGGTGGAGGTTTAGGAATAACCACGATGGTTAAATGAATTCACCTTAAAATGTAATAGGTTGTATCAATGATGGTATTTTGCTTTTATTTCCATCATAATGGAATTATGTATGGTAGACAATACAAAATCTGAGGTCTGTGTTTCCTGGGTGAGTTTCCTTTGCCTCCTTTTGGAACAGCAAAACCTGTTCTTGCTGGACAAAGGAAGTGGCGCTCGGATGGGCACACAGGATTTCAATGCACGAAATCAGACAAAGAACCAGAACCACTTTCCCGGAGAAAGCTCTATCCCTGTGTGTTCCACAGGATATTCTGGGCCTTGACGTCACCCAGCCTGCCTGCCTACTCTAGCATTTAGTGGGGCAACCGGCTTCTTTGTGGTAGGCAGTATTGGTGACCTACTTCGACAAGGATGCCCAGGGGCCATTAGGCATGGGTGTCCATATATTAAAAATGATTACTGTGATTTTGGATTGTACTTCTCTGTAATAAAAGGGAGAATCAATAACTAATTCCATTTGTAAAGGAATAAAAGAGGATTATGCAGGCTGCTGTCTTGTTAAAATAAAATGCTATGCATCGGCTGTTAGTGGCTGGTATTTAGGGTATAAGAATTGTGTGTCATACCATCTGTTTGAGTGATCTTCATGATGCTCACCAAGGAGGAAATGCTGTATTCCTGGGGCTTCTGCTTAATTGTCCATAAAGAAGATATCCTCAAGTCAATGGCTTCTTCAGAATGATGGATGGATCATCCAAGTGATGTGTCAAATGGTGTGCTTTCAAGAACAAATCACTTAAATCATTGTTTCCCCAAGCATGGCTCATGTGCCACTGGAGGTTTATAATGTGGGTTTTGGTTGTATAGGGACATGCTTGTGTTTTATTATTTAATATTTATTTGAATATGTGTCAGAAATTAGTGGAAGTACAACATGAAATCAATGACTAAGGGAAACGAGTGCTGGAATTATAGGTATGTGGGCAGGTGTGCCCATGGATGTAAAACTTTAACAGGTAAACATTGCCCTTCTATCACAGCAGATGGAAGGAGGGAGATTGGGTCACACGAATCACCAACAGAGTTCCTCACTTTCTAAATTTAGAGCACCATGCTATGCTTTGTTCTTTGCAGTGTCACATAAAAATCATGAGTAATTTCTAGGATGTGGACATGGCAGAAATTGTGAAAGTACCATATGAATAACCGAAGTTTGGGAAAATTTGACCTAAGAGAGGCCATTGACTTGCATTTCTGTGTAGTGCAGGGTAATCACTTTATCCATCCATCCACCCATCCACCTACCCACCTATCCACCGACACATCCATCTACCCAACCACCCATCTACCCATCCACCCACCCACCCACACACTCATCTACCCATCCATCCACCCACCCACCCATCTATCTACCCATCCACTCATCCACCCACCCACCCATCCATCCACCCACCCACCCACCCACCCATCCATCCACCGACCCACTCATCCACCCACCCATCCACCCATCCACTGACACATCCATCTACCCATCCACCCATCTACCCAGCCATCCAGCCACCTACCCACCCACACATGCATCTACCCATCCATCCATCCATCTACCCACCAATCCATCCAACAAGCATAGGATCTGTTTCTGCCTAGATGCTAGGGATACATAGGTGATGAAGACATGATTTATGATCTTGAATAGCTCCCACTGTATTAGGAGATACATAAGACCATCTGAAAAACGTCCCTGTAGACATGGGAACAAAGTGTAATGGGACATAGAAGAATCGAGACCAGAGAGCTAGAGAAGATACACAAAGGAGGTACATCTGAATCCAATGGTGAATGAGTGGGAATTGAGCAGGCAAACAAGAGTAAGAGTGGATGATGGCATTTCGGACAGCAGAACTCATATCAAAAGTTGGAGGCATGTAGGAACATGGTATGTGATACATCTTTTTGTACTTGTGTGCAGGGGAGGGAGGTTATATGAGGTACATATTGGGGGAAAAGGATTGGCAGCGTATGAGGCTATAAATGTGGGTGAGGTCTTCAAAAACTTTGGAATGTGTGTTGGAATTTGGACTCTATTTTCGAGCTGAGGATGGCAGAGATAAGACATGCATGTTACGATCCTCCCTAGCATGTGCTGGTAGCAGACATCACTAATCAGTCCCAGGGCTGTTTCCTGTGAGAGCCCATTTCTTCTCAAGACAGAGCTGTCTCCAGCTGCCCCTGGTAGGTGCTTCGACGTGCAAGTGGGATGAAACCTATCTCCTATTTCTGGAAGAGCGTGGAGCTGGAAAGAGCCTTTAATAAGGATTGGAGCATGATGCAAAATGAGGCCACCAAGATGTGTGCCCCAAAGTTTATGTGATTAAAACAATCAAACCAACAAACTGATAGGAAAAAAAATGAAACATACTCACATCAGTGCCTTTCTGGTGGAATCAGAAAGGCCCAATCAGGGGTTACAAAATGATGATTCTTGAGGCAAATATAACTCAAGATCTGCATTGTTTGCTTTAAAAATTTTTTTGATTTTTTTTTTTACTGATAATGAGAAATTAGGAGATTCTCAATTTCTTGTTTTTCTTGAAAAATCTGAAAATTCACACGCACTGTGTCCACGTTCCCGTCTGGCAACAATTGGGTCCATCTGATCAATGATCTGGTGGGGTTCACTCCCACTGGCCACAGTGGATGGTGTTCTCTAATACTGATCCCAGACCTACTTCACGGATTCCTGTTACCTGCTTGGACCCTACAGGGAATTTTTTTTTTTTTTTTAATTTTAGCTCCTGCTTATGTGTTCAACAGTATCTCATGAAATAGTCCTAGATAGTGACCCTGGAAAAATTATGGATAAATGACACTTTGTAAATTGAATTCTGAATTCTGTTACAGATAGATTAATTTGAAGTTTTTGTGTTTTTTTTTGTTTTTGGTTTAGTTTTTTGCTCATGCAAATTCAGATTTTCCCATATCATAGCTTTTCAAATGAAGGGATTCTTAAATTTTGTTCTGAGAGGATAATTTCTCAGGCTGTGTACAACAAGACAGCCGTGGATTCTACCAGCCTTTTTAATAGTAAATGCAATCAAACACAGCATCTTAGAATAAGGCTTTCATTTCTTTTGCATAAAAAGAGCCTTAAGATTTTCAAAGCTAGGGCGCCTGGGTGGCTCAGTCGGTTAAGCGTCTGCCTTCGGCTCAGGTCCTGATCTCGGGGTCTTGGGACCGAGCCCCACATCGGGCTCCCTGCTCAGCGGGGAGTCAGCTTCTCCCTCTCCTTCTGCCTCTCCCCCTGCTTGTGCTCTCTCTTGTGCGTGCTCGCATGCTCTCTCTCTCAAATAAATAAATAACATCTTATAAAAGAAAAAAAAAAGATTTCCAAAGCTAGTTCTGATCCTGTGACTAAAATGGGTTGTGTTTGGGATTCCATGACTGGTTCAGTCAGTACAGACAGCAACTCTCTATCTTGGACTCGTCCCACATTGTGGGTAGAGATTACTTAAAAAAAAAAAAGAAGAAAAAGAGTAAGATGTAGTGAAAATGCCTTAAAATGTTGGTAAAGGTACGAATTTTCAGTTACGAGATGAGTAAGTTCTAGGAACTGGATGGGCAGCATGATGCCTACACTTAACGATACTTGCATTGTGTGTTTGTGTTTGGCCAGGAGACTACACACACACACACACACACACACACACACACACACACTAACTGCATGAGGTCTTGGGTGTGTTAACTCACTTGATGGTGGTAATCATTTCACAATGTGTATATACATATGTGTGTGTGTGTCAAATCATCACGCCACGTACCTTAAACATTCACACTTTTACTTGTCAATTCTACCTCAGTAAAGCCGGGAGAAATGTTTGAATGAGGAATTTGGAGGGGGGGGTGGGAAGCGAGCAGACATGGAACAGGTGGGGGTGAACAAGGGTCGGAAATCTCTTCAAATGAAGTAATTTGAATTTATTCCTGTCTGTGGCAGGAAGAAGAAAGTTCTAGAAATAGCTCATGAAAACCTGGGATACGATGTGCTTCGGTGTTTTCTTCAACACAAAACCCTTCTCGCTCGTAGGTGGGCACGCAGGCTGCTGCAAGACGAGGCGGGTTCCCGTGACCGCTGGCTACTCTCGGAGCCGCGCTCTGGGTGGGGGGCAAGGGGCTCCTCCCCGGGGGTGTCCACAGTCCCCCGCCCGAAGCTACAGCGTTTGGACTCCCCGCTGTTAGCGTCAAATGCTTTTCAGATACCGGGAACATGGTCAGCTCCTCTGCTTTCTGTGCTTCTTGCAAGTCCTGTTATCATTTGCTCTTTACAATCCTGGACACAGTAATGAGGTTTTAAATCCTTCAAACGTGCTCTAAAAGTCAGTTACCAGCTCTGTTATTGTGACCTTTTCAGCACCCCATGATTTACGTGGTTGGTCATTTGTCTTCCTCCTTTTTAAATAACAGCAATCGAAGGAAGGGATGGGAGAGTCAAGAGGGTGTTTTGGTGGGGACGCGGAAGGTTTACAAATGCTCTTCCACGGTACCCGACAACCTTCGGCATTTCCAAGGCCCATTGAGGTTTTATTGGGCTGTAGGCTGTTCCCTGGAAACCTGTGTAGCTACAAATCTAGGAGGACATCACCTCCCGCGCTGTCACCTACCACCTACCAGTGACCTTGGTGGTTGTCACCAGACACCCCCTTTCTCTAGGGAGGAATGGCATTCTCCCTCCGACAGCCTTTGACAATAAATATACTTAGGAACTGCTGAATGTCCAAGTCATTGGGTTTTTAAATTTTTATTTATTTTTTATTTATTTATTTAAAAGATTTTATTTATTTATTTGAGAGAGAGAGAGAGACAGAGCACATGAGAGCGGGGAGGGTTGGAAGGAGAAGCAGGCTCCCCGCGGAGCAGGGAGCCCGATGCAGGACTCGATCCCAGGACTCCAGGATCATGACCTGAGCCGAAGGCAGTCGCTTTAACCAACTGAGCCACCCAGGTGCCCCTAAAGATTTTATTTATTTGAGAGAGAGTGTGAGAGAGCGGCAGAGGGAGAGGAAGAAGCAGGCTTCCCGCAGAGCAGGGAGCCCGATGCGGGGCTCAATCCCAGGACCCTGGGATCATGACCTGAGCTGAAGGTAGATGCTTGAGCGACTGAGCCACCCAGGTGTCCCCCCAAATCATTGTTTTTTTTTTAAGCCCACTTTGTTGAAGTACAATGAACATACAGAAAGGTGTACATATGGAATGTATACAGCTGGATGAGTTTGCAGAGAGGAATGTACCCTGAAACCATCACCCCAATCTATACCATAAACATGGCCATCACGCCCAAGAGCTTCCTCCATACCCTTTATTTGTAATTGCCGTTAGCCTTTGTTGTGATAAGAGCACTTAAGAAATTCTAGAGCCTCCTGATTTAGAAACTAATAATCTCAGGGGCTGTGCAGGACGCAGCTTAACCAACAAGGCCCTTCTGATCTTCACATGAATTCTTTTGTTTGGGGGGAATTTCTTCAACGTCATTGTTTATCTCTAATAGAAATTGGATCACTTTGAAATCTCAAGAATCTTCAGACCATTTCGGGAGATTTTAGTACCAGCTAGCATAGATTGTAGTACTTGAAGTACTCCTGCAATTATAGTAATTTACTGTCAGATCTTATTCTCCAGTTCTTCCACACCTCTTTATCCTTAACGCCTGAAGGAGGAGGGCTGGACATTAACCTTCTCTGGTGCCTCGTCCGCTGTCCCAGGTCCAGGTGGACAAGTATTGAGCAGAGGTCGCAAAACCTGAGGCCAACAGGAGAGGCACGCAGCACAAGTAGGTGAACGGATCGTTTTGCATTATTTTGTTTGCATGTTAAACCCTTAGACGTATTACTGACTTTCTAGAGCACGGTGTTGGCCCTGCATTTTCCTTCTAAATCCCATCCCTGCAGGCTACCTGCCATTTCCCTACCCGTGAGGGGGCATGAACACAGAGCAAGCAGGACGATAAAGAGCTGACGGTCCGCTCAGGGGTGAAGCTCTGTTAGGGCCCAGGGGCCTGAGTGTTGAAACAGAGACACTCGCTCAGTTCCAGCCAGCTGGGCGCCATGCAGAGCTGTTGATTTCGTTTCCCTTTATTCTGTCTTTCTCAAGAGACGGCTAGCATTTTGAATTTTTAAGTGAAAGCTGCCCATTGAAAAATATTGGCTCAAATGCTTTTGAACTGCCCAGCATACACAAATCAAAATACCAGGCAAAATAAATCCGTGAACCCACACGTTGGCCACTTCTGGTGCACACACGTGACCGGAGCTAAAAGCACTCAATATCTATGTATTTGCTCTTAGGGAAGCATGTGGATGCAGAGCATTTCATTTTGAACAGATTTCCAGTAACTTCTTAACGTTTACAGGGTATCAGGGATAATGCATTAAGTACATAGTTAGTGTATTCATCTGACATAGAGAAGACGTATACGATAGACAATATATATTTACGTCCATGTTTAAGGCATATATATGCACATTTGTATATGTAATACACTCGACTGTATGTTGTTTCAACATGGAATTTGGGTCAGGCCTGGTTTTCAGGAATACATACTGATTGAGCAGTATTGTGAGGTCCGCTGAGAATCTCCAATGAAAAGGGTATGACCGGCTAGCAGTCAAAGGCGATTCCGGACCCTTTGCCGACCTTTTCCCTCCGTGCCTGACTCACCCCTGCCTCCCGTGTTTGCCCCGGTTGTTTTCCATCTCCTCCACCAGAACTCAAGCCCCAGGAGGGTGGGAGGGTTTCTCTCTATGGTTCTGTATAGAATCTGTCACAATAGAACAGCTCACTGAAACATTGCCGAGTCACCGAGGGAAAAGGGGAGCTGCATTTTTGGGGAAGGTTGGCTGGAGAGTCAGGGAAGGATCATCAGCACTCTCTTGTATTTGACCGCACATCGCCTTGGTCTGTTTGGTTCCTGGGGTCTGTTCGCAGCAGCAAGGACCGCTTTCTGTGCGTTTCTGCAGGTGCCTGCCCCGGGGCGCTTGGCAGACGTGGGGCAG